>NC_143153.1:27661410-27996887 GCF_041381405.1 Jatropha curcas
CTTATTAGTAAAATAAATATATTTTTGACCATTCACTTGGGAATAAATATATAATGAGAATAATTTTTTTTAAAAAATTTCTAATTTATTAATTTAGTCATAAATGCAAACATAGATTGAATCTAAGCAAATTTTATATTCTAAAAAAATAATAGCTAAAACCTTAATATTTATTATTTTTTACGAGACTCCTCTCAGGACGAGAATTCTACTATTTAACTCTTTCTTTCAACAATTCAATAATTTGACCCTAATAAAACTCAAATGTTTTGAACACCCAACCTGCTAAATTAGAAGGTAAATATTCTTGAGATAAGAGGCAGTAACACTCCTGATAAAGGTTTTTTTTTTTTTTAATGTATAAGACTTCAGATTTCGGTTCAGATGTTGGATTCTTTTATTGTGACTGAACCTCAAGCCAAATTAAACAGTCCTTGATAATAAGTTTTCGAATGAAATAATAATAATAGCCAGAACTCAAAGACATTGTCGGTATAAGATTTATCTAACTCATCTCTATATTAAATTAATTCATGAATAATTTTTAAAAAAAATTGTCACTATTTCAGTATTTTGAATAATTAAAAATACTTCCTATCATAATGAAAAAATTGGTTTTGATATCAATATACGGATATAGGATATAGAATATAGAACAAGTCTTTCTCAATATTATCATCCACTTATAATGTTAGATTCTAGTACAATGCAATTGAATTTTTTTTTTTTTTCTTAGAGAAAATTTATTTAGATCAGATCTATGACCCTATTTATAAATCAAATCAATCAAAATATAAATTTTTAAAAAATTATTTCCATTTTACTTTATTTTCTTCCTAGTGAATAGTCAAAAAATACACTCATTAACAGGCGGGAAAAGCTTTCAGGTTCAATTCCATTAAACACATATGTAAAAAGGACTAAAGAGACTTAATTGTGACTGAGTCTCGAGCCAGATTAGACGGTTCCTGATAATAGATTCCAAATCCAAAAAAAAAAAAAAAAGAAAATAATAATAATAATCGTGCTTTGTGGTGGTGGTTTTTTGAAAGATCATTTGGGTAATTTGCGCGTCAAATACTATGTGCCAGTAGGCATGGCCACCGGTTCGGTTCTAACCGGAACCGAACCGGAACCGAACCGTACTGTAGACGAACCGGAACCGGACCGAAACCGGCGGTTCATAATTTTGAACCGGAACCGGCGGTTCATAATTTTGAACCGGAACCGGCGGTTCAAGGGCTGGTTAAGGTTCATGTGGATGTTAAAATATGAACCGGAACCGGCCCGGAACCGGCGGTGAACCGGCGGTTCCGGTCCGGTTCGAACCGGATACACAAAAAATTATAGCTTAAAATTTTTATAAAAAAAATTTATATCAATTGATTTGATTATAGTTGATTTGATTTATGGTGAAGAGAAGTAAAATGGTATATGAGTTATAAAAAATTGTGAAAAAAATACACATTTTTTGACTTAATTTATATAAAAAATGGTACATGAATAGTTGATTTATATAAAAAAAATACTTTCAAGTATACAAAAAAAGAGTGTAACGGATAGTTTTTGATATGATAGGTGTTTTTTATTTATTTTTTGGTAAATAAATTTTATTCATTTTAATCATTTATTTATTTATTTACTGTAATTTACTAAATTATATAAGGGACAATTTGGAAAACTAATAAATGAGACACATGTATAAATATGATGAGTTGATGATTTTTTTATTTCACAATCAATTATATCCTAACTCTTCTCTTATTCTAAATCAAAATTCTCTCAAATTTCCATAGTTCATTATTTTTTCTATTGCTTTATTTTCCCTAATGTTGGAATTATCTATTGTTTATTTTTTATTTTCTCACGTCCAATTCCAAATTCTTTCTCTAATCTCAAATTTTTCCATTCATAAATTTACTTCATTTTATTTTTTAAATATTTTTCTTAGTATTTGAAAATAATAATTGTCAACTCATTCCATTAATTTTATATTCCATTTATAGTTTTTTATATTAGTAAATTAGCAAAATTTGAAAATTTAATATAATAATAGTTCTAAGTTAGTTAATAGATGTTTTTCTTTTAAAATTTATAATAATTCATTTAGTTAATAAAATTTAAACATTTTAAAATTATTATTTATTCATGAATACGGAATCAAAAATTTTATTATTTTTTTAAAAATTTGCGTAATGCCGGAACCTAATCGGAACCCTAATTTGAACCGTCGGTTCACCGGAACCGTGCTGAACCGTGCCGGAACCGGAACCGGAGGTTCAAGGGTCGGTTCCGGTTCAAAATTTTAAACATCTCGAACCGGCGGTTCAGTGAACCGAAACCGGCGGTTCACTGAACCGGCCATGCCTATGTGCCAGAGCCCAAAGACATTGTTGGTATAAGATTTATCTAACTCATCTATATATTAAATTAATTCATGAAGAATTTTTTTAAAAAAATAATACTATTTCAGTATTTTGAATAATTAAAAATACTATCTATCTTAATGAAAAAATTGGTTTTGATATCTACATACGGATATAGGATATAGAATAAGTCTTTCTCAATATTATCATCCACTTATAATGTTAGATTCTAGTAAGATGCAACTGAATTTTTTTTAAAAAAATAAAAGTTGTTTAGATCAGGTCTATGACCCTATTTATGAATCAAATCAATTAAAAACTAATTTTTTAAAAAATTATTTCTATTTCTATTTTATTTCTTCCTTGTGAATAGTCAAAAAATGCACTCATTAACTACATGCTCGGGAGAATTTTATTACCTACTGATGATTTTAGTGAAAGTTAATTACATCTTCAGGAGAGTTAATTTTATTAGCAAGATCAACCGTTCAAAATTTGGAGCCGCTACGATTGATAGAGCTTGCTTGCAGATCCTATTCTACCCATGCCCACTGATATTTCTTATACACTTCCAGATACTCCAAACAATGTATCCTTTCAGTTTATTAATTTAATTTGATTAATGTTGACACTTCTAAAACATTTAAAAAGTTTATAAAACTTTTATATAAATTTATTAATAAAAAATTTTGGATTGTGGTATTAAATATAAATTAAATAATTATCTGCAGTTCAAATAAAAAAAAATTAAAAGATATGTAAAAGAAGGAGAGAAAAGACGCAAATCATTATTTACAATTTGTAAGTTTATTGGATATATATTTATTATTGTCAAATTTAAGAATAATAATTTGAAATTCAAGAACTCACATGATTTTAGTTATAAAAATTTTGGGCTTCTATCAAGTAAAAGCCCACAATATTGTATTGAGCGAACTAAAATATGATATTGAAAATGAGTGCAATTTATATAAATAACTCCTAGATGAAGACCATAATTTTTAACAAAGATATTGATATTAAAGAATTAACTAATCATGTTGGGGCCGAAAGTTACTGTTGTTTAGTTTATATTTATGTGTGATTGTGAATGATTATTTTTTTAATTTAAATTTTAATAAATTATATCTTTTTATTTATTGAGAGACTCAACATTTCGGACTATATAATAAAAAAAAGTAATTTTATTCACTAAAATAGTGAAAATTCTTGTGGTCGAGAGGACTTGAATCTCAAGCCTCTCACTCTCCATTCCTAATATAAGTGAGATGACACAAATCACACGTGATTCCTAATAATAAATTATATTTTTAATATAGTATGACTTACTTTTTTTTAAAATTCTAGTATTTCATGTTTCGTGTCTGTATTATATTAAATTTCTTGTTCTATATTTATATCTATGCAATATAAGAGAGGATTTTATTTAAATACCACTTGCGATTTAAGTATAAAAAATATGTAAACAAAAAATAATAAAATAATAAATGGTCAGCCATTATTAAAATGGGAGGGCAAAGTAAATTTTTGATTTAAATTGTGCATGGTATGATAGCATTAAAATTGCTTTTCTTTATTGTTAAATTGTGTATGGTATTATCAAAGAAGATCGTACAAGTTATTCTAGTTTTTATTACTTGTTTGATTTACTTAATGGGCCCCAGATATGCGTGTTAGCTTTTAGTTTGATCATTTTTCATTATAAAATAAATCAAGATTTATTTTATAATATGGCCATGATTTGATCATTTTTCATTTTTCAAATCAAGATTTAACACACTAATAATAAACCCCTATGAATACCCGTCAAAAGCTACGTGCATGTTATCCAGCAAAAGCAAGTCTCTTCTCTTTCCTCTTTCACACGCTCATTCGCCGTAGCTCTGGACTTGAAATCCTTTAGGGAAAAACCAATATGGCCACGAACGTCTCCTCCACAGCTTTCCTTACCTCAGCCGCCGCAGCCACCTCAACCTCCACTACCAACACCATCAAAGCTCTACTCGTCACCCTATTTATCTCCATTGTTAGTACAGTTATAAAATTTCAAAGGAGAGCTGCTCTCAAAAAAACCACCAAAATTCTCCCACTACCTCCCGGCCCAAAACCCTGGCCATTCGTCGGAAACATACCGGAAATGATCCGGTATAGACCGACTTTCCGGTGGGTTGATCAACTCATGAAAGAAATGAATACCGATATATGTCTTTTTCGTTTCGGGAGAACTAATGTTATTCCTGTCAATTGTCCGATTATTGCACGTGAACTGCTCAAGAAAAACGACGCCATTTTCTCTAACAGGCCAATGATTCTTTCTGCTAAAGAAATAAGTGGTGGTTATCAAACTACCATTGTCGTCCCTAACAATGATCAGTGGAAGAAAATGAGAAAAATATTAACTTCAGAAATTATTTCACCTGCTAGACATAAGTGGCTGCACGACAAAAGAGCAGAAGAAGCTGATAATCTTGTATTTTATATCCATAACCAGTACAAGGCCAACAATAATGTCAATCTGCGACTTGTTGCAAGGCATTATTGCGGAAATGTGATAAGAAAAATGGTGTTCAGTAAAAGATACTTTGGTGAAGCAACGCCAAATGGCGGACCGGGATGCGTGGAGATAGAACACGTGGACTCAGTTTTTGCTGTTTTGAAATACATATACGCATTTTGTATTTCTGATTTCATGCCTTTCTTGCTAGGGCTTGATCTTGATGGACAGGAAAAATTTGTTCTTGAAGCTAATAAGACTTTAAGGGCTTTTCATAATCCTCTTATAGATGAAAGGATTGAACTGTGGAGGAGTGGTCAAAGGAAGGAAATGCAAGATTTGCTTGATGTTTTTATTACTCTTCAAGATTCTGATGGAAAGCCATTCCTGACATCTGACGAGATCAAGAATCAAGTAGCTGTAAGAACTTAAAACCTATATATTTACAAGCTTAAATATTTTCCTGATTCAAGATATTTTGATTTTTCCATTTGTTGCTTTTTTCCTTTTTCAAGAATTTCAATATAAAATAAGAATTTCAATATAGAACATAAATCTTACAAATTCAAGAAATAATAAATATGATATTTTTATCTGAAAAAAAATAAATAAATACATGTATAGATTCTTACAAAATCCTGTATTACAAAAATTTTTCAGGAAGTTATGATAGCAACAATAGATAACCCTTCAAACGCAGTGGAATGGACCATGGGAGAATTGCTAAACCAACCAGAAATTCTCAAGAAAGCAACAGAAGAAATAGACAGGGTGGTCGGAAAAGACAGATTTGTCCAAGAATCAGACATCCCTGATCTTAACTATGTCAAGGCATGTGCAAGAGAAGCTTTTAGGCTCCATCCTGTAGCCTACTTCAACCCACCTCACGTTGCTGCGCAAGACGCTGAAATTTGCGGTTATTTGATCCCTGAAGGTAGTTGGGTCATGCTCAGCCGATATGGTCTGGGCCGAAACCCAAAGACCTGGCCTAACCCACTCAAGTACGACCCAGAACGCCATTTGAATGAAGGAGAAGTGGTTTTGACCGAACATGACTTGAGATTCATATCATTTAGCACGGGAAGGCGTGGTTGCGTCGCGGCTTTACTCGGAACTTGCATGACTACTATGTTATTGGCACGATTGCTTCAATGCTTTACTTGGAGTCTGCCGGATTATGTCGAAAAGATTGATCTTTCCGAAGGCGTCGACGAGCTTTTTCCGGCCAATCCCGTGGTGGCTTTTCCGAAGCCACGTTTGGCTCCTCATCTTTATCCTACTTCGCCATGAATGAATGAATGGAAGGATTTTAAGATATTTAATTAATTCAGAATACTTTGAAATCTGAAATAAATAAATAAAATCCGACTTGCATGGTTATTATGTAATTAGGTTAATGTAATAAAGTTCAAGATGAAATTATGTATTTAGTCATTTTTAAGTTTATGTTTATATATTATTATGAATGATTAATTATTTATTCAAAATTTTAATTAAATTTTAATATATTGTGGCATATTTTTTAAAAAATTGTCATGTCCATTGAATAATAATTTAAGTGACTATTTTACGTGTCATATTATGTCTCATTTCCCATGTCTATATCTATGCAATGTATATAAGAGAAGGCGTTACATTGAATATAGATTAGATAACATGAGCAGCTCTTTTTTGAATTTTGTTATAAATATCTAATATAAGTCGTGAGCTATTATAAAATGGGAAGGGAAAGTAAATTTTGATTTCTTCATTGAAATTCATTCATAAAAACTTGATTTTATGTGTCAAAATACGTCCAACTGTGCAAGTTTTATAATTTGACTTTATTTTGATATTATTTTTATCAATTTTTCCTTAATATCTATCTTTATAACAATTACATCCTCAATTGCAATTAAGGATGAAATTACAAATAAAAAAATATTTTCATTATTTTTTAAATTAATAATAAAAATAATATTTTATGTTCCTTGAATATCTAATTATATTGACATATGGTTGATAGTCATGAAAATAAAATAATTAAGGAGTTAGTTATATTTTTTAATTAAATGAATAATTATTTAAGTATATTACCAATCCAAAAATTATAACAATTAGGTTTTTTTTTTTCATCCTTAAATGCAGATAATATGAAAATAAGGTTCCTATTTTTATTTCTTTAGATTTATTTTTATGTCATGTTTCAGGATTTTTTGTTTAGTAATATAAATTTCTAATATTAAATTATTAGATAACCCATTTATTTTAAAATTAAAATTTAATTTATGTAAGATTAATTGGATAGAGTAATGGAATGTTTTTATATTTTTATTTTTAAAATTTTCAAATTGTAACATGATGATTTAGAAATGTTGGAAATACTTTTTTTATATTTGTAATTCTAGCATTAATTGCCGTGGAGTAAAATTGAAGTAAATGGTTCAAATTGAAGTAAAATTAATAAAAAAAAACATTAAAATATAGGAAAATTGTTACTTTTTATACATCAAGTCAATCTATTTAAATTATTACTTTTTTTATCCTTTTTATATAAGTAAATGATAACTTAGAGAAATACTCTGGTTTGAATTAAAAAGTTATTTTCTGATTGGTTTAGCCCATCATATACGAGGAGTAGATAAGTTATTTCCATTGAGTAAAGTCCTTCAAATAGCAAGCACACCAATTTTGAATCCTTCATCCAGTAAGTAAAATTAGGGGATCCAATGGATTGGACATCTCTTTAATTGACTCGTCAAATTAGTGAACATCTCTCACTTTTTATACTAATGAAAAGGCCAATCAAACTAGACCAAGTTGGTAAATGGAGTGAACTTCAACCCAACTGCATATTGATTATACACTATATCTTTTTCAGATGTACATGATTTACAAATGAAGATAAAAAATAAAAAACTTTCTTTAAATATTTAATGCTTCAGTTGTCTCTGTTATTGTAAGCTCATCTCTTCTCCATTTTTCTTTTGTATCCTCATTGGAAGCCATACAAAGTTAATACAAAACCAATAGGCTAACCCAGCTACATACACTGCTCAACCATTTGTCGTATATTGTTGATTCTCGAAATACATATATAACAGCAAAATTCCATTAAACCCACAATGTTACTCACGTCACCACCCCAATGTTATTCCTGTGTTGGTTTGTCTCTAACTTTATATCGGTTTGTATTTCTTCTGTTATACTGGTTACACAATTAGGAAAATTAGTCATACTTCTTAAATTAGTAATATGCAGACATTGTTCGGCAAAATTAATTATTTTAGTATGTTTATTTTATAATAATAAAAAAAAACTAAATTCCACTTGAAAAACTTTTACCAAAAAAGACCTTTAAGTATTTATATTAACTAGCAAGTCAAGAATTTGAATGCTACTGTTTCTGTCCTTTTTCAAATATCTTACTGGGCAAAGTTTTCATATAAATTGGTAAACAACCGCTTGTTAGCGTATAAAGAGAGATCAATCCCTAATTACCAATCCTTCTTCTTATATGATTTTCATGGCTAGCAATAGAATCTCCTATGCCTTAGAATTACTTTGCATAGATCCTTTACCATTCAAAGTATTTCTAATTCTTTTAGCCATTTTAATCTTCCTTCTCATGTCACGACCCCAATGTTATTCCTGTGTTGGTTTGTCAAGGGTTAAACCCACAAAACGTGGCATTATTAGTAAATGGATGCTTCCTGTCACGCCAATTACGTTGGTGTTGATCGTGCAATGCTTATCTTCTTCCAATGGTACTTTCTTTGCCACTTTATCGCCATTGTTCTTGTTTTCTATCAGGAATTCGCATTGGTTTGTCTCTGCTTTGATTTGGCAGTTACTTGTTATGGCATATTTCCAATTAACCATACGTCAGAAATTGTATTCTTCCTTTTAGGAAAATTTAATTCACTGTTGCAGTTGTTTTTTGAGGGAGAACTAATTGGGTATTAACAGAAACAAAAAGTTTCTTTTTTTATGAAATTTTATTTGAAATTTCATATTCTTATGTTTGGTAAAATGAAAATTTACTCATTTTAATTTTCATAGATTCCATTAGTGATTGAGATTTTAGTGTACTTCCTTGGAGCATAATTCTTATTATTAAGTTAAAAAAACAAGTTTGTGTTAATTAATTAATATCTATTTAAATTGATTGATTCAAGATAGTTATTTTTATTTAATTATTCTCTATTCAAAAGCTATGAAATTGCAGTGATATAAGGCTGCCTTACCAGATTTTAGCATTGTTGAGGACAAATTAGAATCGTTCTTTCTACTTCTTTTTGTATGTAAAGAAGAGAAATATACAAAACACCAAGAAATGGTTTCATTATACAAACTGTAACTACACAAATTTAACATGAAAAAGAAAAAACAATGGAGAAAATCTCACTTGAGCAGTCAAACTTGTATGAGATCATGGAGCATTTTCTTTTTTTTCTGTTTTTAAATACATGATCGCTACATAAAAAGGAAAGGAAATATCAAAGCTGACCCAAAAAAAGGTACTACGTGCTTCAACAAATGCTGTAGATAATTCTGCAACATCATCTTCCGCCAGATAGCTCGATAGCATCCTGGTTATATAATGAATCTTCTCCCCAGTCAAATCTTCTTTGCAGCCTTTCATATTCTTGCCTGCGCGAAACCTCAATATGCTGCCACTCTTCCCATCTCTCAGCCAGACCCTCTCCTTCTAACATCCGTACCACCTCTGACATTGCTGGACGATCCTCCGGCGACGCTTGGGTACAGAGTAAAGCAACCTGGATCATCATCTCCACCTCCTGAATATTGTAATTTTTATTAAGGTTGCGGTCTACAATGGCATCCAGTCTTTTTTCCCTCTCCAGCTTCTTGACCTTCAGATGCAAATTTTAGACTAGTATAAATAACTTTGTAAGTGTAGGCAGGAAGCAGAGAAAATACAAGCAAAATAATAATGAATTCTCATGCTCAGTTATCTCACATGGTCAAGCAATAGGACATCGTCCTCCTCTTCCAAGCGCGAAAAGTCAATTGCTCGTTGACCCGTTACAAGCTCTAGAAGCATAATACCATAACCAAAGACATCTGTTCTCTCAGATGATTTCCCAGTAGATAAATACTCTGGAGCAATGTGGCCCATCGTCCCACGAACTTGAGTTGTCACATTAGTCTTTCTCACATCCACCAACTTCGCCAGGCCAAAGTCACCAACAACTGCTTCAAAATCTTCATCCAATAGTACGTTGGCAGCCTTCACATCCCGATGAATAATCTTAGGATTGCAATGTTCATGAAGGTATTCAAGCCCACGTGCTGCACCTAAGGCCACCCTTTTTCTTGTTGCCCAAACTAAAACAGGCTCCTCAGGCTTACGTTCTGCACCCAAGATTAAAACAAGTCAACCTAACACCAACGGCTGTTATCTTTTTAACCGGACAAGAATTGTACAAGATGTATAACCTCTATCCCACTACAAGTGTTGTTTAAGATTTTTTTTTTTTTTTTTAATATCCCACTTCATTTGTCAATTTAGAAAATCAAGGAAGCATTAATTACTTGTTTCAACCTTTACCCTTGATGTTTGGTATTTCCCCTAAATAAGCATTAATTATTTATAGAGTTGATACAAGAGTATGTATTCAATTACAACTATTTTTCGCTGAAACTAAGGTTATTTAATGATTTTCTGAATCCTTGTGCACTTATCTCAAACAACACTTCGGACGGAGGTTATATATATATTATTGAATTCAATGTCCTATTTTAAATTACATGTGAAAGAGGTGCACAAGGTTCATAGGAATCATATTCCTTAAGAATTCGATAATACTATGTATACTGGGGTTTCCTAATCCTTGCCAATATAGATCAGTGCTATAACTATTTTCATGATCGGAACATAGTTTATAATTCCTATTCAAATAGAAAATTCTTAGTAAACATAGTGTACCATGTCAATTGCAGACAAAGCCTTTCCAAATGACACAGTGTTGTTAAATGATAATTAAAAATCAAATATTAACATTCATCTGAATGGTAAATTCACAAGTTCAGCACCGATAAGTGTTTAAAATTCACCATCTTTCAATAACTATCTAATTTATTAGGTTTAGCATACAGCTTCCATGGTTGACAGTCTAAATAAATTTTTCTCATTCGAACATCCAACTTCCTCTTGTTCTCCACCATGTCCCTAATAATATGGATTTATCCTTGCCTAATCTCTGTAATAACAGAAATCTAGAACGACATACTAAGTTGATAGGGAATATATGGCCTACTCCAAAATTATCTATTCAGCAGCCAGACACTTTTTGAAGTTATGGAGTGTAGTACAAAGCATAGTGATGGCAGACGACTTTCTAATGCCAATTTAGTAAAGCCTCTCCTGTGCACCTTTGATAAGTATTTTATCAAATTTGAATCATTCTGAATTTTAATAACAGCAATCTAACTGAAGTATTCTTTTATCCACTCTGGAATAGACCTAAACAGGCATGTCAAATGGTATGCAATCAGTTGTTCTTAGTTTGCTCGATACAGAAAATCTACCTACCCCTCTAAGCATATATAACCTTAGGTATGCATTACATCTCGAACTAAAAAAAATAATCTTTCTCGATAATCAGGTGATTAGGATAAAATTCTATCCTCTAGAAACCGTACATGCGCCTTTTGATGAATACAGTTCAACACAAATTGCAAAAACGAAAAAAGAATCAATGTGTAGATTCCAGCCCTCCTTTGACCAGCTTTTACATGATCATTGAGCAATATGTTTGGCGCATACTTTCAGGAATATATAAAATTAGCAACATCAACAATGCAGAAAATGCCAATGAATGAAAAAGGAAATTGTTAGTTGCTTCCATTTAAATATAAGGCGAACAGGTAATACCTCTTAGACGATATGCCACACTTAAATTCGGCATAAATGGATAAACTAAAAGGCGTTCTGATGGTGTTGTGCAAAAACCTATCAGCCGTAGTAGATTCCTGTGAACAGCTACGCTTATCATCTCAACCTCACGTTGGAAAGCTGCATCTCCTCCAGGACTTTCAAAATCAGTTAAACGCTTAACAGCTACTTTTGTGTTATCTTGAAGCACTCCTTTATAAACTTTTCCAAAACCTCCCTGTCCAAGTATGTTTTTCTCGTTGAAGTTGTCCGTCGCCAACTGTAATTCCCGATATGCAAACCTTTTCAATTGACCAAAAGCTATTCTTCTGTCAACTTCACCTGAGCACAAGAAAGGTTTCAAACAAAAAGTGTGTATTAATTTGATCATATGGTTACTGTTCAGTGAACATGTGGTTCAGTTTTATATTTTTTAAATTCTCCTAGAGGGTTACATGCCATGTCTAGAGAAAGCTAATTATAAGGAAATTCAAACAAAATCCAGCAAAAATAATTAGGTTAGGAATTTATACAATCCATTAATGTCCTAAAAAAGCTGAATCCAATTACATGTAGGTGATTAGTGATGCCATACTATCAGCACATCATAATGGCTTGGAAAAGTACCCTTAAGCTTAGTTTGTGAGAGATAATTAAGATGGAGAGTGAAGAATAGGAAGAACTTTAGTTTGCGACAAAAAGAAAGACCATGCAGGTATAGGAGGTGGTGGTCCTAACCAGGGCACCAAAATTGGCTTTACTTGTCTAAAAGTTAAGATTTGAGGAGCTGAATAGGTTAAAATAAAAATTAAGGGGCTTAGAATGCTTTTCCAATGAAATGACAGTATCAACAGATAGCCATTAGTTTCTATATACTGGGAAGTAGCTCAAACCTGGAACATCTACATATACTTCACGTTTGTAACCTTTGTGTCTACCCTTGCAAATGAAAAACAGCAAGCCTCCGAAAAGAAGAATAATTACAATTCCTCCAACGATTCCCACTATAATACCAATCTTTGGCTTATTTGAAGAACCTGTCAATAAAGAGAAGGATGAGCATAAGTATCTCATTGTAGTTCAATTACTCCCTGAGAAATCAAAATTTGCTAAAATCTAATACCTGAATCACTATTATTAGATTCACAGGGTCGTTGAGAAGTTGCACCGCAATTCAAGTGATTTCCAGTGAAACTGAAATAAGTGAGAGCAAAATTTTGTAAGCAATGCCATATTCACAAACAAACACAGATTACATAAGCACAAAAAGAACATAAAAGAAAATAACAATTCACTGGTGGTCACACTGTGCATGCCTACAAGAAAAGGCAGTAATTAATATCTTTACTGCTGTTCATACTTGTATGTTTGAATTTGGAATAGATGCTCAGGAATTTGACCGCTGAGATTATTTGAATCAAGAAGACTGCAAAAAAAATTCAACCATGCCATCAGAAACTTTAAAGCTTCCGAAGAACATAAACATATTCTCTTGCATTCAATCCTATAGAAAATGTAAGATCTTGTAAAGCTGCCACTAATAAAAATGCTGGGACAAGTTGTCCATAATTCAATGTGAAAGCAAACCAAGTGACCACAAGTAGAATCATTTAAATATCATAGAAATTATGTAAATTTATCCCTTACATATTGATCAAATTTGGAAGACCAGAAAGTGATTCGGGGATAGCTCCAGTGAGATTGTTTTGACTCAAAGTCCTGTTTGTATATAAGAAAATCAAACTTATAATGAAGAATGTACAGAGAATACCATAAAGCTCAAGATTTAGGTAAAAAGTTGATTATGTCACTTACAAAAATTGAAGCCTTTTAAGATTGCCAAGGGAAGATGGTATTTCACCACTTAAACGATTATTTCCCAAATCTAAACTGGATAATTTTGACAAATTCCCAAACTCCTTCGGTATCTCACCAGTTATGCCATTTCCTTTCAATGTTCTGTGATTAGTGCACCCAATATAAGTTAGCATTGTACTTGTGAAACAACTTGCTTGAATAGCTTTTCCAATTATGAGACCCAACCAAAGGCAACTAACTAAAAGCACTATGAATTGTGAACAAAATAGCTGGTCACCCATGCAATGACCACAGAATATTTGTAAGAAAATATTTCAAAAAAAAAAAAAAAAATTATGAAACTAAGATAAACTTCAAGTTGCAATATGACCAGAGTATGTACAACTGCAGAAAAAAGTTACCAGATCTTTAATATTAGTCTTGTAAAATCAAATGTGCCAAGTATATAAGAGCAAAAACTAAGACTATTTGCTGATTGTTACAGGAAACCGTATACATACAGAGTAGTAAGATTTGTCAGAACCCCAATTTTAGGAGACAAGGATCCAGAACAGTTCATGCCAGACAACGTCCTGCAAGAAAGTGGAACGTATAAGCAAATCCCATGTACATAACTAGTTATGCAACTAAAATACAACATACTGCATCAATGACGAATCATGTTATCAGATCATGCAGCAAAGTCGGAAAAGGTAAAACTAATTCAACACTCACACAGAAGTGACGTGATAATTAGGATCACAGATGACATTTGACCAGGTGCATGGGTTAACTTGATTTGGATTCCAATCTGTCAATAGATTGGCTGGAGGATCAATCGAAGTCTTCAATGCAAATAGAGCATCTCCTGAAACCACAAAGATGAATATTCACCATCGAATCAAAGCAACCATCCCAGAATTATTCAATAAGAACTGGAAATGTAAACTTCATCTCTTGAAAGGGCTGTGCAGAAAACAATAAGACATTTAAAAAGAAAAAAAAAAGAGCATATTGATTAATATATTTTATTAATTCTATTCTCATTATATGTTCGTCAGATCCATCTAATCATTAACTTGACATCAATAGAGGAAGAACGGGAGGAGAAAGAATAGACCAAACACATTAGAGATGGTCAAACAGAGAACCAAACACCAATATTATTGGTATGACAGAAAATAGTTTAATTTATCCACCATATTCAACTCAACTAAGCACCGATTCAATTTTAGTTAGGATCCACAGATCTTTTTCCTCTGTTCAACCTTATTTAAGGCCATAGCAATGTCCATGACACACATTGCAAACTTGTAAAGAGTCCAGTATAAAAATAAAAACCTTATGCATTCAACTGAATTTGAGGCCATATTTTTTTACCACATCAATCTAACTTTCCCTTTTCCACCTAACCACTCAAGTCCACATGCATCCTTATACCAATTCATCTCTAGTTCCATACTGACCATACCATCTTAATTCTACTTGTCTTTGATGAGTGCTTAAGCTTCCACCAAATATAGCTGTCTCAGCACCTCATATCCAGACTGTGCTTATACTTCTGCAGATAACTTTTTTAACATACTCATTTCAAAGATGTTCATTTCCTGAGAATGTCCTGCCCAATACCCACCATGTAGTTGCTAAAGTGCAATGCCCAGGCATGAGAGACATTTGGTACCCAAAAAAAAACAGGAGTAAACTTTGCACGAAATATTCAAACCAAGACCAAAGATAACAGATCTATATATTACCACTATCCCACCAAATTAACAACACTTAAAAAAATCTTTAAATTATCAATCTAAACTTTAGCTATATAACCATTGAAAAGAACATAAAAAATTAACATACTTCACCAGAAACACAAATCTTCTCACGACTTGTTTTATTGACAACACTTGGAGCACTTTAAAATGTATTGCTATTAACAAGGAATATTCTGACCCATAACACTACTTTTCCAAAACTGTAACAAAAGTAGCAAGTAGTTTTACTACATGTTTTGAGACAAAAAGGCATTCTTCTCTTGTCGAGGTACGATGTTTTAGTTACCTAGAAAATTTTTAATATTCTTATTCCATAAAGATAAAAAATAAAAAAATAAAAAAATAAAAAAAAATGAACATAGCAAAACCTAGCACCAATAGCAATTGTTAAACTTTAGCCACAACACTTTGATATAGAAAAACCATATCCATAGCTGTAACCACAAATTTAAAACCTATTTCTTCCCTTTATATTCTCCATGATCCCCCTTGTGAGAAACAGAGCCTCCATAATCAATCTCCCAGGCTCAAATCAAACTGAGTTTTAGGTTTCATTACATCATAGCTTAAACTATGCTCAATCACTCTTTTCCAAGCTATATGGTATGCCTCAAAGATTGGTAACCTCTTTGCACATAATCTTTATTCTCATAGATAAGAACAAGAATGCTCTTTCTCCAGTTACCAATCATCTTCTTGTTTGTAGTTTAGCCAATCATCCTGTATAATACTTTAGCCAATCATATTGTCCCCAGCTACCCCAAGGTCTCATTGGTTATAAGGAATCAAAGAGTTGGAATGGGAATAAAACTCATATTCCTAATAATTTCGGTGTTTGGTAGAGAAAAGTGACATGGAACAATATCAGTAATAAATTTTACTTATTACTGGATTTTCCTATATAGAGGAGTGGGTTTAAGTTGGATATCATCGTGGGAATTGAAAAGAAAAGGAGAAACAGTAGACAAGGATGAAAAAGGTGGGAGGTTTAACTCAAAATAGAAGAAAGAAAGAACTCTCATCTATATAATCATTGTGTGCAAATGATGAATTATCCTCGGTAAAGCTTCTTTTCTCAATTGTGCAAAAGCCCCTCTATCTCTATACTTCAAAACACTAGACCTTGATTATTACAACAGTGCAATTGAACCAAGCCAATTGCATCCTTAGGCGAACTTTACCTATAAGGTCAGGGTTTGAAACTTAGAGTCACCACTGTTGGGAGGGTTTATCTTAATACTCCCTCGCCCCAAGCGTCGAAACGTGTATGAACTAGAAAGAAAGGAATTGAATCAAGAGAATAGCAACTTGATCTTCAATTTATTTTTATGTTTCATGTCTAGCACTTTTGTGTCTAAGGAAATCTCTCACCTAAAATAAGCATTACCAAGTCAAATGGCTCAGTAATTATGTCAAAATAATTTCAAAAAGTGAAATAGATTGAGATTTACCAGATTATGATTCATTTTCTCTATTAATTTCCTAGCAATGTCAATATTATATGTCAAGTGAACATGAAACAACATTAAAAGTGAGAACAGTCACTACTACAAACCTATCAGATATGGACCATTATACCTTGCAAATCAGACAACACAAAAGAATGCAAGCATGCTAGCAGAAAAGCTCCAAAAACCAGCTCCATCTTCAATGACATCAACTCAAGTGACCAAAGCATGGAAACACATGAGCCCGAATGAAGATATGAGTGAAGTCCATCTGTGAAAAGAAGGGAAAAAAAAGACCCACTTTGACTTATAAATATCCATTGATAAATTGGAACAAAATAATATAGACACATAAATGGTAAAAAGACCTAGTTGCAAGACAAACAAATGGCAGTAAACATGTTAGTGGTTGCTGCATGCACATGCATGTTTGCTGATAGCATTCTCTAGAGCCATTATTTGCTTCAAAGTGACAAACAAAACGATATAAAACCTTTTTAGCTACTTCCATATGGATTGTTAAATCCATGGATTTGAATTTGAGTTTCTAGTTCCAATTGTATAAGTAAAGATTTTAACTTGTAGGGAAAGAGGAAAGAAAAATGTTTTAGCCAAATTTTGTAGAACACGCTTGAAACTACACCTTTCGCATTAGGTATTTCAAACTCATCATCAAACAAATTTACAAACCTAATTTCCCATCATGGATCTGGACAATCAAAGAAAATTGCAAAATTTATGCATAAACAATCTCATTCAAGCAATGTAAACTAAAATACCCAACCCAAATACTCTCATTTCCCATCTCAAAATTTTTAAATTAAAAAAAAAAAAATTCCATTGCCATCATTTCATTTTTAGGCTATTTCCCTATCAAAGTACTGGTTAGTTTGCAAATGTATTGCATATAAATCCTGGATGCTATTCCATGTTTCTCTAACTCAGTTTCACCAAGCAATCATTCTTTTCTTGCTAACAAGCAGGCTAACATCAAATGTGGACAGTTGAAAATTCTGAATTTAAGGGACAAAATGTGTGATTCAGTCAATACAATGATAAGATATGGATCCTTGTGCTTTCAAGAGGAGTTGACCAAGAAAGTTGCATGTAAGTCAATGAGTATACTCTAATGACATGGTTAGTACTGATGGAATTCAACAACTTTCATAGGAAATCCAAGTAAACTATAGTTAGAATCAAATCTTCCTCTACGTTCTGCGGAAAACGCAAAGCCTCGTCCCAGAACAACTCTAAAGCACCCCTTAGTTTAAATTAGCACTTAATATCAATATATATATATATATATATATATATATATATATACACAAATCAACATCGCCACTGCACAAACTAAAGAAACACAGAACTCACAACGGGAAAAGACTTTAGAAAGAAACAGTAAAAAGGAGCAAAAGAAATAAAGCTTTAATGGGCAATTTTGAGTAATCCCAATCCTTCTACTCGGTAATTGAACAAAATTCTTTCCCTATTCTCCACATTTTCTCAGGAACCAAATACTGCTGCAAGTATCAAAATTGAAATCGAAACAAAACAAACCAAATCCAGAAACCCAAAATAAAAATAAATAAATAAATAAATGTAAAAATATTTAATAGACGAATAAAGAAGAATCTGAAGAATCAAAAAGGTACCTTTTTTGGAGAAGAATTAATCTGGAGAAGAAAGAGAAGGAATACCCATATGGCAAAAGTGTTGAATAACTTGGATTGAATCAAAGCTGGGGTTTTTTGAGAGATTGAGCTGTCTAGTCTAGGTAAGTAAAAAAGGCTTCTTTGCTTCACCGGGTCTGTGTATACTGTGAGTCTCCTTCTGTGCTTTATGATTTTAACAGTTCAAAATCTGAAACAGAATGTTTTTGTCTCTCTTTTTCTCTTTCTCTTGCTTTCTGTTTTGCTTCCGTTTCTTTGATCTCATTTTTGCTGTCTATAATTAATTTATGAGCATAGTGTTAATGTAAATTTGAAGGGAACTTTTGCAATTATTACTTCCTTTCCGTGGACAGAGAAATGGAGAACGGCGTGGTCTTAAATTATGAAGTTGCTAAATTATAATTCTACTTCCATTCAAAGTAACTCCTTTGACTGCGTGTGTAACTGTGTATTGATTGAGAAAATAGGAAATTGCTTTATATAAAAGAATTTTAAAAGTGAAAAAAATATACATTAGTCTTAATTGAGAAAATAGAAAATTGCTTTATATAAAAAAATTTTAAGTGAAAAAAATATAAATTAGTCTTGAAATTATAGTTAAATTAATACATAAAAATGTTTATTTTAAAAAATTAATCTACTAACATTTTAATTTTTCTGCTTTTGATGGAAAGACAAAATATAAATTAGTTAATAATATATGTTCGAACTTTTAAAATTCAATTTAATTTTTTTGAATTTCTTTGCATTGATTAATTTATATTGAATAGTAAATTATGAGATTAGTTTATATTGAATACCAATTCAACAATAATTTCATATTAATTAGATAAATTACATAACTATTTTATAAAAAATCAAATATTAAAGATTCATAAAAAATTATATTAATATAAATATGTGTGTGTACAAATGATATGTGAAAAAAATCAATTAGGTATGGTCTGATTGATCCTCACTTATATAAAAAGTGGGAGCTCTCGAGTTCGAATTTTCTAGACCACAAGTGTTTTCTTAATTCGATGAGTCCCGGGGTTACCTCTTTTGCATAGTCCGCAATATCATTTCAATCTATCACGTATCCTAATGAATAGAAAAAATGATATATAAAAAAAATATAAGTTTTTTGTAATTTTTTTAGTAATAAAATATAAAAATAAATCAAAATATAAATTCTACATTTATAAATTGCTTAATTGACGTCTTGTTGAATATATAATTTTTTTAAACCATGCTAAGTATAAACATATAAAAAATTAATTTAAAAACTTTCAATAGCTACTTAAAATCATATGTATTTATGGTATATTTTGTACTAATTAATTTTTAATATTTAGTATAATATTAATATTTTTTTATTATTAACTAGATAAATGAGAAAGTTTAATTTCTCTTCTTTTAAACATTCCAAACCATCAGACTAAATCAAACCAAACTAAACCACCACCAAAGATTTGATTTAGTTTGAAATTTTTTATATTTAGTTTGATTTTGATTTTGATGTGAGGTTTGATTTGATTATTGTATTCGAACCGAATCAAATCGACCCATGAACAACCCTACAATTGTTCCACATGTTGTTTTGGATGTATAATTTTATGGGATATTAGTTAATAATTTTGATTTTTTTTTATTTTATTTTGATGAATATTGGTGTTTTGATTAGATTTTTTATTTAAGTTATTCCAATTAAATTGTGTGCATGTGAGGAACCTATTAACTTAGTTTAGTACTTAGATAAAATAAAATTGTCCTAAATACTGTAAGGTTAATAAAATTTAATTTTTTCTTGATAAAAAGATTTTATTGATATTTGTTGACATTACTCATAAGTAAGCTAGACATACACATAATTAAAATTCGCAAGTCAAAATTTTAGAAATAGTGATTTATAAGCATTAATAGGATTATGTTAATCCATAAAAAAAAAAAAAAAGTATATATTTATTAAGAATCTCACATCGACTAAATATTAATTTTACAAATGACATATAAGGATAACAAGCTAATTAATTGATTAGTATTAAATTTTTAGCATTGGTTCGCCCAAGCCCAAATAACCCACATTACAAATTTTCAGCTCATCTCTTACCTAATTCATCTTTACCCTTTCAATCTTTACCCTTTCAACTTTTAATATGGTATCAGAGCAAGTCCACAAATGGCATATAACTATAAGGATGGCAAGCTAGCATCCTAATTGTTTAGGACTAACCTTTTATCATTGGTTGGTCAAAGCCCAGTAAGCCGACACTACAAATGTTCACTTCATAAGTTCTAACTTTTTACTCAATTTACCTCTACCCTTTTAACTTTTAATAATATTTCTAATTACTACTTCATACATATGATTGTAAATTGAATTCCGAAAAATTTCCTCTACCTTTTCAACTTCTAATAATATCCTATGGTGTGGTTGGTCTTCTTACTTACGTGAGGAGTGTTCGAGTCCTCTTGACCACAAGTGTTTTTACTAATTTGGTGAGTCTAGGTGAGGGCTACAGTGTTATTTCAGTGCATCGGACCTCTCAATAAATAAAAAAAGTTATATATATATATATATATATATATAACGGGAGAGCTACCTCTTATTATATATCTTACAATATTATTTCAATCCATTGGGTTTCTTATGTATCCAAAAAAGTGGAAATGGGTGGGAAGAAGATTGTGATTGCTAAAAAAGCCCTACACTAAGTTTATAGATTGATAAAAATATTGTTAAAGATTTTAATTTTATAGGTCGAGGAAATAAAAATATTTAATCTTGATTAGTTGTATTATTTTTATGTTGGATAAAATAAAAAATTATATTATATATTAAATAAGGTATATATTATATAATATTTTTAAAGATTTTAATTTTATTAGTTGAAAAAATAAATAGTTTATATAGTAAATATGATAAGCTTATCATATCTTAAAGGATTTTAATTTTTTTAATTAAAATAAAATAAATATTAATTTTATTTTAATTTTATTAGTTTTCTATTTGAATCCAAACGAGGAAAAATAATCTATTAAAAGTTTTACTTTAACTTAATTATAAAATTAACTCAATTAAAAATTTTAATAGTTTTTAAATTTTATATATATATATATATATATATATATATTAAATATGGTTACTATGATGATAAATAATAAAATTTGTAATTTTAGTTCAATTGTGAATCCTAATATATTATTATTAGGATTTTTAGGAAAAATAATTAATAACTATGTTTATATTATAATTTAAGAAGTACCTAATAAGTTTAAATAAAAAATACTGCCATGCTCGCTTTCAGATTTAGAATTATATTCTCCACGTTTATTGCATTATTTTTCCTTGAGCTAATGATATTATTTCATCTTTAAAAAAAAAAAAAAAACAATTTATATGATTTAATTTAATTATAGGGCCAAGTATGAGCACACTATAGCAATTTAGTGAGGTTAATTGACTCCATTCAAATGTAAAACATATATGTATAATATAGACTTAAATTGATAAAAAAATTTTAAAATTATATATTATATGAAAATTTTTAAAATTTTAATTTAATTAAGTCCACTGAAAAATTATATTAAATAAATAAATCCGTTGAAAAATATTTCTAACTTTCAAGGTATATTTAGGTAGAGAAGAGAAAGATAGCGGCATAATGTAAGGTTGAGCTCCATTTATCAGTCGCATGTCATGTCAGCAGGAAATTATAAAATTCATTTCAAAATCATACTTTCAAGTCATAAACCCGAAAGTGATAAAAAAAATTAATAAAATTTAATCAAGTACTAATTTTCTATATGGACCACTTTCATAAGATTAATTATTATTATTTTTTTATTTTGTGCTTGAATATAATGGTGCAAGAATCCGTAGGTTACTGCTCAAACATAGGTGATAAGGTTAGAAAATTTAATTGATTATAAGGAAATTAAAGAAAATTTAAAATTATTATAAATTAAAATTTTTTTTCCGTTACACGTGTGTTGATACTCGAGTTGAAAATAGAAAATAATACTATTAAACATTTGGACAAGTGGAGGTTAGAAAATCGAGTGCACAAGAAATCAAGTGTTTTGCTAAAAAAATAAATAAAATAATAAAAATAAAATAGCTGTTCGTACCTAACTAGCCTTTGGAGCAAAATGGACGACTTGTAGAGTCCGTCCAAATTGCACTATTTTCTTTTTTTTACTTTTTTATACTTATAGGAAAAGTTCGTAAATAAGTTAGGCTCCACTTTGACTTTTATTTTTCTAATTTTAAAAGTGAAAAAGGAAATTAACGTTGGTTAGATAATATAAATAATGTTAAAAATGGGATTAAAAGTTTAAAGAATTCGAATTAAAAGGGCAAAAAAGGGAAAAAATGGTTTTTTCTGAAAAATAATTTTTACATATTTTTAAACAAATGTTCTTATTGGATACTATTTTATAAATAAGTCGTTTTTTAATTGTTTCATTACAATATTGAATATTAGCCAAAGAATTAAAAATTTTATTCATTAAACTTACTTTATAATGACATTAAAAGCATTTTGGTCATTTTAAAACAATTATAATCTAAAATTCACATCATTATATATCTATATCTATATACATATGTAAAAGTTCAACCAAATTAACTTATGAGGCATGATATTATGAAATTTAGTTAGTTTGATGTGAAATTGTATCATTTATTAAATTTTTTATATTTTTCATTTAATTATCTAATTAAAAAAACATATTATAATATTTTTTATTTTCTTTATTGAATAATTACTAACCATATAATAATTTTATTTTATTAATAAAAAGCTCTTTGATTTCTTTTTTTATAATTTATAATTCAAATAATAATTTTTTTAAATTAATAATAGAATATCATTATTTTTTCAATAACTACTAACCACACTTTATCTAATATTTAGTTATTTTATAATTTAATTATCCTTTAATTTTTTTATAAATTTTTATTCCTTATCCTTTAATTTTTTTTTATAAATTTTTATTCCTTTTGAGTACTATGTATACTATATTTTTTATTCAAATTTTTTATTTTTTTTAAATTCAAAATTTTTTTGGATAGTGATAAAAATTATTATTTTGAGTAGAAGACATTTAATGGTCACTGATTTATGGAGTTTCTTTCTTTTTTTCCATTCGGGTAATTTTATGGTCTATAGATTATGTCGTTTTGCAAAAGTAATATTCATGTTTATTGTTTTTAGTTTTGTTATGAAGGTGAATTTATTATTTTAAATTTATTAGGATAGAATGCTTTTATCATTTTTAAATTTATTAGAATCTTTTTTCTTCTTTAATTTGAAAAAGAATTTGCATTTTCTGTTGATGAACCTAATTAACCTCCTATAATATGCACTTTTTTCTTAGGTGCCTATTAAAATAATTAAAATAAATATATTTACAAGATATTATAAAACTATTCATAGACATTATATATATAATTAAAATTATTTGACATTTAATATTATAAAAAATATTTGAAATAAATCGTATTCATACTTGTTAATAGTCTCAACATTTTTAACATCACCACATGCGTAGCATCATATTTTACCATTGCCTTTAAGATAAACTTTTTTTGTTGCATTTATTGCAAGACTGATGTCAAAGAGATTTTCTATTTTTAGTATTAGTTATTTCTCTCTCAAAAAACGCCTTTAATCCCCATATATTAAGTGAATGTTATGGTAAATAATAGCTAATTTTAAAAACTTTTAACTAAAACCATAGAATTTATCTACAATTTATTAATTAGAGATATATAAATTTAATTATTTTTATCTAAAATACTTGCTTGAAATGTTCTATTGACGATTTCATTTAATTCAATTCTCAACAATTGAGAATCTTTCGGATTTTGATATAATAATTTTAGATAGTCAAAAGCAATAAATTATTAATAGTTAGATACAATTATTACTCAAATTATATATATACTAGTTATTTACCTGCGCGATGCGTAGATTATATAATTTTCTATTTTTTTAATTAAATTGAATATAATTTTCAAAAAAATTATTGTAATTTATATTTATGTTGCTTTAATTAAATAACTTGCTTACGTTCTTTTTTTAACTAAATAAACTTCTTTTGAAATTCTCAAGTAATGAACTAAAATACTAATTAGCACAATTAATTATTTTAAGTGAATTATTATAATTTAACTGATAAATTAATTAATTATTTTTTTCTGTTTGAAATTCTCATATATTCAAATTAAATAAGGTGAATATATTAAATAAGGTACAAGAATATTTAATTTTAATGAAAATTTTAATGAATTGAAATTAATATTCTAATTCTATTTGTTAATGCAATTACATTATTTAATTAATTTTTATTAACTATGACTCTATTATAACCCCATTAGTTTTTTTGATAGAAAAGAATATTTAATAAAAAATTTAATATTTATTAACTGAAAAAATATTTTGATTATAGTGAAATTATCCATTAGATTTATTAGTTTGTAACTCCATTATTTAATAAAAAAGATTAATTATCATGAAAATAAAATACTGCATCATCACTCCCAAATTCTAATAAATTGCGGCATAGACACTTATGCTTTAGAAATTATATATTTATATAGATATACATTTTAAGAATTTAAGACTTCTAAAGGAAATGCTAAACTTTTTAATATTGGTTTAGGCTTTAGCTCCTTGAGGACTGTTAAGAATATGGGCTCTAGGAGCAAATTAATCATAGTAAATAGATTAATATATTAATATTTGAATTTATAATGAGTTGGGCTTACTTCTAACCATCCTTATTATATATACGTCATTTAGTTAATGTATGTCTAATCAATGTGGGATTGCGACATACCTAAGCAAAGACCAATTTTTATTTTTTTTATATTACATTTGCATATACAAGTATAAATTCATTTGTGGCATAAGTTCACACTTTGAATAACAACTATCATATATTATATTGGTCCACCTTAAATTGTTAGAATAATATTATTAAATAAAGATTATATATCTTACCATGTATAGTAAACAACTATAACTCACTTGCTAAAACATCATTATCTTTGAATCTAAACAAGTAGATTTATTAACATAAATGCAAGATACTATTAAAAATCCAACTTAATTTTTATTTTTTTACATTAAATTTATATATATAAGTATAAATTCATACTTTGAATTACAAGTGTCATGTATCATATTGGTCCACCCTAAATTATTAGAATAATATTATTAAATAAAGGTTATATATCTTACCATGTATAGTAAAGAACTATAACTCACTTGCTAAAATATCATTACCTTCGAATCTAAATTATTAGAATAATATTATTAAATAAAGGTTATATACCTTGCCATGTATAGTAAAGAACTATAACTCACTTGCTAAAATATCATTACCTTCCAATCTAGACAAGTAGATTTATTAACATAAATGCGAAAGACTATTAAAAATCCAACTTGATTTTTATTTTTTTACATTAAATTTACATATATAAGTATAAATTCATTTATGGCATAAATTCATACTTCGAATACCATGTGTCATATATCATATTGGTCCACCCTAAATTATTAGAATAATATTATTAAATAAAGATTATATATCTTACCATGTATAGTAAAGTCCTATAACTCACTTTCTAAAATATCATTACCTTCGAATCTAAACAAGTAGATTTATTAACATAAATGCAAGAGACTATTAAAAATCCAACTTGATTTTTATTTTTTTACATTAAAGTTACATATATAAGTATAAATTCATACTTTGAATAACAAGTGTCATATATCATATTGGTCCACCCTAAATTATTAGCATATTATTATTAAATAAAGATTATATATCTTACCATGTATAGTAAAGAACTATAACTCACTTGCTAAAGTATCATTACCTTCAAATCTAAACAAGTAGATTTATTAACATAAATGCAAGAGACTATTAAAAACCAACTTGGTTTTGAAAATATCATTTATCCTTTACTATTTTACCCCAATAATAACAATTATATTTTTTAGTGATCCTCAATAAATTTGAGTATAACATAGACTTTCATAGATAAAAATTGTTTCTTAATGGTTTGACAACTTAAATTATAGCATTATAATAATATCATTCTCTGAAAAAAAACCTAAAAATGAAGGAATTTAAAATTTCTAAAAGAAATAATAAACTTTTTAATATTTGGTGAGGTTTTGGCTCATTAAGGACTATATTATTTTTACATTATGTATATAAATAAATTTATGTATGGCACAAATTCACTTTCAAGTGGTAAATATCATATTGATCCTCCCTTAATTGCTAAAATAATATCATTAAACAATAATTAAAAATCTTATTGTATACAACAAAGAATTAGAATTCACTTGCCAAAATATCATTACATTTACATTTAAAGTAGTACAAATGTTAACTAAAATGCAAAAGGCTAATAAAAATCCAACATGGTTTTCAAAATATAATTTTTCTTTTTCTATTTTTACCCTAATAATAATAATATATTTTTTAGTGGCCTCACATAAATTTAAGTATAATGTATACTATTTATTGCATATAAAAATTGCCTATACTAGATCTATGGGCCCATCCATGCACCAAGTAAATTTGTAAATATTTTTTTATTACTATTTTATCTTTTTTTTTTTCAATGAATGGTCAAAAATATTTTCATTTGAACCAACAAACTATTTTTTAATTTACTTAGTGTATGGCCCTACATAATGAACATAGGTAACTCTTTCCTTTTTATATATAATTATTCCTCATTACAGATTGCCCATATGGGCTTATAGTTTATAGTTATAAATCTGCTTAAACTGTAGAATTATAATAATATAATTTTCATATATATATATATATAATACTAAACTTTTTAATATGGTTTAAGATTTAGCTTCTTGAGGACAATTTTTTTTTTCTTAAATCACATTTACATATATAAATAAATTCACACATGGCACAAATTCACACCTTAAATAACAAGTGGCATATACCACAGTGGTACAACCCAAATTGTTACAATAATATCATTCATTAATAATTAAATATGTTACCTTATATAGTAAAGAACTATACCTCACTTATCAAAATATTAGCTTCCAATCTAAACAATTAGATATGTTAATTTTTTTTAAAAAAAACTTCTAAACAATTAGATATGTTTTTTTTTTAAAAAAAAAAAAAACTTGATAATTCATTAATAATGAATATAAGTTGAGCACATCATAATATTTTCATAAAAATAAGAAATAAAAATATAAAAAATCGAAATTTTCTGTTTAGAGATGATCTTGGTAGAAGAGGTTAATTTTCCGGGGTAAACACTAGTCTATTTTCAAATAGGATGACAAAAGAAACTTTCTACAATATTGTCCTGAACATTGTTTTTCGAAAACTTGTTACAATTGACACACTCAGAAGAGTTTAATATACCACAAGCAATAATTGAGTAACATGTCGCACTACCATGCTCAATTGACAAAAGAAAACTTACTCGAAGTTAAAGATCTGAAGTCTTTAATCACAAGCAACCATGAATCTATCTTGTATTTCGAACTGCGGGAGAAATAAAAGATCCACGTAAAAACTCCTCAATAACGAGGAATAACCCCATGAAAGGGGAGAAATTAATAACCCACTAAGAGAGTATCGAAAACACTCAATATCTATCAACTATTACAAATCTGAGAGACAAATTAAATTTTTATTCGAAATGATCATAGGTTTGGATATAATTAGAAAGAAATAAAGAAAGATGATAGAAAGGGACGAAAAGAAACCATCGTCGGCCAAAGAAGACGGTCGACGATGGTTCAGAATACAAAATCTAAAAGAATATACCAAAAGAGAGAGAGAGAGAGCGAGAGAGAGACGGCTAACCCTAATTGAGTAGATTTTTTTTATTAGATTTGTTAATCTAAGTGCATAACGCTATTAAACATCTAATTACAAATATCATTAGTACTTTCCCATTTTTACGCTAATAATAATAATAATAATTAAAATGTCCTCACATAATTTGAGTATAATATACACTTTTTATAGATAAGAAGTAGGTCGAATATATAATAACGCCCCTGACTTTGTTACTTTAATCTTGTTGCATCCTCAACTTTTACTTTGACCGTCAAAGACTTCAACTTATAAATTACACCTACTAAACACTTCAATTTTCAAATTATTTTATTGACCACTTCAACTTGCAAAATTAGATCAATTAAATACTCATTAAAAAGTTAAAATTTGTGAAAATTAGTATTCCAAAAAATTATGCTAACTACATATCAAGTTGATATTTTGCAAATAAAAGATAAATAATCCAAATATTATCTATATTAGTGTTGAAAGGTGTGTAATATTATCATAGATAAAATCACCATAAGGTTGACAATAATAACTCAGAATTAGATATGAAAATAAAATCTAAAGATATAAGCAACAATAAATCTTTTCATACTCCCTCCATACCATTTTATTTGCTTGTTATTCCTTTTTGCGATGTTCCAAAATGTTTGCAAAGTTTCTAAATTTGTATATTTAAACAATTATTTTTCTCATAATAACATTTATAATTGTTCATTAAATGAATGACTTTTATTAATATCTTAATAAGTTAATGATAAAAAAGGTGAACATAATTTTTATTGACTAAAATTTTAATATGCGTATTTTATCAAACCATACAAACAAAATGGGACGGAGGGAGTATTAGTTTTGGCTTTAGCCTTGAGGATCACTTTTTATTTTTTATATTATATATGCATATACAAATATAAATTCAAATTCACAAATTTACCCAATAATTAGTGGCATATTTCATATTGATCCACCCTAAATTGTTAGAATAGTATCATTAGATAATAATGAAATATCTTACCATATATAGAAAAGCATTATCCCTTTTATGTATAATTATTTCCATATATATCACACCTTCTTGCTATATATTCCTCAATCTAGTTGAGTGTAGAGCAAAAGAGAACGACTTGCTAGCTATAGCAAGCAAAAGCAAAAATGACAAGAAAGAAGGTTAAGCTAGTTTGGATAGTGAATGATGCAGCAAGAAAAGCAAGTCTCAAAAAAAGGAGAACAGGATTATTGAAGAAAGTGAGTGAACTAACAACCTTATGTGATGTTAGTGCATTTGCTATCATCTACAGTCCAGATGAGACTGAACCAATGTTTTGGCCATCACGACCATTGGTGGAACAACTACTGATGAGGTATCAAAACATACCGGAAATTGAACGGACCAAAAAGATGATGAATCAGGAAAGCTACCTAAAAGAAAGAGCGGTCAAAGTGCAAGAACAATTAAGGAAGAACCAAAGAAAGAATTTAGAGATTGAGATGAGTTATCTGATGGATAAACTTCATAAAGGTAATGGAGCTGATGATTTTGAGTCTAATGAGTTGCATGTTTTGATTTGGTTATTAGGAGAGAAAATGAAAGATTTAAGAAAAAGAGTTGATTATTTCCAACAAGTTCCTCCTCTTCCACCTGCAACCTCTTTTCTTCCTCCTCTTCCATCTCCTAATGAGGACCCTACTGTGCAAGAAATGGGCCACCAATTAACCGCTACTACTGGTGCTAATGCTGGTGGTGATGGTGGTGGGGTTGGAGATATCAGGAATAGTAATTCTGGAAATACTATGATATCGGATCAATGGTATCTTAATATTATTAGCAATAACAATGATAATCTTGCTAGTAGTAGTGGTGCTAAGAATGATATGATGAACCACCACCCCTATGGCTATAATATCACCCACAATGGTGGTGATACGGGGTTTCCTACTGGGTCCACTGGTAATACTTTCAGCCTGGGTCTCCCCTTGAGTAATATCAATATGAGTGGTGGTGGAAATCATTTTGAGATGGGACAACTATCTATTCATGGCAATATCAACTCTACAAGTGGACACTCGTTTGGGTTAGGGTTGCAACCTTATCAGGGTAACATTGATAATTATAGTGGTGGAAACGGTATGGGACTAGGGATGCCTTCTCCAACTACTGGAATCGAAGCCGGTGACCCAGGGATGCATGAACATTTTGCTGGTGGAAATGACACAGGAACGCTATATGATGTTACTAAACCTTGGCATCATAATTTCTCCCATTGAATATTATTGTTGAGCCTTTCTCAATTTCAATTTTATATTTGTCTTTTATTTTGTGAGTCTTTGTTTAATCTCTGTTTCCTTCAAATTAAATCATCTTGGAATGATTCATATGTTAATCTGATTTTGTTATTTTGGTTAATAAAATATTATGTTTCTTTTGTTTATCTTATTTGGTTAGCTCTTTCCAAGAAAATAAACCAACGAAGATACTAAACTTTGGGTTAGCATACTAATTTTAAATTGAATTCTTTCTCTCCTTTTTTGACCTCCTATTTAGATTAGATGAGAAACTAAGCCCTATGGGGCTAAGGAACTATTATGTTTAAAAGCCTTCCCAAAATGCTGATTTCACGACTCGATCCTATAATCACCATGATGGGATCTAGTACGTTTCAACAACTAGACCAATCAATCTTGGGTCATAAACTAAAATATTAATTAAGCGCCATATGCTAATCTTATTCGATTATCTCTAGACATGAATAGATTAGTGTATGTTTGCAAGTACAATTATATTGACATTATTCTTAGGTCTCTCTCTAATATTATTTCTTCAAAGATACTTCATTAATCCCATAATTCTTGTTCTATTTTCTTTTTTTGACCCGACCTGAATTATTTTTCTTGTTTTCTCTCTTAGAAGTAAATAATATTTGAAATTTACTATTTAGGCCTTATTTATATGATTGTTTGTCAATAAATACAATAGTTATACTACAACATTATATTTAATTAAATCTTGATATAAATAAAATTAAAATATCATCCTTTAATCTTTTAAGAAAACTCTATTTTAATCAAATGTTTAATTACTTTTAAAAATAATTTATTATGGATAATTTAATTTTAATTGAATACAAGTATCAAGGTATATTAGAAAAAAACAAAGTAAAAATTATAGTTTTTATGATAAAAGTAAAAATTAGAGTTTAATTATACTAACTAAATTTTCTTAATTCATGTGCATGTTAAATTAGAATAAAAATTATGGTTCGAGGAGTGTATATATATAAAAAACAACATAGACTATAGTATATATTTTTTAATAGGCAGATTATGGATTCCATATGTCTTCTTAAAAAGTGAGACTCATAATATTTTAGCATTTCATTATTTTTTCTGAGAAATTTTTGAGCATTTTTTCTTTTTTTATCAACTTTTTTTCTTCCATCATTTACTTTTCAATAATAAATTTCTTTTCATTTTTATGAGTTTTAAATTCATTCAATTATGGCACGTAAGAAATTTAAATATTTTAGTTAATTTTTTAGATTTTCATTATATATATATGTTATTAGTTTTAAAATTCAAATTAAATATACTATTTGTTTTTTTAGTATAAATGAAATATAGTATTTTAAAATTTTAATAATTTAAAAAATATTAAAAAAAATCATGTTTTTCAAAAATACATCTTCCTAAAATTGTGGCTCTATTTAACGTCCATTCAATGAATGAAAATTTAATTCATTTAAAACTGTCTTTTTAATGTAACTTCCCTTTAAAGAATCATAATTTAATTTCATGAATATAATATTGCCTAATCATAACTTAATATAATATCGCCTAATCATAATTTTAATGTAATTTTAATTCCATGTAGAATGAAGCCTTCTAAAAATTTTAAATTCAAATTCAAATTTCAATTCTTCACCTTCCTACCTCCCTTAAATGTTTCAACCTAAATTTAATAATCAACATTACAATTTGAAATTGTTATTAAAATACTAAAACAAAACTTATATTTCTATTGTTGCCAAATTATTCTCCTTCCTAATCCACATGAGAATTTCTTCCAATGAGATGGTAAAATTTTCATCTCTCAGCAAGTTCAAGATTGATCTCATATAGTTTGAAAAACCAAAAGAGAAGATGGTGAATAGTTTTATTTCTTCTTCTTTTTTTTCTCTTTTGGTTTGTTTGGTAATGATATTTATCTTTTGAGTAAATTATTAGGTACAAATTTTATTTTCCTTCTCATGATAATTAACCGATCAACGTTCGAGAATAATCTTATACAGTTTAAAAACAAGAAGATAAGATAATGAGTAATATTATTCCTCTTTTTCTCTCTTTTGATTTGTTTGATTATGATTTTCAATTTTTAAATAAATTATATTGATACAAGTTTAGTTTTCCTTCTCATAAATTGAATATTTTCAAATCAATAACATTTGAGATCTTTAAATTCAACTTATGGTTTGTATGACTACATTGAATTTGTCATGAAAAATGCTACATATATGGTTTTTATAATTTTGATGTAAAATTCAAAGAATTGGTTGATGTGAAATTAATGGTTTAAGCTTTTAAAGATTATATATATGTTTTTTTGCTGATTGAGAATTCAAATATTTACTTATAATCATGTATAAGCAACAAGTTCAAGATTCTTTCTTTGTTCACTATTCTATTTTTCGTATTTTTATAAATTTTTTAAATTTCTTTCTATAATTGAAAGCTTAACGTAGTTCTTTAGTTTGATTTCTTCAGTTTATTGTCGGTTGAAAGAAGAACGTTGTGGCATTTCATTGTTTTTGAGTTGTGTAATTGGTTTTGTTTTTTTATTTTCATTAATTTAGTTTAATTTTTTTTATTTCTACAGAGATTTAAGTATGTCCAATTCAAAATAATTTAAATATATTTTATGCAATGATGAATTAATTATATATTATGTTTTAATATATTTTTTATTATTATACACTCATGGTTAGATAAATCGCTAAAAAAAATAGAAATTAAGCATTTAAATCATTTTAAATCACCTACAAGACTTTATAATAATAATAATAATAATAATTCCAGACACTTTTTTTCTTAAAAAAAAGAAGTCTTATAATTTACTCAACATATATATTTTACAAGTGAAATGAGAAATACAAGTATTATCGAGTTGTGCGAAACACGGAGGACCGCCTAGTTTGGTATAATTTTTGTGATTTAAATATCAATGTGGAGGTTGTAATTCATTCCGAAGCTAATTGACTATAAACTTGGCTTAACCTGTTTCTAAGAGTATTTTGGTAACTTGGCAAGTTGGAATATTATTTGGGTGTGATTTTTATGTTTTAGATGTGAAAATAATTATTTTCAGATCATTCAGTAGTGGAGTATTTTAAATATAAATTATACTTCCTCCATGCCCAATCGAGAGGCACACTTTATTTTACAAGAATTAAAAGAAATTAATTACTTTAGTTAGAAATGCAAATTTACATGTATATTATCAACTTCTTGCATCAACCAAGATTAATTAATTATCTAAGGTTATTGCGCACCTATGCATAGCCTATTAATAAGTGCATGTACGACTTGGTAATAGATCCACTCGAATCATCTCTCCCCTCTTCCCCGTACTAAAAAAAATTATCTAAGGTTATTTAGTAAGGTACATTTATCTGGGGAACAAATTCAAATTTATCAGGGGGTGAAATGGATTGGGTTTATTTTGGAAGAGAAAAGTAAATGACATTGTTATTTAACTAATTGATAGGCTGGACCTGAATTAGGGATTTAATAGCAAATTTTAAATAATTTTTTAAGCTCTGTTAACCTTATAAATACCTAAGGATATGTGTCAACCACTCAAAATGAATAGACATTATAAAATTGGGTTTCAGAGTTATTGGGGGCTTGCTAGCTACTAGTTGCGCGTGCAGTTAGTTTCAGTTATAAAACGAACTCAACCAGAAAAAGCAAAAACCGAAACCAAATCATATTTTTTTAAACCAAATTTAAATCGAACTATTTACAAAATCAAACTGAACAGCTCAGTTTCATCAGCTTTGTTCAGTGTTTGGATAAATTTAACTTATTTCCTGTAATCAAATCAAAAACCAAAAATGTAATAGGTTGGTCCTATCCTTTTAATAATGGTTACTTAAAGTCCAAGTAAGTGTAAATCTCTTTTCAGTGGATTTTAACCTTTCAACTAATCACACCCCTCTATATGTACACCTTAATATTCTAATATGGTATCAAAGTTAGTCGGTCCAATACCATTGTACATATGGGCTATCAGGGAGACCTGATTCAATTACAAGGGGGAGGATTTTTTTTTCAAAACTTAATGATTCATTAATAATGAATATAAGTTAAATACGTCATAATATTCATATAGGAATATGAAATACAAATATAGAAAATTGAAATTTTCTATTTGGAGATGTTCTTGATCTTAGCAGAAGAAGTTAATATTCCGAGTAAAAACCGATTCATTTTCAAATAGGATGACAAAAGAAATATTTCACAATATTGTCTCGAACATTGTTTTTTCTGGAAATTTATTATAACTGACACTTGCAGGAGAGTTTAATACATCAAACTTTAATGGAGGAACAACCGCACTACTAGGTTCCATTGGTAAAAGAAACTTACCCAAATTTGAAGATCTGAAGTCTCTAACTACAAGCAATCAACAATCTATCCTGTCTTTTGAATTGCCCGAGAAATAAAATATTCACACGAAAACTCTTCAATATAGAGGAACAAACCCATGAAATGAGAGAAACTAATAACTCCACTAAGAAGGTACCAAAAATACTCAAGATCTATCATCTAAGAAACTAAATCAAAATTTTGTTCCAAACGATCGTATATTTAAAAATTATTAAAAAAAAATAAACAAAATAAAATAAAATGAGAAAGGGATGAAAATAAACTACCGCCAACCAAAAAAGATGATCGTCTGTGATTTATAAACAAAATCTAGAAGAACACAAAAAAGAAAGAGCCAGAGAAAGAGAGAGGGCTAGGGTTTAGAAGTATTCCAAAGAATAATTAGTCAAAAAAATAACAGGAGGAGCATTTTAAGTTTCAAAATATTAACCGAATCCTAATTATTGCATAAGTGGACTCCTAGTGTGACTTGATCAATTACAGAAGGAGGATTTTAAGTTCCAAAAATATTAATTGGCTCCGGATTACACTTCAGGTTTAGGGTTTAAGGGAGAGTTATAATTTCACGTTGAATAAAACACCAAATTATTTTAGTTCTTTAACCTTCAACCCGGCATTTGCCTCATGAATCCTACAATTCAAAATATTCTAACATGAAATGTCACGCTTTTACTATAATAATTTTTAATATAAAATTGTTAAGATGCACTTTAAAAGTAAAAATAAAAATTTAAATTTTATGCCTTTAGACTTCTCCTTTGGATAAGCTTTGTCTAGCATCACATTCAACAAAAATGAAATGAGTACTATTTTTACTATTGACAAGCTTTTGTGATTATCATGAATGAAGATAAATTAAACAAATAAGCACTTGATTATATAAATAAAAAGAAAATCCAATAACATTTATTTAACTAGACCACTATAAAAGATGGTCCAACTCCAACATAGCAACATCAATTAGTACAATTCTCTTGTCAAATTTTCTAATGGATGGGCCCATAAATTGTTTATTCTTTGACAGCAAAACGAGCAACTAGACCACAACAACACAAATTTAGGGGCAGCCGATGATGTTATCAAATCTTGAGCTATCTTTGGCCACTCAATGTCTAGAGCTTGGGGATTTTTTTTTAGTAAATAATTTCTTTTGAGAGTATGAATTGTGTTGTAGTCAATTACTTTTTGGGCACATATTATTTATTTATTTATTTATTTATTTGGAGGTCCAGCGGACTGAAATAATATTGAGCTACAACATGGGATAATTCTCTTTTGAACTCGCAAAATTGGTGAAAACATTTATAGTTGACAGGACTTAAACTCGAAATTTCTCACTCCTCGCTTATTTGATTGGCATATATTTTTAGTCAATGCAATTCTTTACAAAAAAAAAAAATAATAATAAAAATAAAATAATAGTTGTTATATTAATGTAGGGAGCATTCTATGGATAACAGTTTGATAAGTGAAAATAGATTGTATTTTTAAATAAATTTTACTTATGAAATTAGGAGTTTGAAATTTGATATTGCACAGTTAAAGATATTATATCAATGTTATCCCTGATCAATTGTATATTAATTAAAAAAAAAAAAAAGAAGAAATTAAAGGAGTGCTGTTAGAAGTATTCATATAATATATTGTTGTCTCCATCATTTGAAGATATTAAACCGTGGGCGCAATCAATTAAAATGTGACATGTGGAAAACAAGGAGTGGTTTTTTCTAAAGCACATTAAAGCAGATAATGACTTAATCATTAATTTAGAGAAATTAATTACTATTTTATTTACAAAATATCTTTCAATTGGCACAATAAAATTGATCTGAATCTGTAAGTTGGTCAAATACTGTAGTGAATCTTTAGAAAGGAACCCTTGCTAGTATTATATATATATATTTTTTTTATTTGAATATGGTGGAAGAGAAAATTTAAATTCAGATTTATTGCTGGATCGTTGCACACTTACCATTAAGTTCCGTTTTGGTGTGCTTGCTAATATTATGTCGTGACTTATAAGAATGAGAAGAAATGGAAAGTCTTACCTATATTAGAATTTCCTATATATATTAAAAAAAATATTAAAATCTAAAGTATAATTCTGAGATCATTATAAAATCACAGGCCACCACCTACCTAACTCATCTCTGTGTGAAAACAAAAAATTAGGCTCCCTTCTATAAAAATAGTTTTTTTTAATTGTTTTTTACGACAATCATATTTCTTTTTTTAGAAGAGAATAATATTCGCTAGTGTTCTATTTTTCTCCTATTTAATGTACATTTTTATCAACGAAATACTATATCAATATTAATTGGATCTATAAATAAATAACTAATTAGACACATTATTATTTTAATTGTCTTGATTCTTATATTAAACAATTATTCTCTTTTATTAGTTTTAAAAATAATTTAGTGCTATATGAGTAATTTAATTGTAATAGAACAATATGGATTATTTAATGTTAATACAATGATACGTTAGAAAAGGATAAATTAAATCATATTAACTATTTTTTTTTCTAATTTGTATAAAAGTTAAAATAGGATTATTTTTATAGAAGGAAAATAAAGTAAATTGAATTGAATTATTGGTGTGGTGACCATTTGTCGTATGAAATAATTCTAACTTTGATTGACCCCTAAAGTTAAGAGTCAACTGAAAGTCAGTTCAATGAACTAATTTTAAATTTTTTTTTTAAAGAAAAAATTTGCATGGTGTTTTAATTTTTTTTTTTAAAATATCGTGTTTTAATTTTAAATGGTTCTGTTAACATTTTGGTAATTTTCTCTAAAATGGTATCTTTTGATTATCAATTGACTAAAAAATTAGTCCTTAAGTTCTAGCTAAACAAACTATGAGATCTCTAATTTATTATTTAAATTAATATTCTAATTCTTGAAATGATCAAAATATTAATAAAATTATAATTTAAAAATCTCATAATTAGTTTTTAAAAACAAAGATAATCTTGTGCAAATTTGACTATAATTTAGGAGTCAATTTATTTTATTTCGATTTTCTAACTAGGGTTGGCCACCTATAGCTACATAATGATAGAGCAAAGAAGATTTTTCTAACACCTTGACAAATTGTACCGGGATTGTATAGCACCCCATAAATTAGAAAGTACGGCGGGTTAAAAATTTTTAAAATATTGAACTTAAATTGGACTTTGAACTATTAGTTTCGGTCTAATTCCGGTGTGGTGTCGATAAAACGACGGTTCTGATCACCGTTTATGGTGATATATGTTTTTTTTAAAAGAAAAATTGGTTCTAGTGTTACATATTTCTTTTGAAAATATTAATATGAGTTTAAAAATATTAATAAATTTTATTTTAAATAAATTTTAGAATGCTCATCCTCACAAAATAATAAAATTAATTAATTTTACAAAATAATCAAATAAATTATCGCTTTATTTTGTTTAAATATTATTAATTAAATAAATTTAAGAAAATTTTGGAAAATGCTTCAAAAGAATATAATTTTAAACTTAGTAAACAATTCAAAAACAATATAAGTTTAGACTAAATGTTTCTCTCTTTTTTTACCTTTTTACTTTGCAGATCTTGAACTTTTAAAGTAAAGGGCATTTAAAAAAAATTTTAAGTAAAGTATATCATATAGTAAAATACTATTGAGATTTTTAGAGATATACTAGTTCTTTTTATGATGTGCGATGCACGTTGATTGTGCTAGTAATTATATGCTGATTTTTACACTAGTTTAGCTTTTCTATTTATAGAATTAAAATATAAATTATTATTTAGATTACAATAAATATAGTGGTTTATATATATATATATATATATATATATATATATATATATATATGTCTTGAACTGTAATATCTCATTAAAAAAGTTAATATATTTGTTTTTGACATTAAAATATCAATTTAAATAAGAAATATTTCATTTATATTCCCTTCAACATACTGATTCATATAGTTTTTATTATACGCTAGTTACTTTTATTTTTTTCATTTAACTACCAAATTGAATTATAAAAATCATCATATAACTTTTATTTTATATTTTATAATTAACTTACGTATTTTGTCAATAATTTTTACTATAATCTATTTTAGTAAATAAATATACTTTAACAATAAAATAAGAAACTATTATAATAAATCAAATTAATATTTATAAATAATAATAATTTTTATTTTTTTATCCAATCAAAATCATGAGATCATTTAAAAAACTTATTAATAAAATCATATTCCTTAATTGAAAGAACAGAATTTGAATTAATAAGATATCAATATAATTAATCAAATTCGAGATGTTTAAAAATAATAATTTTTTATCTTATTTTTTGGCCAACCAAATTAGTGTGCAATTTGTAATTAAAGAAATTTAACCATACCATTTTATAAATTAAAATCTTAATTATTTAGATATATTTATTTTAAAAAATTCAAAAAAATAAAAATTTTGAAATACTTCATATTTACACATATTCATTTAAAATAATAATGTTAAAGATAAATTACAATGATAGTAAATAAAAAAAAAATAATAATAATAATAATAAATTATTAAAATTATTAAAATATTATTAATAATTTATATAATAATATAATGAAATAAAATATAATTAGACATAATAAGATAATAATAGTGAAATTTTAAATTTTCAAATGTTAATTATCTATATGTATATATTAAAAAAATTAAAAAAACATCCAATCAAATTATAGAGATATTATATATATTTTTATGTTAAAATTTTTTAATTGGCTATGACTAAGGTTATTTTAGATTATCTTAAAATTTACAAAGACAATATATGAAATTTCGTTATTTTCTCCCCCCTCATTCTCATTTTTATATATTATAGATAGATACATAGATATAATAATAAAATATTATATATATTTTTAAAATTAAAATTTTTCACTGTTTGTTATCTCACAGACACATATGTTCAATTTATTGAAAAATAAATTGTAAAAAGTAAAAATTTAAAATTTGAAATGTTTAATTATATATATTCTATTTGAAAATTTATTTTTTAAAAAATATATCCAATCAACTTATACAAACATAAAGAAAAAAATAATATTATAATAAAATTTACTTTTTTTCTTTTTTAATTATCTTCTAAATAGAATGTTTTTGTAAATTATAATAAAAATATAATTAAATATTTAACTATATATTTTAGTTTGTTTTATGACGTGCATTGCACGTTTCTGTTGCTCGTTTAATACTCGTAGTTTATATTTATTTATTTTCATACACATTGTTAACTATTGATTATAATTTCTCTCTTATATTGTGTATATCTTTTTAATGTTAAAACTTCATCTTTTTATTGTAGGTGCATAAATAATTAAAAATAAGCTAAATATTTGAATCAAGTTAAATCTAACTGAGTTTAGGTAATTTTTTTTTTAAGGAAAGGTATTTTATATTTAAAATCATTGATTTTAATAATTTGTACACCTTTTAAGTTTAAAAATAAATATAAAAAAATTTATACTAAATAAATAAAAAAATCTGAACTGAATTTTCACTTATACTAAATATAAAAAATTTATAAATTTATATTTAAATTATATAGAATTCATTTAGACCAAATAAGATTCAAATAAAATTGTTAATATTTCATAGCTTATGAATATTTATAAAAAATTTAATTTTTTACACGTTTGGCCAAATAAGAAAATTATTATATATGATATTGTAAATAAATTTTACTTTACAGTCTTTAATCAAGTGATTTTACTTAGTAAAATCAGGGATAACTTTTGAAACTAATTTTAGATAGTTGAACATACACGATCACCTTAATTTGAAATCACACCGAATTAAATTAAATTAAAGTGAATTTCAAAATGAAAACAGCCTCAAATTAAATATAGTTCAAAATATAATTAGTTCAATCGGTTTTACATGCACATTTAGGTTGATCAATTTAAGCCTTTCACAAAAAACAAAAACCGACTAAAAAAAAATTCAGTTTATCTATGCAAACTAAAAACCAACCTAAATCAAACGTTTTAATATCCTTAAAATTAGAAAAAATCCCTAAAATTGCAAAGGATATAATTTCTCTTTTTTTTGGAGAAATCTTAGACCATTAATTAATATAATATTTAATTAATTAATCAAATAATAATATTTTTTAACGTATTGAATAACTCCAACTAAGTGCAAAATTGACAAAATATATTATATAATTTATTTCTACTTACTATTTATCATTCTTTTTCTCGCTCTATTCTTAATTATCCGATATGAGATAAATGGTTTAAACGTGTGTATATATATTTCACACAAATATATTCAAGAGAAGATTAAAAAAATATATAAAATTTCATGTAAACTATTACATCAATTAAATATTTATTATTCTTATTATTGTATTAGATTTTGTTACCGTTATTGCCATAATCCAATTATTTCTAAGAGTATTATAAAAGAAAAATATCATATATTCTTTTCTATAATAAAAAAGAAAAATATTAGATAACTATTTTTTATCTTAGATAATCCTCTATAAGAAAAAGAAAGTAAAGAAAAAAATTGATTAAATATTCTCATGTACACAACTTTATCATTTATTATTTTTTCATAGAAAGAAGTAAAAAAAATTAAATAACAGAATATTTATATGTAATATAATTTTAAAAACTTATTTTAAAAGTTTATTCTATTTGAAAATTTATTTTAAAAAATATATTCAATCAAATCATACAAATATAAAAAATATTATATTTTTTCTATTTTTATCTCCCTCCTAAATAAAATACTTTAAATTATAATCAAAATAAAATTAAATAAATAATAAATTTTAAAAATAAAATATAAAATATTCAAGAGAAGATTAAAAGAAATATCAAATTTCACGTAAACTATTATATCAATTAAATAATTATTAATCTTATTATTGTATAAAATTTTTTCACCTTTATTGTCATAATTTGATTATTTCTAAGAGTATTATAAAAGAAAAAATATCACATATTATTTTCTACAATAAAGAAAAAAGCTATTTGGTAACTATTTTTATTTTAGATAATCGTCTACAAGAAAAAGAAAGTGGAAGAAAGTAAAAAAGAAATTAATTAAATATTTTCATGTACATTCCTTTATCGTGAAATTATATTATTTTTTTTCCATAAAAAGAACTAAAAAAAAATTAAATATCAAAATATTTATATGCAATATAATTTCAAAATTTTATATTTAAAATTTTATTCTATTTGAAAATTTATTTTTAAAAAATATATCTAATCAAATTATACAAACATAAAAAAAGAGCATTAATAAAAAAAAATTTTATTTTTATCTCCCTCCTAAATAAAATAGTTTCAATTATAATCAAAATGAAATCAAATAAATAATAAATTCAAAAAATAAAATATAAAAGTTTTCAAATGTCTCATTATCATATATATTTGTTAAAAAATAAATTATATCTAATCAGTTAATAAACTGTAGTTTTTTAATTGGCCATCATTAAGAGTATTTTTTGGAACATTTTAAATTTCATTAAGGGTGATATAGGTAATCCTATTATTCCCCTTCATTTCCACTTTGGTTCGAATCGGACCGAAATCGCTAAATAACTGTCGATTTCGAGCGGGTTCAGATTCAAATTTTAACATTCACATAAACTTTAACCAGCCCTTAAACCACCGATTTCGGTTTAAAATTTAAAAACAACGATTCTGATCCGATTCTAATTTATATACAGTATAATTCGGTTCGATTCTGGTTCAAAATGACCCGTCGAAATGACTAAGAGAGAGGTGTCAAAAATTAATGGGCGATGGCTTTCTAAAAGAGTTGAGTCCAAGTCCAAGGAGACAAGACAGAGACACGATGTGTACCTTCCATCTTTCAATTATTTCAGTGTTGGGTGTAAATGGAAAGACACTTGATACTGACTCGATGGGGAGAGAGGTATATGATGGTGATTCAAATAATATTGGAGTTTGCTAGAGAAATTTCGAGTGAAAAAAAAAAGAGACACCGAAGATAATTAACGTGGAGTGGGTAAGATCACGGACAAAAACATCATGAAAAAACAAAAATGGCAAATTGGAAATAGGACAAAACTGAATAGTTTCAATGGAAAGACACTGTTCTTGAATAATGATTCTGGTTTTTGTTTTAGTACATGCAAGTGGATTGACTCGCGATGCTGCGGCAAATTATTTTTAATTAAAAAAATTAATTGAAAAAATAATTTAACTTATTAATAGTTAAAAAAATTAAAGTTATGATAAATAATTGAAATGTTTTTAGGATGAATCAAATTTAACAATAGCAGGTGAATGGAAATAACTAACTAAATAAATAAAATTTATATTCACATAACTTGTTGGTTTAATGTCTAAACGATAGACTATATAAATTGTATTATACATTTATTTTCTCCAATTTGTAAAATTAAAATTGGAGAGGACTTTTCATAAAATTAGTTAATCATTCGAACCTTAAAAGCAAAAAAAAAAAAAAAAAAAAGATATATATGATAAAAGAGTAATTGCAAAAAATTGGACACACGATGAAAATCAATTTAATAAAAAAATTAAAAAGAATTAAAATAGAGTTGATAAAACTTTGTCTTTAAAAAATTAGTAAACCATTATTATATACGGATCTATGATTGAATTTTTTTAATTAAAATTATTTTTAATGAAGATAAAAATTTAATAAATAAATTGAAATGTCTTTTCTATATTGTAAAGACTCTCTTTATTCTTAAATGTGATGGATTAAATTTTATAATTCTATTAAGATTAATTGAATGCTTTTTCCATTATATATATAAAAAGAATGATAAGTATATGTGAATAATTTTATATTTTTCATACATAAAAATTAAGATAGATATTTTATGTATAAATATATGAGTAAAAAAAATTAAATGTGAGTTTTAAAACACATAATTAAAAATCCTTAATTTTATCATTTATTTTATTTTTTCAAATTAATAATATTTGGAAATGTAAATATATGATTTTGTATCATTCATCTAAATTTCTATTCAAATCCTATTGGACGCAATTTTTTTCCATAACATTTTTCCATAATATCATACACAACAGGCCGTATTCTCATAGGAATAGGAAAAGTCAAACTCTTTCTTCAGCCCCTCTCGTTTTTATGCCTGACGTTGCTTAATTTAACTTCATGCCTTAGCATATAATTTTATTAAAATCATAAGTACATGTATTATAAGTTAAATTAATCGTACTTAAATTTTAATTAAAAATGGAAAAAAAGTCAAATGATGTAGAAATTTGGACAAAGGTATTGATTATAAATATACATTTATACGGAACAACAATTAACCGGTACATATTTTGGTAGATAATTGTAAAGGAAGTCTTGGTATATTTTAATTTTAATAACTATATTTTTTTTGTATAAATTATTAATTTACTGTTACCGAAAAAAAACTAAAAAAACATATAAATTCTATACTCTTTTGCAACTGCCTTTGTAATACATGTGTAAAAATAAAAAAAAAGCTGCCAACTCACTTAATATTTGTGGGACCTACATTTACAGCTGAATCAGCTTAAAAAGAGGGTTATAATTGCCAATTCACTCTTCTACGAACGGTGATTTTAACTTTCATTTTAGTATATATAATATAATGTTAGGTTGGTGAATTTTCACAAGCAGAAAAATCAAGTAAGAATCAATTAAATATTAAAAAAGAAAAAGGAATGACATGTGAAGCAAACACTATGATTGCACATTTTTCTTAAAAGAAATGGGGAGTAAGAAATTGGAAAAAAAAAAAAAAAAAAAATACTAAAGAGGTCTGAAGAAGCTCCCAGAGGAAAACCAATCTTGGGCCTGTTATAATGGAAAAAGGCCTTTTATTTCTTGTCCCAAATGCTTCTTGTCATAAATTCAATGTAGATTAAGTAGGGTTTCAAAATGGATTCACGTTTTAGAGTATTGTAGAATTTATTTAACACGCGCCACAATTAAGATTAATATGAACACGATATAAAAATTAAAGGAGTGACACGAATATAATAGGTGCAATCCATTTAATTAAATGGATAATAAATGAGTAAAAAAATTCAACCAATTTAATTAAATAACCCGTATACTAATACAAAAATCGAAATACCTATAACCCACTTAATATATACTCCTTCTATCCCATTTTGTTTGCTTGTTATTTATTTTTTGGATGTCTCAAAATATTTATAAGTTTTCTAAATTTATACATGTAAAAATTATTTTTTCTATAATAACTTTTATGATTATTCATTAAATAAAAGACTTTTATTAATATCTTAATGAATTAAAAAAAGACAAAATAACTTTTGTTGACTAAATTCTTAATATGCGTGTTTTTATCAAACCATATTATACGACTTGTTTTTAAATAAATCAGTTAAACGGATTAGACGAATAGACATGTTATACGACTTGTTTAAACTTATATCATATATGAATTTCTCATTTATAATACGAATTCATTTAAACTTAACCTTGATTAAGCGAATCGCATTTCTATATCACGATCAATTTTAACACGTTTAGGTAAGGGTAGAATTACTGGAAGAAAATCATCGACTTTTTTTGTTTTTTTGGTGTGGGATAGGTAAGCGGAGTTCTTACGTGGGGTGGATAATGGGCCTCCAGACTCTTACGTTGGAGTTGAATCGTCGATCTCGCACTCTTTCTAGAGATAGTAGGCCGAACGAATAATGAACAATCCAATGTCCCTGCACAAAAATTCAACTCTTGTTTGGTCCCAGCCGGCCTACTCGCTATGGATGCATATAAGAACACTGAAAAATCAACGAATCTATATTTAAGTACATTCAGAAATGCAATATTTCTGGCCGTCATCTGAAAAACAAGTACGAAAATGGAATAGCATTGGTAAGCTGTCACAAGCCAACCCAACCCAGGAAAGAAAAAACAAATAACGATTCAATAAAAAAATAAAAATAACAACGAAAGTGTATAAGTATTGCAATGACTACGACCTACAACAACCCAAAAGGATTAAATAAATGTTTATATTTTTTTAATTTCATTGTTTTTGACAACAATTATGTGAATAACATATAAAATAAAAATTAATATTTATTCTCTAAATCAATGAGGTGGTGATCTGATTGAGTGAGAGGTATCGAGTTCGAAGCATCTCGATCACAGTTGTTTTCATTAATTTAATGAGTTAAGGAGAAGACTAGTGTTATTTCGGTTCATAAAGGCCTCTAATTAATTAAAAAAAAATTATTCCATATATATATATATATAAAATAAAAATTAATAGAAATGTCTTTTTCATTGACAAAAAATTAATAGTAAAAAAAAAAGTTTAAAATCCAATTTATTTATCATTAATATAAGTGCAATAACAATTTAGTCCCTGGAAGTAGATAGTCAAATTTGATAATAATTGGTATATTTTTCATAATTTTTAATTAAGTATATGGATTAGTATTTGAAATTTAATTTTATTAAATTACTTAGTCGTTCAAAGCGTGTTATATTTTTACAGTTAAGTGAAAAAACTAGACACTAATATTATATTCCCTCCGTCTCATTTTATTTGCTTGTTATTTCTTTTTTGGATGTCCTAAAATATTTGCGAGATTTCTAAATTTAGACATGTAAATAATTATTTTTTCCATAAAAACTTTTATAATTCTTCATTAAATGAGGAATTTTTATTAATATCTTCAATAAGTTAAGGGTAAAAAGAGTAAAATAACTTTTATTGACTAAATTTTTAATATACGTATTTTATCAAACTATACAAACAAAATGGGATGGCGGGAAAATATGAAGAATCTAAATAATCAATATTACAAGATATTTGAACCTCGCAAATCAAGTGGTGGTCCGGTTGGTCTTCTCATTATATGATGGACGAGAGGTCTTGAGTAGGGATGAAAGCGGAATAAGTATTTAAAAGTACTCGATCCAGTTATTACGGATTTGGATAGTTAAACGGGTTTCAAAAAGACATGAATAGTAAAATTACTGCCCGTAATGGTTCGGGTAGGTAAAGATTTCGATCAATGGGTATCCGTTACCTGCTACCTATTAGGTTAAACAGACAGCCTTGCGGGTTTTGTGGATACCCTACCCCTTTATCTATAATAATATATTTATGATATAAATATTGGTTTAGAAATTTGAACCTCTAACCTTTTTTTAAAAAAACAAGGATATTTAAATAGTGATTGTGTATTTGGATGAATTTTTAGTTTATATATATTGCTATTAGTTTAATAAATTTTTATCCATATGCAAATGTTTCTTGGAAGAACCTTAACTTTCTTTTTCTTTTTTTTTTATTTAAGATTCTATAAGTTTTAATAGTTTCACTTATCATTCTACAGGTTTTACTTAAGATTCTGATGTTAATGATCATTTGTTTTTTTTTTTTTTTTTTTTAAATACTACTGATTTGAGTTTTTAATTTAAATGATGTTTAAACGGATTCGGGTTCGGATTATTAATTGCGGGAACCCTACTCGATTTAAACGAGTTTTAAATGGATATGGATAATAAAATTTATTAACGGATTCGGATACGAATAATTAAACAGATATTTAAATGGATTTTGAACAAGTATAGTTATTATAATTTTAAACAGATTCAGATAGACATAGTTTAAAATTCGTGGGTATTCACCTCGCTTCCATTCCTAGTCTTGAGTTTGAATCTTCTCGACTGCAGTTGTTTTCACTAAAGGGAGGACTGTTCTTGTTTTGTAGATCATAATATTATTTTGATATATAAAATCCTCCAATGAATTAAAAAAAAAAGAATATTTGGACCTCAAAATTACACTTTTAGACATACCACTCATGGGAAATAGAAGAGCATTTTGGAATACTTAATAGATACAAATAATTATAAATTAATTTGAAATAGATATGATTAGTAAAATTATTATCCGATGGAATAAATACAGTGTGGATTGCTTGTTGTTATAATATTAACGAAGAAAAGACTACATCCCAAGTTAAAAATTTTAGATATTTAAATAAAAGAGAGTTATAATTATCACTAAATCCATTGCCTAAATTAATATTTATGAATTTTTACATGATATTTTAATTTGTATTTGTTATCATGAATTTCTTTCTTTAATCTAATTAAAAATAGTTTATTTACCCTAAAATTAAAGGATTTATGATTAACAAAAAGTGCTTCAATTATAATTTAACAGAATTATTACCAAAAAATAAAAAAAAGAAATTTAACAGAATAAGGTACGAAATTGTTTACAGGAGGAGGAGAAGGAGACAAGACCACACATAGAAAAAACAATGGCAAAGTGTTTTAGTTTCACTGCATCGCGTGACTCTTGCTACCGCTACTCCTTCACTAAAGCCGGATTCAAATCATGCACCACCGATCTAGGCGACGGCACCGTCATGCACTGCTGGGTCCCCAAAACTCACATCCAATCCAAGCCTGCTCTCCTCTTAATTCACGGGTTTGGCGCCAACGCAATGTGGCAATTCAACAGCTTCATTCCTCCATTAAAATCCAACTTCAATATCTACATCCCCGATCTTCTCTTCTTCGGCGATTCTTACACGACCCGACCCGAGAGATCCGAGAGTTTCCAGGCCCAGTGCGTGATGGCTTTAATGGATGCTATTGCTAATGTTAGTAAAATGGATATTATGGGGCTTAGTTACGGCGGATTCGTGGCGTATAGTATGGCTGCGCAGTTCCAGGAGCGCGTGAGACGCGTGGTGTTAGGTTGCGCTGGAGTTTGTTTGGAAGAGAAAGATGTGGAGGAAGGGATGTTTAAAGTGAAGAGTGTTGATGAAGCTGTTACTCTTCTGTTGCCGCAAAGTCCGGAGAAAGTTAGAGAGTTGGTGCGACTGTCGTTTTACAAGCCTCCACCAAATGCTCCTTCTTGTTTTCTGAATGATTTTATTGAGGTCAGTCAGATTCAGTTCTCAGTTAAAATTTCTTGATTTGACTCTTTAGTCTATTGTTTGTTTGTATATTATTTTCTTGATTTCTTGTTTGAGGAGATAACCAATTTTATGCTTATTTAATTCAATTCTGTTAAGTATCTTGAATTGAATCGCAATTACTGTATTATAGTATTTTTAAGAAACATTAAAGACCCTGAATTTGATTAACAAGATATTGTATTTCAAGTGTGTCATAGTATCTTGATGGTTTCCTCAAACCAAAATTTCTTGAGCTGAATTCATTTCAGATTTTTGTTTCTTGCCATTTTTACCATTCTTGCAAGAAAGCTTTCAGATAACTCCTCCCAATATTGCACAAATTTATTGCTCCTTCATTGTTTTTGATGCACAAAGTGGATTTCTTTTTTAGTGTGAGGAATTGGAATGTACTATATTGTTTATTATGAAAGTATGTTGTTAATTTGGTTATATGGGCAGGTGATGTGCACGGAATATCTTCAAGAGAAGAAAGAATTGATCCAGGCATTACACAAGGATAGGAAGTTGTCTAATCTTCCCAAGATAACCCAGGTGTTACAATGTGCCCGTCTTTTTATCTTCATCGCTTGTATACTGGTTCAATTTTGACCTTCTAAAGGAGTGATTTGTCTCTTTTTATGCAGCCTACCCTTATAATTTGGGGTGAATACGACCAGATCTTCCCACTGGAATTGGCACATAGATTAAAAAGGTTAACTTGGAGCTTAGTAGCATTTTCAATATTCCTATTCTTTCTAATTTAGGAAAACAAGAAGAGCATTTTTAATTCTGATACTGACCGAAGAACTTCTTACCTCTGTTTTACTCCTAGATATAGTCTTCTTCCTAGTAATGCACTGTTTGAAATGTTCTAAACTTGTAATCTGCTTTACGCTGTATAGGCAAACTTTTTGTGATGATATATTAGTTTATCTTTATGATTGTGATTTATCCTCTTTGACCTGTAGGCATATTGGTGAGAATTCCGAGTTAGTGATAATAAAAAACGCTGGGCATGCTCTTAATGCAGAGAGGTCTAAAGAAGTGTTCAAGCACATGAAGTCTTTCCTCATCGATACTCCCTTTCCTACTAAGCAAGGAAGCCACACAAATGGTAGCAAAGTAGATTGAAATATCTACAAGCTGTGGATGATCTTTTTGGGAATGAGCATCTCTTATCTGATGTGCGTTGTGAACAGCATAGACCATATTGATTGATGATGATACATTTTAGTAGATTTAGAAAACACAAGAATTAAATTAATGCAAAGGATATGAAAGAGTCAGCTAGGATTCCCCTGTTCTTGGGAGATTAAGTTATACTTGTGATTTTGATTCCAGAAGGCTGATACGGGATGAGCCATTACTGGCCGGTGCTAGGTGTTCTTTGTTGGTAACTGGTCACTTAAAAGAAGTCAGAATCTAGTATTGTTGAACCCCTGTTGTTGTATGTGTTCTGTATATTGAATGTGTGTGATAATGTAATAACGTATATAATATAGTATGTGATGTTTTCATGTTTGGTTTTAAGCTTGATACAGTAAGAATCACATGTTTAAAACATGTTTACTGACTAGTTCAGAAAATTAGGATGAGAAGTACATCTCTTATGTATTTATAAATAAAGGAAAGAAGACTTAATGGCTGTTAAATGGCATTCACATGATTGTTTGTAATATTTTCTTTTTAAAAATAAAAATTAAAGTACATAGCACTTTCTAGTTCCACTCGTATGTGCTAGGTGTCATAAAATATTTAATTCCACTGTATGGACCTATAGTTATATTATTCAATTGTTGGATAAGACTGTATTCAAGAATAGCTACTAAAACAATTAATAATTACTAAAAAAATTAATTTTGCTGAACAGACTCTAAATAATAGTGCAAAAATAACTAATTTTATCAAATAGACTCTAAATAATAGCATAATATTTTGCCGAACAAACTTTAAGTACCAATGTGATTAAGAAATTTCAGAAATATTGTAAAATAAGTCTCAAACACTACTGAAGTTGGCTTATCTAGTATATGAGGGACACGGATTTCCCAATTTTGCTTAATCAGGGACTTAATGGACTTGGGGAGAGTGCTACAGCTATTCACCTGATTTTCTTGGCTAAGGGTGTGCGGATGGTTTGGTTATTGGTTAATTCGATTAATTCGATCAATTTAGCTCAATGAATTAAATATGGATTTTTAGTTCGAAAAATAAAATTTAAATTATTCGGTGATGGATTATAATCTAGATAAAAATTAATCTAATTGCATTAACCCATTTGGATGGATGCACTGAATAATTTGATTCTCTGGCAATTGGCATCGTTGCTATACATGCACAAGGTGTTGGTGCTTTTCAACCTTTATTCCTCCTTTACACTTTTTAGCCCCATAAATGAGAAATATGACCTAACTTTGATCCCTTGCAGCTTTTCCCATACCAATACAAGGGTCTGATGCTAGAAATATATCAGGCTGTTCCAATGAGAACAAGACCACTGAAAATTCCCAACCAAATCTTCCCTGCAATATCATTGAGCAACAAATTAAATATAAATCCATTAGAAAAATCCAAATCATACCTAGCTATCTTTAATTTGATTGTATTATTATGCCTTTCCACTTTTACTTTAGTAATGTTTTCCTTTTCCTACCCAAAAGAATTTGATTCTATGCCCCAATATTTACTGTTGGTTGCAAACCAAATAAGCATCCGGTGCTTATCCATTCAGCATGTTCACTTTATCATATGCTAGAATATATTCAAAAGGAAAAAAAAAAAAAATTATTAGTTTGCTTTGTACTCCTGCACATTATCTAAAGAAATCTTAACTTCGAAGAAACAAACTTTAAGGCCTTGTTAGAAGCATGTGGATAATACGACATTGGTTAAATATAAAGGCAATGAATGACTTAACGAGAAAGGTGAAACAATCAAAATTGCTTAAGCCATACGGTGTCGAAGTCTAGGATTCAAATATATCCTTTATTTTTTAGTCTTTTATTATGTTCATTCATTTATAATAAACTATTTAACCTCCAAGTTGATTTTAGACAAATTGGTTTGAACTAATTCAAAATAAAAATTCAAGGGCCTCACAGATGAAAAATAAAATTCAAATTTATAGCTAAGGCTTTGGCCTTTTTTTTTTTTTTTAAAATTGAATTCCTTTAACAAATCTAGGGATTAAACTCACAACTAACAGAGAATTCAACCATTCTTTTAACCATTTGTCCTCCTTAGTTTCAAATCCTGGCTTTACCCTGTTAGTAGTTTCTATTTTCTTTAAACTTCAGGAGTTTCCATATAGATAATTTCAAACACACACAGAGAGAGAGAGAGAGAGAGAGAGAGAGAGAGGAACTTACATGATGGTCTTGAATTGGAGCTCCATGTATTAAACCACAAATCTTGGCTATGCCCATTACAATCTGTCGTAGTATTAATTCCACCATTGCACAAACACAGAAAGGAGTCACCAGGAGGACCGTAACCACATATGCCACCACTTATCTCACAAGTATTACATTTGTTATCGATGTAAAAATCATCATAAGCTCCACTTTTGTAATTCAACACCACCCCATATTCCCACCGGGTCGGGTCAGTTGGATAGTCATGAAAACCTGCTATTGAAGTATACCCTAAACACTTTAGCAAGTGAAGATCAAGTTCACCTTTTCCATTGAAGTTAGCCGGAGAATAAACACAGCATGTATTTGTGGGTGCGAAAAGCGGTAAGCCGAGTCCGATAACTGCTGGACATGTGTAAATAGAAGCACAAAGGTAGGATGAGGATGTGTCACAGACAGGTGAGCCTTTCATGGTAAGGGAGGAGGTCGGTGGTGGGCAAGAGAGGAGGAGGAAAGTTGATGGGCCTATTTGAAATGGGCTGGCCCAATCAAGGCCGAAATTGGGTGATTGTCGCATGGAATTGCATGTAGACATGGTAGGTGGGGTTATGGTTATGGTGGAGGTAGTGTAGGAAATGGAGGTGATAGGATAAGAACCTGTATGGGTGGTGAGGAGGAACTGGTCTCCGGCGGCTGAACAAGCTACGTAGGGATAGAACCGCGGTGAACCGCAGCCGGTCCCAGTGCCGAAAGGGTACTTAACTTGTATAGAGCCACATGTGGTCTTGCATGGTGTGTCTAAGGCTAATGTTTGCCCTAACAGTCTGAGTAGGAAAATAGAGAAGGAGATGGTTCTCAAGAACAGTGGATTTTCCATTAATTGGTAAAGTTTGATATGAAATTCTTATGAAGAGAATCAAGAGACATATAATAGGAAAGAGGATAGTGGAAAATCTCCTGTTTTTTAAAAAATCCCATAAGACTGGCCGAAGGGATCGATTAATTTGTGGACCGGACCACTTAGCTAGAGAGAGCTTTTTTTTTTTTTTTTTTGGTGCCATATGTCGCAATATTGTTTTTAGCCGGGTCAGCAAAAAGTGAATTGCACAAGCCCTTATGCGTGTAGAAAATTTAAAAAAAAAAAAAAATATTATGGTTACCAGTTATTTCTCTTTTTTTTTTTTTCAATGAAAGGAGAAATTAAATTCTTTTAATTTCTTCAACAAATATCCTTCAACAATTCAGTCAAAATCAATTTTGCATTCTATCCATTTATATTGCACTTAACGTTTGCTATTATTTTATAATAGAATACATAAATCTTCTTACTTAACAGGATCTAATATATGGAGAAAATTTAGAAAATTCATGAGTGATTCAAGAAATATTTAACTTTGATAAATTTAATCTTTTTTTTTTTGAGATTGTTTTGGAGGTAAATTTATTATTTTATTCTCACATTAAGATTACTTTTTTAGCGATCGTATATTGATTATTAGCCTGATTGCATATTATAGTAGATATGGAAATCGGACTTTTTTTGGTACGACACTTATTTTCATCCGCAAAGATGGTACCATGCAACCAATATCGATGTGGTGGTAGTGATGGACCGGTGGCTGAGGTGATGTCGGTGACTGGAGATTGTGGTGGTGTGATTGTTTGTAGCGGTGATGTTCTGATTACATTTTATATTTACAAGCAAATATGAAATTGAAATGGTGATTGTATTCTATAAATTTTTTCAATTACATGATTAAATATAGTAATGGAACGTTAATTTCATTTTATTAGATTTTATTATATTTTTCATTGTATTACATCTTTTTAATTATATTATAGAACATTATATCCGATCAAACATGATATAAATATTAAAATTTTGAATTAATTTGGATATTGCTTAAAATTAGCAAGTACATATTGCGCGTTTGATAGTATGCATGGCATCTCTCATAAAATTATATATGTAATTTATTTTTCTTAGTATTACGGAAGGGAGATTTGAACTTATATCAGTTGCCAAATCATATTTACATTTACCATCAAGCTGATGTTCTATCCAATTAATATTTTGAACTAAATATAATTGAGTAATTAAATAAGAAAATTATATATTTCATTTAGTAAACAGTTATCATGTAAATTTTAAGAATTGTTATATTATTTGCATTCTCATAAGTCATAATAATAAAGAATACAAACATAAATGAATGTAGCGCATCTAATTTACAAACAAAAATTATTAGAATTTTCTTGTTGATGTAGGGTTTACGTGTTCTTTTTCAACTTGCAACATTGAATTAGAGTTTAAGATTCCCTTTGATAGTCATTCATTAAAAATATGGAATTCATCTCAAAATGCAATCCTATCTTTTACGTAAAACTCAATTGAGTTTTGAACATATCGTGTTTCATACAAATTGAAAATTCAATTCAATGAATAATAAATATCTAAAAATAAATAACCAAAAGAATGAGACTTGAAGTCGAGTCACTCATGCCGTTTTATATGAATATATATTTTTTTAAACTACCGGTGCCTGGACATTATTATCCAGGATCGACTAAATGCAATTCGGGTCTTAGTCACAGATAAGACTCTTCACCCCTCTCTGTAAGTGTGTTTAGTGGGGATCAAAATCCAAGAGACTCTTTCCACATATTCAGCCTGCGTTGTCAACTAAGCTACAACCCGTAGGTTTTATATGAATACTAACAATATACCCTTGCTATGCACGTTAAAAAAAAAAGTAAAATTAAGACAATATATATATATATATAATTTATAGATTTTTGAATGAAATTTTTTTTAGTATGCTATTAAAAAATATTATAAAGATATATCAATAGTAAAAAAATAATATAGCATGATTTTTGATTATTAAAGTTAAAATTAGTAGATAAGCATATGTTTAGGAATATGGATTAAAATATTGAAATTTATAGAGATAAATAAAAAAAAGTAAAATGAAAGGTGGTTCATTAATTTGATTTATTTTAAAATTTATTTTAAAATTAATGTAAAAATAATTAACTCGTTATTTTATTAAAATCCATGAATAAATAATTTATTTTAAATAATTAAGAGTTGTATAAATCTTCAACTTGTCATATTATTATTAATACTATAATTAATTAATTATATTTAACATGATTTAATTTAATACAAAATTTTTAATTTTTTAACATAAAATAACAACTGCCCATATCACTAAAATTTATAAATTATTTAATTTATTTATATCATTAAAAGTTGTATAAATTGTTAATTAACACACTGTTAATTCTCTAACGTCATATTAATTAATTATATTTAAGATAGTAACAATTAAGTCATATACATTTCATTAATTTAGAATCCTACGTGGCAATACCATGAAAATTTTTGCCTTCTTTATATATACATATATTGATTTGATAATTTACAGCTACAAAAACATGTTAAATAATCTTTAAAAAATGAGAAAAAGAAAAGTTTGAGTTAGAACTACTAACCCCCTTAGTGAAAATAATTGAAATATAGAAAATTCTGAACTTTAAAAAAAAATGAATAATATATTTAAAAGTAGGGACCAATATATCTTTGCCAAAAATATACAAGAATACAGTGATACAACTTATATATAATATTTAAAAAAAAAAAGCTAAAGTGTTTCTTAAGAGTAAATAATTTTAAATTTAAAAAAGTGCATTACTACACTAATTAAAAAAATAATAAATGAAAACATTTAGATATGAAACATTAAAGATACATTAACGGTTGTTAGAGGAAACATTTATTATTTCACAAATTTGAGAGTAAAGATTCGGTGCAAAGCAATACATTAATTATATTTAACATGATTTAATTTAATAAAAAAATTTTAATTTTTTAATATAAAATAATAACTGTTCGTATCACTAAAATTTATAAATTATGTAATTTATTCATATCATTAAAAGTTGTGTAAATTGTTAATTAACACACTGTTACTTCTCTAACGTTATATTAATCAATTATATTTAAGATGGTAACAATTAAGTCATACACATGTCATTAATTTAGAATTCTACGTGGCAATACCATGAAAACTTTTGCCTGCTTTATATATAAATATATTGATTTGATAGTTTACAGCTATAAAAATATGATAAATAATCTTTAAAAAAGGAGAAAAAGAAAAGTTTGAAATAAAACTACTAACCCTACTAGTGAAAATAATTGAAATGTAAAAAATTCTGAATTAAAAAAAAAAAGAATAATATATTTAAAAGTAGAGATCAATATATCTTTGTCAAAAATATACAAGAATATAGTGATACAACTTATATATAATATTTTTTAAAAAAAGCTAAAGTGTTTCTTGAGGGTAAATAATTTTAAATTTAAAAAAGTGCATTACTACACTAATTAAAAAAAATAACAAATGGAAATATTTAGATAGGAAATATTAAAGATACATTAAGGTTGTTAGAGGAAAGATTTATTATTTCATAAATTTGAGAGTAAAGATTCGGTGCAAAGCAATACATTAATTGTTTTGGATAATAATTGAATCTTAAAATAGGATATGCCCTGTAATCGCCAGAAATGAATTAGGCAGTGGTTGAGATGATGAGGCATAAATTAATATTTCACCAATACTTTTATAATGTTTAATGATTGTACGTATTTACCTTTATTTTTTTAATTAAAAAAAAAAGACTGATTCAGCAAAGTTGAATCAATTAAAACAAATCAAAATAATTTAAAATAATAAAATATTTAACTTTATATTTAAGGGGGATTTTTTTTTTTTGAAATTAAAATATCATAATGACCTAAATTAGACCAATTCCCAACTAATTTAATTTTTTACATCCATATTAATACACTACCCGATGCCAAATAACTCCAACAAAATCAGTACCGAAATATTCGCTAGTTTAATTCGAATCTTATATATATATATATATATATATATATATATATATATATTATACAGTAAATGACAAAATCACTCCATTTAAAAATTTCCAATGTAATCCAAGACAACGAACAAGCATGTTTATATATCAATTAGTCCAACTCATTTTAATTTTTTTTTATACATTTAATCAGTAATTAATTATTATTCAACAAAACTTATCAGTCATTATTGTTATTATTATTACTAATTAGTCCATGTCAGAATTTTAAACATAATCTGAAAATTTTCCAATGTACACAAAAAAGACAAATTGTATACAGGTAAATAATTATTTAGACCTTAATATTTAGTCATAATCACGATTTCATTGCTCTTATTTTATTAATATGTTGATTAGTCCTATTAAGATATTAAATTACAATTTAGTCCTAATTTAATGGTAAAAATACCACTTTTTAGAAGGACTGAATAATTTAACAACATTTAACCTTATGAAGTAATTGACAATAAGATATGAAGATATAAAGTTATATATATAAAAGGACGGCTGAAGAACCCTGGACCCCCCCAAAATCCAAATTTTTTTCTAAATTTCCCATTAGTATAAAAAAACTTTTTTCTTTGATTTTGGGTCTCCCATATTGGAAAATTTTTCTTTAGCCCCCTTTTAATTTTGAGTCTAGCTCCGCCCTGTGTGTAAATATATCAATTTTTTTCATTGCATTTTTCATAGGCATTAGGAAAAGAGAATATGGGTTCCCTTAGCAAACCTCATGCAGTGTTGATCCCATTTCCAGCACAAGGTCACATAAATCCATTTATGCAACTTGCTAAGCTTTTGCATTCAAGAGGCTATCATATAACCTTTGTAAACAATGAGTTTAACCAGAAACGATTGCTAAGGTCAAAAGGCCCAGAGTTGATGCAAGGCTTACCTGCAGATTTCAGATTTGAAGCTATTCCTGACGGGCTGCCTCCGTCTAACCCTGATGCCACCCAAGACATCCCTTCTCTTTGTGACTCAGCCCGGAACTACATGTTGGGTCCTTTCAGAGAACTACTGGCTAAAATCAATTCCTTGTCGTCTGATCAAGTGCCTAAGGTAACTTGCATTATTTCTGATGCAATCATGTCGTTTGCTCTTTTAGCAGCCGAAGAATTAGGGGTTCCTGGAGTCCCATTTTGGACTAATTCTGCTTGTGGCTTCTTGGCTTATTTGCATCTTGGGGAGCTTGTCAAGAGAGGCCTGGTTCCGTATAAAAGTATATATTTTCTCGTTTATCTCCTTTCATATATGTGTGTTTAATGTTTATGTTGTTTTTTACTTCGTTTCATTTGAATAGTTAACAAATACAGTGCTAAAGTTCAATGGATGCTAGGACTTCTTTTTGAATTTTATATATAAAAATCTCATAGGAGATACACTTTAGGTTAGAAAAAGAAAATAATTTGTCATATTGTTCATGAACTCTGTATTTTTTTTAGAAGTATATATATATATATATATATATATTAATTAGTTGCCATGTGGATTAACTCTGAGTTATTGATGAACATTCAAACAAAAATGTGCTTAAAAAACAACTAAGATATAAGCTTTGTTCAGCAATATTAATTGGAAAATATTTATCTAGACCAAGTTTATGACCCATCTATCGACCTAAACTAATGAAAATAAGAATTTTTTCAAAATTATTTTTATTTAATCATTTTTCCTAGTGTAAGGTAAAAAAAATATTTCGTTTCAATAAAATTATTATTTTAATTGATTTGGTCTATAGATTGAGCCGTAGACTGGCCTAGATAATTAAGTCTATCCTATATTCATTAGTTATTATACTAGTTGTGAACTCTTTTAATAGTTATCACTTACTAGCTCCTAGTTATTTAATATTAAGGAGGGTAAAGTTTTATAATCTACTCTTACAACCTCTGAACACTCATATAGATGCTATGCCACTAAATAGTATAAATAATAGAAATTTGGTGAAACCACTAAATACTACTTTATAACTGTTGCTGGCCATAGAAGTTTCAGGTAGTGTTTGGTCCCACATATTGGTTAGGTGGCTTGCAAATCCCACATCGAAAGAAAGGGAAGGAAATAGGGAGTTGTTTGGCTATAAAAGGAGCTTAGCTCCTTAAGTTTTATTCATTCCAAAACTTGTCTTCCAATTCTTAAGTGGGTTAGACAAGTTTCTCTCCTCTCTCAATTTGTATATTTCTTTAGTGAAATATAAATTTAGTAGTGTCCGAGGACGTAGGCAAAATTGGCCGAACCTCGTTAAATTTTGGTATTCTCTTTTATTTATTGCTTTTGTCTTTATTTATTTAATAGCTATTGTTGGGTAAAAATATTTTTGGTGGTTATTTTTTAATTAATTACTTCTAGGTAAATTCTGTCTAGGCAAGTGGGTTTTAAGTGAGACCATTTGTGACTCCTCCACTTACCTGGGAATTTACTTAGTGTAGTTAGTAAGTACAGTAATTCACAAATTGCTTTTGGTGGAAAAAGCCCAATTTCCACAACAATTGGTATCAGAGCCAAGGTTACTAAGTATTCACTGTGGTTGCAGCATGGTCTGATCTGCCACATAAAAAAGGTTCGTTGGTTGTGTTCCGCATTTTGAAAATTGATTTTATAGCTATTAGATATTTAAAGCAGAAATGACAGACGGAAAGAAAAATACCACACCTGTTACAGCATCAACCTTCGTAAGAAATGCTGTATCAAATGCAAGATTTACAGTGGAGATTTTCGATGGGACCGGTCATTTCGGCATGTGGCAAAGTGAAGTTCTAGACGCTCTCTTTCAGCAAGGTCTAGATGTTGCTATTGAAAAAGAGAAACCAAACGAGATGGAGGAAAGTGAATGGAAGACCATCAATCGTCTGGCATGTGGTACAATTCGGTCATGTCTTTCTAGAGAGCAAAAATATGCTTTCTCGAAAGAAACTTCTGCGAACAAATTTTGGAAGGCATTGGAGGAGAAATTTTTGAAGAAAAACAATCAGAATAAACTCTTCATGAAGAAGAAATTGTATCGCTTCGATTATGTTCCTGGTACCACTATGAATGAACACATCACAAAATTTAATCAGTTGGTGGGTGATTTGTTTAATTTGGATGTGATATTTGGAGACGAAGATTTGGCAGTGTTGTTGCTAGCATCTCTTCCTGATGAATTTGAACATCTTACAACGACTCTAATCTATGGGAATAAAGATGTGACTTTCAGTGAAGTTTGTGCTGATCTTTACAGCCATGAACTGAGAAAGATAGAAAAGAAGGAAAAGGCAACTGAAGCAGAAGCTCTGGTGGTTGGAGGTCGTTCACGAAGCCAAAAGAAAGAGGGAAAGAAAAGTAGATCCCGTTCAAGATCCAGAGTTGAAAAAGATGAGTGTGCCTTTTGTCGTGAGAAAGGTCACTGGAAGAAAAATTGCCCAAAGCTGAAAGCCAAAGGCAAAGCTGTTATTAATTCAAACATAGCTGAGTGTGATGATGAAGACTCAGACTTCTCATTAGTTATCATGACATCTATAGACAATTCATCAGCAAATTTGTCAAGTTCTAGTGAGGTATGGCTGCTAGACTCTGCATGCAGTCATCATATGAGTCCCCACCGGGACTGGTTTTTTGACTTTAAAGAACTTGAAAATGAAGTTGTCTATACTGCAAATAATGTTCCTTGCTTCACAGAAGGGATTGGTTCAGTCCGTTTGAAGAATCATGATGGGTCAATCAGGATCCTGACTGATGTTCGATATGTACCGAGTTTGACAAAGAATCTCATTTCAGTGGGAGTCTTAGAATCAAAAGGACTCACTGTAATTGCAAAAAATGGAGTGATGAAAGTCATCTCAGGTGCACTTGTGGTGATGAAAGGAGTTCGGAGAAGGAATAATTTGTATTACTATCAGGGTAATACAATTATTGGATCGACAGCAACAGTTGTTTCTAGTGATGACAAAGAGTTGGAAACAACTAGATTGTGGCATAGGCGTTTGGGACATGCAAGTGAAAAATCCTTGAAAAGATTGTCAGATCAGGGATTATTGAAAAATGTCAAAACCTGCAAGTTGGACTTCTGTGAGCATTGCACCAAAGGAAAGCAGACAAGAGTGAAATTTGGCACCGGAATCCATAATACCAAGGGTATTTTGGACTATGTTCACTCTGATGTATGGGGACCCTCTACAACAGCTTCTTTGAGTGGTAAACACTATTATGTGACCTTTGTTGATGATTTCTCTCGAAGGGTTTGGGTGTATACCTTGAAGTCAAAAGATGAAGTGCTTAAAGTTTTCCTTAAATGGAAAAAATTAGTGGAAACTCAGACTGGCAGACGCATCAAATGTCTCCGAACAGACAATGGAGGAGAATACAAAAATGATGCTTTTGATAAAATCTGTGCAGATGAAGGCATTGTTCGACACTTCACAGTTAGAAATACACCGCAGCAGAATGGGGTGGCAGAACGTATGAACCGAACGTTGCTGGAGAAAGTTCAGTGTATGTTGTCTAATGCTGGGTTAGACAAGAAATTTTGGGCTGAGGCTTTGTCATATGCGTGCCATCTCATTAATCGATTACCATCAACTGCTATTGGTGGCAAAACACCTATAGAGGTATGGTGTGGAGAACCTGCTAATGATTATGATTCCTTACGTGTATTTGGTTCCACTGCATATTATCATGTTAAGGAATCGAAGCTGGATCCAAGAGCTAAGAAAGCCATTTTCATGGGGATAAGCACCGGTGTTAAAGGCTATCGACTATGGTGTACAGAATCAAAGAAAATAATCTTTAGCAGAGATGTCACTTTTGATGAATCTACCATGTTAAAAAAGGTGACAGTAGAGAAGCCAGATGGTACTCCACAACAGGTGGAGGATACTCCCAAACAGGTGGAGTTTGATAGAAAAATCCCAGTGGCAAGTACTGAACCTGCAGAAACTCCTGAGGTAGAAGGAGGTTCAGATGAAGAAGAGGTTCAACTCCAAGAACCTCCACAGCAACTTGAGTCAATTGCACTTGATAGGCCAAGGAGAGTTATAAGAAAGCCTGCTCGTTTTGATGATATGGTGGCCTATGCATCTCCAATTGCAGATGATAGCATTCCATCCACTTTCAATGAAGCTGTCAAAAGTTCAGAAGAAGTAAAGTGGAGAAAAGCTATGGAAGATGAAATGAAGTCCCTTTATAAGAATCAGACGTGGAACTTAGTTGATCCACCAAAGGGAAAGAAGGCAATTGGATGCAAATGGGTATATGCAAAGAAAGATGGATTTCCTGACAGAGACAGTGTTCACTATAAGGCAAGGTTGGTAGCTAAAGGCTACGCTCAGACGGAGGGAATTGATTATAATGAAGTATTTTCTCCAGTTGTAAAACATTCCTCCATTCGGATTTTGTTAGCCTTGGTAGCACAGTTTGATTTGGAACTAGTTCAATTGGATGTAAAAACTGCATTTTTACATGGAGATCTGGAAGAGGAAATCTATATGACTCAGCCAGAAGGATTCAAGGTTGTTGGAAAGGAAAATATGGTATGCAAACTTGAAAAATCGCTTTATGGATTGAAGCAATCTCCAAGGCAGTGGTACAAGCGATTTGATAAGTTTATGCAAAGGCAGAAGTACACAAGAAGCAAATACGATCATTGTGTGTATTTGCGCAAGCTACAAGATGGCTCTTTCATTTATCTACTTTTGTATGTTGATGATATGCTAATAGCTTCAAAGAATAAACAAGAAATTGAGAATTTGAAGAATCAGTTGAATCAAGAATTTGAAATGAAAGATCTAGGTGAAGCAAAAAGGATTCTCGGCATGGAGATAACCAGAGATAGGAAATTGGGGAGACTTTGTCTGAATCAGAAGCAATATCTGAGAAAAATACTAAAGCGTTTTGGTATGGATGACAAAACCAAACCTGTTAGTACACCTCTTGCTCCTCATTTCAAACTCAGTGCAGCTCAGTCGCCAAAAAATGATGCAGAACGGGAATACATGTCAAGAGTTCCCTATGCAAATGTTGTAGGTAGCTTGATGTATGCTATGGTGTGTACAAGACCTGACATTTCACAGGCAGTTGGAGTTGTGAGCAGATACATGCATGATCCTGGCAAGGAGCATTGGCAAGCTGTGAAATGGATTCTGCGGTACCTTCAGAACACCGTGGATGTTGGATTGATTTTTGAGCAGGATAAGAATAGTGGTCAACGCATAGTCGGATACTGTGATTCTGATTATGCCGGTGATTTGGATAAACGTCGATCAACTACTGGTTATGTGTTTACTCTTGCAAAAGCACCAGTTAGTTGGAAGTCTACTTTACAGTCAACAGTGGCTTTGTCTACAATAGAGGCAGAGTACATGGCAGTTACAGAGGCTGTTAAGGAGGCAATTTGGCTTCAAGGATTGCTTGATGAATTGGGAATTAGGCAAAACAACATTGTTGTACATTGCGATAGTCAAAGTGCTATTCACTTGGCAAAGAACCAAGTTTATCATGCAAGGACGAAGCATATCGATGTTCGATTTCATTTTGTCAGAGAAATTCTGGAGGAAAGACAGGTTCAACTCCAGAAGATTCAGACTGCTGAAAATCCTGCTGATATGTTGACAAAAGTGGTGACAGCTGTCAAGTTCAAACATTGTTTGGACTTGATCAATATTGTTAAAAATTGAAGCTTGGCATTGCCAAGCACATTTGAAGACATTACAACTTTGTGAGAGAAAGAGCAGAAGCTTTCATTGGTGGGATTTTCGCCAAGGTGGAGATTATTGGTTAGGTGGCTTGCAAATCCCACATCGAAAGAAAGGGAAGGGAATAGGGAGTTGTTTGGCTATAAAAGGAGCTTAGCTCCTTAAGTTTTATTCATTCCAAAACTTGTCTTCCAATTCTTAAGTGGGTTAGACAAGTTTCTCTCCTCTCTCAATTTGTATATTTCTTTAGTGAAATATAAATTTAGTAGTGTCCGAGAACGTAGGCAAAATTGGCCGAACCTCGTTAAATTTTGGTATTCTCTTTTATTTATTGCTTTTGTCTTTATTTATTTAATAGCTATTGTTGGGTAAAAGTATTTTTGGTGGTTATTGTCTAATTAATTACTTCTAGGTAAATTCTGTCTAGGCGAGTGGGTTTTAAGTGAGACCATTTGTGACTCCTCCACTTACCTGGGAATTTACTTAGTGTAGTTAGTAAGTACAGTAATTCACAAATTGCTTTTGGTGGAAAAAGCCCAATTTCCACAACACCACAAACCATTAAGCTTGAGCTTTTGTGTTTCATAAATTTAATTTATTGGCTAATGGATAATAGTGCTTGATGCTTGCGGAAGTGATGTTATTGATATAAGAGCTAAAAGTTGATCCATATAATCATGACAAATACAAATAGAAATATTGCATTTTTTTTTCCTTTTTTGTTTTACCCTTATCTAGAGATCAAGCAATTAATTTCTTCTTCTTCTTCTCCAGTTTGCAATTAATTTCTAATTTGATGTGTTTCAGGTGAAAACTTTGATATTGATGGCAGTCTTGAAACACCAGTAGATTGTATACCAGGTATTGAAAATGCTACGCTCAGGTACATGCCATTTGCCACCAGAACCACTGATCCAAACTCCCCATTTTTGAATTGTTTGCAATATCTAGTACCTGCCAATTTACAAGCTCCTGCAATCATCTTAAATACATTCGACAAGCTTGAACGTGACATCTTACAAAAATTCAATCCCATATATCCTCATATTTACACAATTGGCCCTTTATCCCTCCTAGAAAATCAAGTGCCTAAATTAAGTCCAATAGCGTCATTTAGAACCAACTTATGGGAGGATGACAGTAAATGCCTAGAGTGGCTTGATAAAAGAAACCCTAATTCAGTTATATATGTTAATTGGGGTAGTATAGCAAAAATTTCAAACAAGCACCTTAAAGAGTTTGCATGGGGACTTGCAAATAGTAAACATCCATTTTTGTGGATAATTAGGCCTGATATTGTTAAGAATATGTCTGAATTACTTGAGGAACAATTTTTTGAGGAGATTAAGGAAAGGGCATTGTTAGCAAGTTGGTGCGAACAAGAAAAAGTATTGTCTCATCCGTCGACTAGGGTTTTTTTAACACATTGCGGATGGAATTCTATTATCGAAGGTATTTGTAGTGGTATGCCTATGATTTGTTGTTATTATTTGGCCGAGCAGCCGACGAATTGTTTATTTGCATGTAATGTTTGGAAGATTGGTTTGGAAATGAATCCTGATGTGAAGCGCGAGGAAATTAGTTTTCTTGTGAAAGAAATGATGGAAAATGAGAATGGGAAGAAAATGAAAGGAAAGGCTATGGAATGGAAGCAAATGGCAGAAGAAACTACTAAAATTGGAGGTTCTTCTTATGAAAATTTTAATAAGTTTATGGAAGATGTTCTATGCTACGGCAAGTGATCAGTCTGAAATTGTGTGGTATTATCACCTCATTCTAGCAAGAATCATGAAGAAGTGACACCTCAATATTTCAATTTGCTATAAAACTGGTTACCTGTTAAACAGTCTTTTATTAGATTAATTTTTTTTTATATTTTTTTTAAAATAAATTTTGTTTATCTTTGAAAGCATGCATACAACTCTAAATTTATCCTTCATTGGGAAAAATAAATTACCTCCATTCGTCTCATTTTGTTTGCTTGTTATTTAGTTTTTGGATATTCTAAAATGTTTACAAGGTTTCCAAATTTATATATGTAAATAATTATTTTTTTCATAATAACTTTTATGATTGTTTATTAAATAAATTACTTTTATCAATATCTTAAAATGTTAAGGGTGAAAAAAGGGCAAAATAGTTTTGGTTGACTAAATTCTTAAGTTTTGTCAAACTATGCAAATAAAATAAAACGGAGGGAGTATATACTATATACCATTGCGGTTTATATAAATATTAACAACAAGATCATTAAATACCCTGTAATTATATAATCTCATATGAAACTATGCATAATCAATTTCACTTTAAAGGATGATGATTAAAAAAATTCGATGTAAATATCATAGTGGTTTGGGAATTTGAGCAAAACATATAGATTAAATAAAATAGAAAAAGAAATATGCATATTTAAAGATAGATTTACAAAGTCAATTGAAATTTTAGAATTATATAATTTTTCATGAATCGAAAGTAAATTTGGCATTCTAAGAAACAAAAGAAAGTACATTGGTTGTTTTTTAATCCGCACATTGTGCTAGTTATCTAATTGATGTATTTATAGTTTATAATTTATAAATATATTTTAAATATGATACCAAGAATACAAATAGCAATAAACTTTTATATTACTGTACTATTGTCTATTAATATTTTTCTATATGTAATTTTTAATATTTAAAACAATTATTTGAAGTGTTACATTATTTTGAGATATTTATTTAATTCTTTTTTCTAATTTTTAATCTAATTGATCCACTGATATTATTATTTAAACAAAGATTTATTTTTAATTTAATATTTTGAAAATCCTAAAAAAATTCTTATGCATTCTCTTAATAATTATTTGAGACCAACATTACATATTTTGAAAACTATCGAAAGTGATCTAATCATTATATATATAAAAAAATTTCTATATATGTATGACTTGATAATGATATATATAGATATATAAACTTTTATTAAAAAATATATAATTTTTTAAAATAATTGTTTATGCATATCTATTAATTATTTTAAATTTTTATTTAAAATATACCTAATTATCTATATTTATCTATAATATATATAAAGATATAGATAGATATGGATAAAACATTTCCATCCAAAAAAATTTTTATGCATATTCTGAATATAAATACATAATCATAATTCTAACAAATAATTCCTCAACAACGGGCCAAATGATGAGATCTCTAACCAAATTAAGCATGAATACGAGAAGTTAGAAGATTTATGAACAATTCAAAAGGAAAAATAAGAAAGAGAATTAGAAACATATATAATAATATTTTTCTACCACCATTTAAAATATATATATAAAGATACTATACTTTAAAATTAAAATACAATAGATTTCAACGATGAAGATTGATAAAAATTTATATTTATACACAAATTCTTTCAAGAAAGATTATAGTCAAAATGGGTATTTGATGTTGTTCATTCCAAATTGAAGAACAAACCCAGAAAAGATGATAATGTTATGGAAAAGACTTCTTCCCGATATACCATGACTATTGGAGTTAAAATGGATTTACTATATACGGTGTCTTATTTTCACTTTCTTGCTTCATCTTTTTGCCAATAATTTTATTAAATCTTTATTAACAGTCCGTTTGAAATAAATGAATCACGGTTATAGAATTCATTTATAAATGAATGCTAAGTAGAATTTTATTTACAAATGAATTTCTCATATTTAGTATGCTGCAATTTAAAATAAAGAATTCAATTGAATTCCATAAAATTATATTTGGAATAAATTCTTAAATAAACATTTATTTATTTTTATTTCTTATAACACTTTTGTCATAATAATTTAATAAAAATAAATAACAAATACCAATTATATTTATTACATACAATATAATAACTTGTCATTTTTTATTAAAATATAAATAATAAATTTCATATAAATAAGTACATTAATATTCCACACTAATTAATTAATTATATAAGCAGTGACATTCATCATAGTAATTATTTTAATTGATGTACAAAATTTTGTTGATTTAAGTAATTAATTTGAAAGCTACAAATAATATTAAGAATGTTATTATTGTTTTTAATTGTATTTGAAAATAATTGTTGATACTCAGTTTTTATAGTTTCACAGTAATAATAATTAACATTATTACTAGACTTCAAAAAGCAAAAAAAAAAAAAACATCATTACTGGTTTGAAATTTTCCAAAAAGAGGAAAAATATAAAAATATAAATTAACGTCATTATTGGATTAAAAAAAATAACGTTGTTATAGTTTGGAATTTTTCAAAGAAAATAAATAAAAATGAAAAAATAAAAAATAGTTAAGTTTATAGTGGAGGGTAATTTTGTCAATAAACATTTCAACATGGTCAATTTTGTGAAATTTATTTATAAATTCCATCAATTTTAGTAGAATTTGAATTAGGCATACCCAATTCCATAGAATTCAATTTGTAGAAATGTGTATTTTTTTTCATTCTAAACACAATATTTTGAATTTTTAAATGAATTCCATAAAATTTTGTAGAATTCATTTGTTCCAAAAGGACTCTAGATGTGTTTTATTATTTAACTTATAACACATGAGTATTGACAATTTCAAATAATGCTCGACCATTTGTGCACATTTCTCTTTTCCTTTATAAATTTAACTCATATTTGAATATTAATTTATTTACTAACCGTGATTCTTGATATTATTTTTTCTGAAATTAATTTAAAATGTCAATATTATGAATATTTTATTGCTCCAATATATTTCATAATTTTTGTGTTTTATATGTTTTTTTGAAGTTTGTCATTTTTAACCAGATTTTTTGAAAAATTTTGCGTCTAAGATGATAAAAAAATGCAAAATTTCATAATATGCACATGCGGCGGGTATATGACTAGTTTCTACCAAATTGCTTTCCTTTTTTCACGTGCTGCTAAAGAACCCCCAACTACCACATTATAATTATTCTGTAACTGATAATATGCATATGCCATTCACAACACTGCGAGTGGCCTAACCTGTTATATAATAATATTTTTGAGATTCCACTAATTAAGCAACAGCTCCCTATAGATTTGAAACGTGCACATACAAACACCAATGTGTATAATGCAAAATGCCAAACTGCCCATTAAGAGAGAGAGAGTGGGGAAAATGGGCAAAACATGTCCATCTCTATGATGCCCAAATTTATTTGACAAATTCCTCATTTATCAAATAAAATAAATAATAACATTACATATAATGAATATGCATATATTGATGTTCTCAGCAATTATGAGGTTATGCCACTATTATTGTGACATCCCAGGTTTGGGGCACAACACCTTAGGCGAATCCCACATCGGCTACGCACAAGGCGGAAGTCCTATACATAAAGGGTGGCAACCTTGAACATGGTATACGCGTTTTGGGCTGGCAGAGTGGAGGTTTCCCTGGCCCAGAAACTAAACCGTGCGGGCTTGTGTGGCCCAAAGCGGACAATATCTACCATGGGCTGAGCTGTTACAATTATTGTGAGAAACACCCGGTATTCAAATTCTATTACCAGGGGGTGTCTAATTCAGTTCGGGGCTTAATCACAATTAAGACTCTTCACCTCTTCCTACAGGTGCGTTTAATGAGAATTGAACCGAGAGCTCTTTCAACATGCCCAGCATGCGTTGCCAACTGAGCCACAACCCACAGGTTCTGAGAAACTATAATCGATATGCTTTGTCTAATAGAATTATGACTCTGTGGCAAGAGCGTTTGAGAAAGTATTTAAAGTTTTTATTGTGTCAAAATACTGTTTTTATATATTATGTCATTCGGTGAGGTAGTATAAAAAATAGTTTTTAGTGGATAAAATAACTTTTATTAAAACGTTAACCAATTAACTTTTAGCATTTATATTCTTTGATTGAAAATTTTTTTACAGTCTTACCCTTAATTAACTTATATTAACAATTTAACACGAGCTTAAAGCCTTTTTTTTCAATTGTTGTTATGGTACAGCAAGTCTGCATGATATTAAAAAGTTACGTTATTTTACACAAAAAAAAATTAAACAAATTAATTTAATAACGAATTAATAGAGGGACATGTGAAGAAATCCTATTATCATTTTAGAAATTGATAGTGATTTCAATTTATATAGCCGGACTACACACTATAGATTGACAGAAAAATAATAACATATTATATAAATCATCTCTTTTTTTTTTTTATAATGAGGTCTCTATAGTCATAAATTAAAATTCTAATACAATATTCAAATGTATTTTTTTATCATTTTAAATTCAACATCTAATCAAAAAGCTATTTTTATTGGACACTCCTGCTTTAAATAGTTGCATAAACAGTTAAGAGCTATCAGTTAATATCTAACTGCTAACAACTATCAAAATAACTAACAACTACTAAAACAACTAATATTACCGAACATGCCCTACATATTCAAAACCATTATATGCCTTATTATTTACACCTCCACATTACATATTCTTTAAAATAATTGACTTTTTGTTCATAAAATCACAATATATCATAGCATACCTCCACATTACATATTTTTGAAAAAATAATTGACTTCTTGTTCATAAAATTACAATATATCATAGCAATAAGAAGTGTAGGTTTCAAGTTCCCCCTCAAATGATGCACATACACAAATAGAGCTACCTAATTGCTTTTAATTCCTTTTCACGTGTTGCTAAAGAATCCCAACTATCAACATGTTGGAAGTTTGGGGTCAAAAGTAATCTCAAGCGTGAAAATACAGGTTTAATTTTTAGGAAATATATTTTATTGAGAAAGTTAAAAAACTTTTTATACTTTACGGTCCGAGTGGAATTACACCTTTTGATTATATGCATATTACATTGCTATAGAAAAACACATCAATGTATGTAAGTGGTTGATCATATTTATAATTTTTTTTTTTTCAAAAGGATCATATTTATAGTTAGGTATAAGATCATGATATGGATGATTTTTTTTTTTTAAGCATGAGCTATTTAGGCCTATGTACGTTTAACTCTTTATTTAATTTGATTAGTTTGTTTGCTTTGAGAGGCATGGAAGATGACTCATGAGAATTTTATATTGAAAGAGTGCGAAATCAGGATGTCATGAATCCTTTAATCCCTCGTATGCTATTTACCATTTAGCCACGCCCCTTTCAATTAGTAGTCATTGATTCTTCGTCCCCGTTGAAAACAATAATTGTGAGACGAAAATAAAATCATGATCGACATACACAAGCCTTTTTCCCGTTAATGGGGTATTAATCACTTTTTTCAAAACAATAATGACAATTTTCATAGGATATTGATAAAAAATACAATTTTTTTTTTTTGTAATTTTTACAAAATAATCAAGATGTTATCACTCTTTTGTAAAGTTTTTTTATGTGAAAAAAGAAAAAAATATATATTTGTGTCCCTAAATTATGTCATAATTAACCCTTTTATTTTTCTATTTTTGAGAAATTACTATGATGTTTTTTACTTTTGCTTCAAACAAACTATCAAATTCTTCTGTAAAAGAAGTCATCTATTTTCCATTAGTCACACTCACTTTTTGGATGAAATATACTCACTTTTTTTTTTTTTTTATGAAAAATGCCTATTTCGAAAGGACATGATAGTGAATATATAGCACAAATTAAAGACGTTATAATAATTTTTGAAAATAGAGCGATAAAAGTATTAATTAGAGTATAATTTAGGATCCAAGTGTATTTATCCGATAAAAATAATAATTCAATGAAAATTTTCTGAATTGGCATGTTTCAAAGTTTGGCATGCCATTGCCCGCAACTCATTTTTAAACACAATTTGATTAATTTTTGTAACCAACAATCCACACGACATGAAATTATAAATAGGCCAAAGCTTCATGCATAAATCAACCTCTTCAGATAATTTTAAAGGTGTACTCCTTGCCTTCACTCCAATCTTTCAATCTAATAAGTTCAGAAATTTTATTTTTAAAATATTCTTCAATGAAATTAAACCTTAGTTACTGAGAAAAAAAAGACTTTTGAATTTTATTAACTATACTAAACTCACTATTTAATCCATAAGTGTTGGAAACTTGGGATAAGTGGTTTGATACTCTTATCTCTTAAATAAGATTAAGGATTAAATCCTTTTTGAATGAAGCATATATTAGCCTGGAGCGCTTTATCCCTTAATGAACCGAACTAGCGTGAGATTTAATCCTGACTCATGGGTTAATATTACTTGTGGTTAATAAAAAAAAAAAAAATCCTCATTCACGAACTCATCTATTTTGAAACTTTGGAGGAGTATAATACTTGCAATTTAACTCAAAAATAGTCGAAATAAATTGATTATAGAAATTTTCTTGTGTTTGTACTCTCAGGCTATAGTTTCTTTAGCTTTGGCTCTTCTTGGTGGTTGTGTATTTGCTTTGTTTTTGGGTTTGTTGTCATTTTCTATCATAATATTACCAAATCCACTAATCAGCAATATATTTTTATTTTTATTTTTATTTTATTTGAAAAACAATAAATTTTTATTAAACTATTATCCTAATGACATTTGCAGTTGCTATATGACTCGATACATTTTAGTATTATCCGTAGCCTCTTAGGACACAATTATTTATATTTTAAGTTACAAGAATCATATTGGATATGCTTATCACTTGTATAACAATAGCATCTTAGCAAGGACGAATGTTCTTTTTCCTTTTTCTAAGAATACAAGCTGAAATATTTTTAATTGGTAATTACAATGAATATTCTTAATTTTCATTTTGAATTATAATTAAATTATAATTAATTACCAAAATATCAATTATATGAGTCGAGGTTAGTTTGAGTTAATTAATAAATCCTAAGGAAAAGACTACTCTTGTTTGGGATTATATCTTAAATTAAGAAATACACACTATGTCTATGCTCGCTAATCATAAATATAAATTTAGAAGAAAACAACCGCACATCTTAGTTTGACTCTTGACTGTTTAGCGCTAATTAAATTATTTTTAATTATGATTAGTTTTTTACATTTAATAAATGTGAAAGGTAAAGATGTATAGAATTCGAATCTCTTTAATTTTTTCAATTTAATAAAAATTATTAAAAGAAGAAAATTGTTCTCCCGCCAGAGTAGTCCAGACATCATTTTAGTTCATTTAGCTGTCTTCAATAAATAAAAGAACTTCTTTTTTTTTGGAAAATGATAAAAGAAATTATTTTATAATGTTGGAAATGCATAAGAAAATAAAACTCAGAAGTACAATCGAACAAAGACAAAATATATATATATATATATATATATATATATATATATATATATATATATATATATATATTTATATTTAGTGGTAGATTGGATATCAATTTTTTAAAATAAAATCCGACGCGAATATGGATCGGATACGGATACATATATTTATATTTTTAAATTGTTGATTGTAATTCTAGTACGGTATTGATTGATAAAATTAAAAGAACTTGCCAGAATTAATAAAAATGTTAAAATTCAGGCTTTTTTTTTTTTTTTTTTTTATCATTAGGCCTTCTTTTTTTCCATTTAAATTTTAAACCATTATCTCAAATTCTTTCATCCTTTTCCTATTGTTTTTAACCTCTACATCAAATAAAAGAATATGAGTGGAGCATTATAGCCACGATTTTTTGCGCTTAACAATTATTAAATTCTCTTATAGTTGTCAAAGTACATAATATTTACAATTATTGTTAGGATTTTTGTATTTTCAAAGCATAATAAATAATATAAATATTTATTAAATCATTGTTCTGTTTTTTTCTTTTAAACATAATAATAATAAATAAATAATATCTGATCCGATTCAACATTCTATCCGTCTAAATCCGAGTGAAGCGGATATGAATATGAATATATAAAAATCTTTGCGACTCAGGATATAGATTTTATATAATTTTTGTATAATCCGATTACAACCAATCCATGACCATCCTACTATTGACCTCGCAACATATTAGAATATCTCTCTATTGGAATATTTGACACGCGGTTTAAATTTCAAACCTTACGAAATTGTTATGATTTTCAAATCTTGCCAATTTTAAAATTATTTTGCAATATGATTTATAAAATTGGTGTATGTGTTTCGCAATGTTATTATCTAATACTACTTCTATGTTCTATTACTTTAAATTTGATACTTTTTCAATTTGGATAAGAATTAGAAAATAATTCAACCGCCTCAATTCTAAGAAAAATTAATGGTAATTAATTAAATAACTCTTTTATGAATTATTCAAATAATTAATATTTGATGGAGATATCAAAACCTTTTTTTTTAAATGGAATGTTTGCATACAATTCTATCCCTCTCTTATAATTTAAAACCTAAAAATTCTCTGTTTTTTTTTTCTTCCACGGGTAGCCACAGGTGAGCTCTCACCGATGGTCATCTCTTTTCTTTTTTTATTTATTTTTTTGAAAAAAATTCTCAGTATACATATTTACGTTATTTGTCACCTAAATATTAGAATTTATTATTTTCCATATATTGAGATTTTGGTTTCAGATCTAGTTTTGAGTTATTATTATTACCATTATGGTGATTTTGTCTAGCAGCTTTCGTTATTTGGATAGTTATATAGAAAGAAGTGCAGATCTGACTTGTAAAAAGATCATGGAGTCGAATAGTCGCCATAAATAGCCACCAAGTGAAGCAAACGGTCTCCAATGATACAAATATTATGCTATATCAACTCAATCAGATATTTCAAATTAATATTGTATTTTTTTATTCTTTGTATAAGTGATTTATTATTACTAAACAAAAATATATAAATATATTGATATATATCTCATACTTGTATACAGTTTCCTCTTAATGAAATTCTACTTCGATTTTTTCTATATATATAAAAAAATCTGCATACAAAGCATAAGAAATAATACTATTAAACAAATGGAAAAATTGAATTAAAATTTTTTTTGAAAAAAAATATCATATTAAACGGAACATCGAGAGTAATTAAAAAATGAAAACAATAATAGTCACTTTCATTGTCCAGTGGTTGGCATTAGAATATTGAACCTGTACAATGTGTATTTAACTGCAGGGCTGCAAACAGCCACTCCAAACAAACGCAACAGGTAGCAGCAGTTGAACCTAGGAAAAGAAGAAACAACTGATACTTTAAAGCACAAGTTTTATTTGATCCAATTTAATTTTTCCATTATCTTTTATGATTAAGAAAACTACACATTTTGGAAAAAAAGAAAAAAAAAAGTTCTGTTTGCATAAGTTATTAATTGAGCATTAACTTATTCAATAAAATTTTGAAGAGACTTAAATACAATTCTCAGCTTACAAATCTAAGCGTTTTAAATAGTTTTTTTTTATCTACAAATATAAGTCGTTTTGAAATAATGAATTATTTGTTATAATCTAGTAGAATTAATTATTTTATTAATCGCCATGCAAAAAAAAAAAAAAACGATTTAGATTTGTGTACGGGAGTAACATAAACAAACATTCAATTATTAGACAAATAACTTAATACAAAAAAAAGTATAATCAAAAGAATATTCTATTATATATCAAATTGTTTAATTATAATTTTAAGAAATTTGGAGTTAATGATACTCAAATCATTTGAAATTTTGTAAAATTAGCAGTAATGTGTGTACGTTTGTGTATGTAAAATGAAATGGCCGGCACAAATATCTCGTATCTCATAGCACCTTCTATAAAAAGAGCAAAATGAATCATTTGAGCATCACTATTATCTCCTTTCTGGCAATGGGTTCACTTAACATCAAACCTCATGTACTTCTTCTTCCATATCCAGCACAAGGCCATGTCAATCCTCTAATGCAGCTGGCCAAGCTTTTGCATTCCAATGGTTTTTACATAACTTTTGTCAATACTGAATTTAATCATAGACGTTTAATCCGGTCTAATGGGCCGGACTTTGTTAAAGGCCTTTTAGATTTTAGGTTCGAAACGATACCTGATGGGTTGCCACCTTCGGACCGGGATGCAACCCAAGATATTTGGGCCCTTAGTGATTCGATTCAAAAGAATTGTCTGAATCCATTTAAAGGGCTACTAGCAAAGTTAAATTCATTGCCAGAATTACCTCCAGTTAGTTGCATTATATCTGATGGCTTGATGACCTTTGCAATTGAAGCTACCCAAGAATTTGGCATTCCAGAAGTTCAATTTTGGACTGCCTCAGCTATTGGTCTTATTGGATTTTTGCGTTTTGATGAACTTATAAAGAGAGGCATTGTTCCCTTTAAAGGTACATTTTCTTGTCTTTGATTTTTTTTTTTTTTTTTTTTTAAATGGTTGTATTAGTTCCAATTGGAAAAGAGCACACCTTGGCCTTAGGTTCTTGAAATGTTTTCTGGCTTTTTTTAACCACAAAATGACTTTTTCTTCTTTTTCATATGGAAAATCAAAAGATAAAATTTATTTTTTATTTATTAATTTCAAGCAAAAATTTGAGCAGTACTTTCTCACCATCACCATCTTCAAATAAAATATAAGTCGAAAATGCGTTTCAGATGACAACTTCATGAACGATGGCAGTCTTGATTTAGCACTTGATTGGATGACGGGCGTTGAAAACATTCGACTTAAAGACATGCCAACTTTGATCAGAACGACAGATCCTGAAGATATAATGTTAAATTTTATGAGCAAAGAAGCAAAAAATTGTTTAAAATCTTGTGCAATCATCTTCAACACATTTGATGAGCTTGAACACCAAGCACTGAATGAAATTAAGTCCAGATGCCCTAATATATATTCAATAGGTCCACTTTCCTTACTCGAAAGGCAGTTTCCAGTTACCCTAGCAAAGTCACTTAGATCAAATCTATGGAAAGAAGACTCAAAATGTTTTGAATGGCTAGATAAACAAAATCCAGAATCAGTTCTTTACGTGAATTATGGAAGCATAACTGTAATGACAGAGCAACAATTTGAAGAATTTGCATGGGGGCTGGCCAATAGCAAGCATCCATTTTTGTGGGTGGTCAGACGGGACGTCGTGATTGGAAATTCCAGGATTTTGCCGGAAGAATATTATCAAGAGATTAAGAATAGAGGGTTTATAGCGCCCTGGTGTTGGCAAGAACAAGTACTGTCTCACTCATCAGTTGGTGCATTTTTAACTCACAGTGGATGGAATTCTACCTTGGAAGGTATATGTAATGGTGTGCCTATGCTCTGTTGGCCTTTCTTTGATGAGCAACCCATGAATTGTTTATATTCTTGCTCTAAATGGGGCATTGGCATGGAGATTAGCCATGACGGTAAGCGTACGTACTGAAATTCAAACTCTTGTCAAGGAAATAATGGAAGGAGAGAAAGGAAAGGAAATGAAAAAGAATTCTTTACAATGGAAGAAGAAAGCAGAGGAAGCTACGAGCCTGGAAGGAACATCCTATAACAACTTTAATAGATTTATCACTCAACTTTTATCAAGTAAATAAGAATTGTACATCCTCATTATCATCTATTAATGAAGACTGTGCACTGATAGATGGAATTCACATCAGTGTGGAACTTCAATGAATAATTGTATATTTAACATTGTTCTATAGTGCTCGCTGTGACTCTAGCTTTAATATTCTAATTCTGTCATTTTTTAAAAGAATTTGTAAATAAATATACGTGTATATGTAAACAAAAAAAATTGTAAAAGAAAAATTGACTATTTGACAATAGCTTTTTCAAAACCGTTATTACTTCCTCCCTCTTATAATTTGTATCCTAATTTGACTGTCACGTAGATTAAGAAAATTCAGTTAACGTATGAGTAATTTACTTAATAAAAAGAATGTCTAGGTTATTGGAATTAGATATTCCTCCTGTGATAATGTGAGATCATATGAGAAATGATGATTCATAGAAAAAATTGTATTAAAAATCTAAGAAGGTTTCAATAATTAATTTACCCTAAAAAAATATGATGAAGAAATATTGATTTCCCTGAACCAAAATCATAATATGTTTATTTTTATATTCCAATGTTTAAAATTTGCATTTGACCCACTAAGATTTGATTAAATCAAAATGTGGTAAATTTTCAACTTTTTTTCTTTTGGTACACCCTTATATTGAAGAAATATTAATTTTTGCTTCATTTTTTTCCTAATATAACCTTAATTGATATGTTAATTTTATGTATATTGAGGCAATTCATTAATTTAACAATTATATTTGTTGACAAATAAAAATTAAATAAAGGTCAAATAGTAAATTTCAAATATTTTTTACTTTCAAAAAAAAGAGAACAAACAGTTTTGGACGGATGAAAAGAAAAAAAAAAGGGGAGTAGGATAAAATTATGAGAGGGAATGAATATTATTTATAAAGTGTTAGTATTATTTATATAGTTAAAACATTAATCTTCAAGGTTGAAAGAGTAAATGGAAACATGCTACTCTCTTTAGGTATGAAGTAATAATTTTATACTAAATTTAAAAGTAAAAAAAGTGAATGATGAAATTTTTCTTCCCCAAGTTCTCTTTTATCTATACTACATATAAAAGGTGGAGGTCCCATGATCTATTAATTCACCTCCAATGACCAGATAGTAATATCCCTGCTTGTAAATAGTAACTGATGGCAAAGACCCTAAAAAAAAAAAAAAAAAAAAAGAAAACCTAAATGAGAATTTTTTGGCAATTAATTTATTTTAAACAGGAACCTCTAACTTACTTACACTTGTCAAATAAATCTGTTACGAATAAGTTTCGTTTTAATTAATGTTGAAAAATATTTTCATATTATTTTTATAATATCTAAAAATGTGAAATCAATGTTAACTATGGATTGTTATAAATGCTAAATATGGATTGTTAAGTAGTTAGAGATTTGCAAATTATAGTTGTTAAAAATATTATGTACAGTTTGTTTAAAAAATTTAAGTCCTACATTATGTTTTAATGACTATACATATAATTTATTTCATACATATAATTTATTTCATACAGACAATGAAATTTATTTCATACATATAATTTAATTCATCTAATTACAAAAATTATTCAAGATTATTCAAGTTATAAAAGTGATCAAAATTGCTTTTTAAAATTTTAATAGCTGAAGTCTTTTCTTTAAAAAAAAAAATTAAAACCAAATTTTATTTATACAATGTTTAAAGCAACAAAAATTTGTTAATAGAAAAAATATATGTACTTATATAAAATATAGCTTAATAAAGATATTCAAAATATTTTTTCGTATGGAAAATATGGATTTTGACATTTAATAACTGTTTAGGAATTATAGAAAATATACGAGTCAAGAAAGTCTTTTTAATCACCGCCCCTTATAAAATATCTAGAAAATTCTCACATACAATTATCATAGAACTATTCTTAGACACCAGTTAAACGCGATGCATAACCAGGAAGGAATGTGGCTTCCATTGCAACATTTATACACAGCTACTTTTCCCCAATCAGCCTTTCACCTCATATTTTCTCTGCGGCGAACGTATCGAGTTCTGTCATTGTATCTGGGTCTGTCATTTGCTCTTTGGGGTTGTGGCTCCACCCTTCTCTGTCTTTCGGGTGATCTTTGAACTATCTCTCCATTCACATACAGCTCAGCTGCAAAATTAGAAAAAGTTTTTATAACTAGTCTTTATAATCGTACGATAAAAGGATCCCTAAAATTCATATTCACAGTGGGCAAAGTGCACAAAGTTGCCATGGAGAAAGGAAAGAAGTTGAGATTAACATTTTTGCAACTATCCATAAAGAATTTAATTAAGAAATTCACCAAAGCACATAATAGATAATGAAAAGGTGAAAATGTGTCTATTAGACAGGCATAACTGTGAAATTTCTACTAGCACAAACAACAAATCACGTCATAAGAAGCTTTCTCCTCTTGACACCCCATAAATAAAAATATATTGTTTTGTATGAGAAAAATGGAAAAACGAAGCCTACACCAAAGTTCAAAGTAATTACAATAAGTTGCTTATGCAATATAGATAGATATATAAACTACACAAGAATTAAATTCACAAAAAGCATTAAAAACTTATGTATCGTTTCCAATGATTCTGCAACTCCATGGTGTGCTTGAAGAACAGAACAGGAAAGGAAAGAACTTTAATCTAAGTCCATTAGCATTCAAAACTAGACATTACCCACATGAGGTTATTAGCTTTGCCAAGATGGACTAATATACAATACGTGAGTGTAAAAGGATAAAAATGAAAGGAGAAAAATGATTTTTACTGCCATGAAAGATGTAACAACACAAGATCAGAGAACCTTTAGGTCAAAACAGTTAATTTTACAAAACGCAAGGACAAGATTGGCAATGAGAATAATTTGCAAACCAACAAGGAAGACATGTCCCTTCCAAGGCTGTTTGCTGAGAAAAAATGCAAATTGAAAGCAAACAAATATGTCTGGCTGCTTTTTATTATATGTGAACATAAATAACCTAAGAGAATATTGTGGCGCTCTGAGTGCATTTGTAGTTAAGTTGAAAGAAATACAGAGAACACTCCAACAATTTTGAAGCCAGTTGTTCATTGGCATTCAAAGCCATATTAAGATAAGGGGAATGTCAAAATCCTATTAATCATATATAACAAGAGAGGATATATAGTTAGTGACCACAACAAAGTATAGGTTGTCACTAACACAGTTAACCATGCTTTGAGAAAAAGAAATAAACATATTATTTATATATAGAAAGAAACAAATAGAGTAATAATAATGTTCCATCTCCACTGATCTGCATCTCCACAGAATATAAGAAGCACAGAATGGTTTAGAGCGAACAATTTGATATAAGTCCATTAGCATTCAAAGCTAAACATTGCCTAACAGACTCATAGCTTTGCCAAGATGGACTGTAAAGAAACTATAATCCATTTATACAATCACATCATAATTCATATTTCTCGAAAGTCAGAATGAATTCTCTCCTTCAGTCAAAAATAGAACTGCAATAGTTTTTTCCTTACCAAATTTTATCATAAATTCCTGACATACACCTAGGATGAGTTTAACCATTGAATTATAATATATAAGCACAAAAAAAAAAAAGGATGTGGAGAAGATAAATTGCTTGCAATCTTAAGCTACAAGCGCAAAAGCTTACCGCCATAGTCCTTGTTTTCAGGGTCAACATAAGAATCAGGCAGGACAAACAAAACACCAGGCAAGCCTGTTAACCAACAAAACAAAAAAAAATTAAATTCATTTAATCCAACAAACAATAACAGAACAAAAAAAAAAAAAAGAATTGGAGAAACTAAAACCCTAAATATATACCTTCTAATTTGTTTGAGGTCTCCTCATCAATCTCACAGCCAAATCCAAAATACCTCTCACACGAAACATTGTAAATCTTCTTTTTGGCTTCCTCTTCACTGAGATAAAGCAACAAACAGATGTCATGCATAATCAAATCTACATAAAACCCAAATATCCAAAACTTGTCATCGTTTAAAAACATTTACCTTCCAAGAACTTTGGCTAGGGTTTGAACATAACACTCAATCATTTGCTCCTTAGTAGCTCCTTCTCCGCCAGGCTTGTCCATAACAATAAGCCAATGCTCATAATCGCATCCAGGGAAAAGCGGGGCCATCTCATTGGGCGGCCGGTCACTGAAGTTAGAGCCGGAGTTCAATGGTGAGTAGGCTGAATTACCAGCCCGGTTAACCCGGCATCGAATCGCAGTAAATCGAGTCGGATCAGCACTTCTAATTGACGGAACGGCATGAGAAAGAGGGAGTAACGAACGGCGGCAGGGAAGTACAGTAGGGGGAGGAGGAGTACGAGTTATGGTAGATGCGGCGTGGGAGAAGAGGCGCTTGGGGAGGAAGAGAGAAAGAGAGAGGGAGCGAGTGAAAGGGCGAGCTAGGGTTTGAGCCATTGTTGTTGAAACAAGGAACGAACGAGGGTTTTTGGAGGATATAGGGGGTATTTATCTTCTTCAGACTCTCTGGATAAGACAGCTTCTGATGGGCTGGTCCCGACTCCCTAGGACTTGAGTTCTTTTCAGGCTTGGGCTGAGCCTTCTCAATTTAGATATAGGCCATCAATGTTTCTTAGGTTGAAATATAAAATTTTTTTATAATGAAATTTGATTTAGTTATATTAAATTTTAAAAGTGATATAATATTTTTTTTGGATAAATTATTATAAAATCTTTAAGTTAGTCGAAATTATTAGTTGGTCCTTATTATTTGAAAAAATTATGATGAAGACAACATTTGTAACTGTATAGAATCTTTTTGTTCATAAACTGTTTTTTCTTTTCTATTAAATATCATATAAGATTTGATTATTTAATTCTTCAAATAATATTACTATTTAACTCTTTACGTTTAATAAATTATTATTATTTAATTTATTATTTAAAAATATAGAGACTAAATAATAATTAAGATGAAACATCAACGATTAAATATTAGTCGTTTATTTTATTTTCTTAATACCAAATATAAAAATATAAATTGTATAGCTCGTTGATATCAAACAAATTTTTCTTCCATTGTTTAATTTTCCTAATATATAATTAAATTTTAAGTATTTTTGTTCTCTATTTTCAAGATGAACCTAAAGTCAAATCTTCCTTTTTATAACATATTAACGTATTCTTTTAATTTTTTTATAAGTTATCTTTAAATCTTTAATTTTATTAAATTATAATCTGGTAATTTTATTTTATTTTATTTTTTTACAGATTAGAATGCATTTTTTTTAAATAATGTAATAAGAAAAACATAAATTTTATTTTATAAATTTTATACTCACAACTCCTTGAGGAAAAAAAGCTTTTTTAAAAATATATCTTTTTTTTTTTTTGAAAGGATTTTTTAAAAATATATCAAAGCAATTCCTTTAAATAAATAAGAAATAAGAAAAAAAGTTGGGAAAGGTCCTTTTACGAAAAGCCACGTGTGAAATAGTAACCACATCAATTAAAAATCACTCAGTTCCCTCTGCCTAGTAGGACCAAAGACACAGAGGAAAAGCAAATTTGTTTACTTCCATCTGAAAAATGGGAGAGACCAAAGCGACCATGGCCAACCATCTATTGGCCGTGAAACGCAACTCCGGCAAGAACTACAGTCAGATCGCGGAGGAGACTGGGCTCACCAATGTCTATGTAGCCCAGTTGCTGAAACGTCAGGCCCAACTGAAGCCCGAAACCGCCCCAAAGCTTCGAGCAGCTCTGCCTGAACTATCTGATGAGATGCTTCAGGAGATGATGAGACCACCCATGAGGTCTTATGACCCCAATTTGATTCAAGAACCCACTGTTTACAGGTGGGTTTTCGATATTCCCTTAGTATTTTATAACTTCTCATCTTTTACTTAATGTGCTACTTCTAGTTATTTCTTTATGACTTCGAATTTTGGCTTCAAGTTTCTTTTTTTTTTTTTTCCCTTTTAATTTTTGCCGTTCTTTTAAATATTTATACGTAGAATCTGCTTATAAACATTGTATTGCTAATTTCTAAGAATGCAAGGTCATGTGTTGTACTAATGGTGGTGAAGGGATTTGTGATTTTGGTTCATATTGTCTGCTGTGAGTGACCCTGTGTTTCATAAATCTTGATACTGGGACATTCTTTTTCTCTTTTTAATACAGTGGGCTGTTATCTAATTTCTTGCTAAAATTATTGTAGGTTGAATGAAGCAGTTATGCATTTTGGTGAAAGCATAAAGGAAATTATCAATGAAGAGTTTGGTGATGGCATGTAAGTTTTTTCTTGTCATCAATTTATTACTCATTGCTTCTTAGATTTTTGGATCCTAACTTTGATTCAAAATACTAGTAGTTGGAAGTCTTAAGATTCCTTATTTAGATTTTAGAGGAGCTATATGATTGGTTCTTGTTTGTTTGGCCTTTCTCATTGAAATTCAAGCTCTCACTAGCAAAATATGATTTAGAAGACAGGATTTTACATATTTTGCCTTTTCGTATAGTTAAGGCAGGCTAAGTGACTTCTTTGTGATTGCCTTCCCATTTGAAGCCAGAACCACTTTCCAAGATTGCCTTTTTCTTATCCTCTTTTGTGTTAAATATTCTGCATGTAAATTTTCAATGTCTTGTTTGATTATTCATGAGCCCATTGACTATATGCAATATAGCAGTTATCCCCATATTTATTTTCTGCAATGTTTTTATATGTTATCAACTTAAATCACTCAATTCAATGTCATTTGTTTTTTTCAGCATGTCAGCCATAGACTTCTTTTGCTCTGTCGACAAAGTCAAAGGTGTGGATGGAAAAGATCGTGTAGTTGTGACATTTGATGGGAAGTATTTGCCTCATACTGAGCAGGTTTGTTGACTTTAATGTTGTATGATTACCTAGGAAACATGTAAACTGTCGAGAAAGAAGGCGAATTCTATTGTGGAGCCGCATGAATGCACAAAAAATGCCTGTACGGTTGTTTAATCATGCTTGTCATTGATTTTGCTGATGTAGAGTAAACATTAAGAAGAAAAGTGGGTGAACACTACGAATGCTTCGAATATCTTTTTGCAGTTGTTCCTATTAAAGTGTCTTCATCAAAATCATACATTCAACAACCAATTTCAAGTATTGCTCATACAGTTGGTGATAGGTTGCCCTACCTTTTGTGAAAATACATATAGAAGATATATATATATATATATATATATGTTCACATGTTTTTGTATGTGTAAACTGGGTGGGAGTTAAATTCCTTATATCATCATAAAAAAACATTGCATCTGATCCTGATTAGATAAAGATAAAGAAGAGAAAGTAGAAAACTAAATGGGATGGGTTTTCCTCAATTATTCAAGATATTGAACAAATTCTTGATTGTAGTGCACACGCGTTATATCTAATGCTCTCTGGAATTCTCCTGCAGGATATTTCATTGTATAAACTAAAATGTGTAATCATTTATCAAATGAAACTTAGCATGTTACCTAGTCTTCCTCCTTCGTTCGCTTCTTTCCCTGTTTCCGGATCTCAAATGCCTAGGAAGTTGATTGACAAATCTGTTTGAAATTCTCCCTTTTTCCTTGCAGAAGTCAGAGCACATGGTTTCAAGACTGAGGCTTAATGGAAATTGATCAATTCTGATGTTGATGCAGATGCTATGTGAGCATATTTGCTACTGTGTAAATTGAGTCATTGGAGTTAGTCTTATATTCTTATGGGCTTAATTTGTCAGATGATGAATAAAATAAGTACCCTTGTTGTCGTACTCGGATCTTATAGGGCTACAAGTACCAATATAAAATTGTTTGCTCACTTTACATGTTATGGATTGGAAATGAATAGAAGGTTGCAGTTTTAAAAACTTGTAATAAATTCAACTGGTATTGCCTGATTAAAACAGATTCTGAAATTTATCATGGAGTTGATGGCCGGATTTTCTTACATGAAATGAAATGTAGGGATCTCATTTCTTTGACGTCACTATATTCTATCACACCGTTCTTTCCTTTACATGAAATTCATTTTATAGTGATTTCTACATTTGCCATTTCTCCCCATCAGCCTCACTACATTCATCATCACAACCTCATCAATGTCATGGTTAATGTTATTATGATTCAAAGCCCCAGTTGCCTATGTTATTTTTCATTTCATCATTGTATTATCATGGCTGTGTTGTGGAAATTGATACCATTAATTGTACAGTGGTTACCAACTCCGTTATCATATTCATGCCATCGTATCACAACTATTTTGGCAACGAGTTCACATGCAAATCCCTTCTATTGAATTGGAATGCTCTAACTGTTTGAATCTTATATACTTTAAGATCACTGAATGAAGGAAATAGATTAGCTATTATTACTTATTGTTCTATCCTCAACAATCAGAACCAGAGGATAAAATATGTCGAAATATGATCAGGCACTTTACATATCTGAACAATTACTTGACCAAGTTCTCCAAAATATAAGCATGTGAAAATGCTACCACTTTATAGGATTTTTAGAAATCAAATTTTATATAACAATATCACAAGGCTATTGATACAACTTCAAAAGTTTCATTATTACTATGATTCTACATGGGTAATACTTGCCTGAACTATGCCTTCATGAACCAATACACGCATGGGGCGAGTCGCATATGGAAATGGGATTCACCCCATGTCTCTTGGTCCATCATAGACCAAGTTCAGCAAGTTTTTCCAAGATTATGCAATGGCATATTCTCCACCTTGTACTGGAGGCTTTTACACTTCTGCATTTTCGATCATTGCATCAGTCTATGACTTGATCACCACGATAGATAGCTTCCATAATAAATCTGCTAAAGTTATTGTAAGATGATCCTCCAACTTTTGTAGCTGCTTCTGCTTTCTTTTTCCACTCTAATGCCTTTTCCTTCTTCCCATTTTCCCCTTCCATCATTTCCTGAATAAGACTTTCAATTTCATTTCTCTTCACATCATGATTAACCTCCATCCCATTCCCCCATTTTTCGCATGCATATCGACAGTTAGTTTGCTGATCAGCGAAAAAAGGCCAGCATATTACTGGAACGCCATGACAAACACTTTCCATCATAGAATTCCAACCACAGTGTGTGATAAAAACACCAACTGCTGGATGTGCAAGCACTTGATTTTGTTCGCACCAACTGGTTAACAATCCTCTTTCTTTAGTTTCCTCAACAAATTCTTCAGGCAAAATTGCAGAATCTCCCATAACTACATCTTGCCTAATAATCCATAAAAATGGGTGTCTGCTATTTGCAAGACCCCAAGCAAACTCTTTTAAGTCTCTATCTGTCATCATAGCCACACTACCATAATTTACATACACAACAGATTTAGCTTCTCTTTTATCTAACCATTTTAGGCAATTCGAATCTTCTTTCCACAAACTTGATTTTACGGAGTTGAGTTCATTTTCTTGGATTTGCTTTTCAAGCAAAGGGAGAGGACCTATAGTATAAATGTTAGGGAACTTGTGATCAATTATAGCTTGTAAAACTTCATTTTCGAATTCGTGGAATGTGTTGAAGATAATTGCAGAAGAGTTCAAGCAGTTTTCTGCCTCTGATCCCAAGAAATCAAACATTAGTTCATCATTTGTGCTTCTGATAAATGTTGGCATGTCCTTTAACTGGATGTTAGTCATCCCAGGAATCCAATCAATGGGGGTTTTACTAATGTCATTGCAGAGGAAATTCTCAACTGAAACAATCAAGAATAAAAATTATGCTCATTCAAAGTATTGTTTAAAAACTAAATTTGATTTTCTTTTTTTTTTTTATTGGTTTTAACCATCCGGTGTATGAATCCCATTGGCCCGACTAATTCGGATTCGCATCGAACAGCCCACAAAGAGGGTAAACTCCATATCCAGGCTCAAACTTGAGACCTTTAGTTAAGAGAGAAGGAATCCCTATTATCCCATCTCACTCCTTAGAGGTTAATTTTCTTTTTATTTATGTAGCTGAACTTATATAGTAGGATAAAAAAAGGTCATATTTGCTCTTTCAGATCAATTTAATCTTTGAACTTGTTGAAAATGATTAAAAATGTCAGTTTTGACTTTTTAGACCAATTTAGCCCTTGAATTTGTTTTAAAGTTTTATAAATTAATAAATTGATTTAATTTAACACATGTAATGTAACTTTAATTTGTTTAACATGAGAAATTAATGGATTTCATATGTAATAACCTAGTGATAAATGTTAATTCTAAAATATTCAAATTAATACATACTTATGGACTCAAAATTATTAGTCAAGATAAAAATACTATTAGTCAACATAAAGAGGAATATAATACATTCCATATATCGTTTTCATCTATTTCATATTTAATTAATTACTTTAAACAAATTGTACAATTTGATCCCAATGATAGTCTTAAATCCATGTAAATACTGTGAAGAATCAACGACTAAATTGACTCAAAATGTTAAATATGATATTTTTAAACATTTTAAATAAATTCAGTGGCTAAATTAACTCAAAACGTTATAAATATGAATTTTCGATAATTTTAAACTGAACAATTTCAAAGTTTAAATTTGACCTGACATTTTTCATCTTATTAAATATTCAGCTATCAAATTTTTCTATATTCCAATTTTAAAATAGCTGACTCAATATACAGAAGCCGAGAAAGATATACCTTGATGTGGGACGAGGCCTCTTCTTTTTAGTTCACTATAGTGTAAATAACCCATGAAACTGCAAGCTGAGGCAGTCCAAAACTGAACCTGAGGTATATTTAACTCCTCTCCAGCTTTGATTCCAAAACTCATAACACCATCTGAAATTATACAACTAACATGAGGCACATCATCACTATTATGAGATAATAAATTTAACTTGTTGATTAACTCTTTAAATGGAGCTAAACAATTCTTTCTAGTTGCATCGCACAAGGAAGGAACATCTTGTGTGGCATCATAATCATCTGGTGGCACCGGCAGACCGTCCGGTATAGTCTCAAATCGAAAATCCGGCAAACCCTTAACGGAATCCGGTCCTCTAGACCGGATTAGACGTCTGTGGTTGAACTCTGTGTTAACAAAAGTTATGTAAACGCCATTTGAGTGTAAAAGCTTGGCCAGTTGCATCATTGGGGTTACATGGCCTTGTGATGGATATGGGACACATACAATGTGAGGTTTTTTGATAACTTTAACTGTACCCATTTCTTAATTTTTCCTTTTTGTTTCTTCTTTTGTAATGGATTGGAAAAGCTTTCCTAGTTCAGGCAAGATCTTTGCCTGAACTGATGAAGTGGTGTCGCAGTTGAAAGCACTCAGGTTTTTGTGTTGGGTGTAGTGTGAGTTTCATATTTTCTTCCCAACAATTTTAACGTATTTATAGAGTAATATGTCCGAAACTTTAGTTTTATCGGATCTATTGATTGTATTTTATTTGGTTTTATAAAAATAAAATTATGATTTTACCTCTGCAATTTGTCAGAACACGTAATATTGCCTCTGCATTTTTTTAGAAATATATAATTTTGTCTCAACCTTTTGCCAATTCTTTTATAATTTTTTATCAATAAATTATTATTTTATTTTAAAAATTAATTAATGTATTTATTAACTATCTTATCCTTATATTTTTCTTAATTAACTAATCTCTTCCTCGATTTAATGGAAAATGTATAAAAATAATAGAAGGATATAAAAGTACAACGGCGGAAAAAGATAGGAACAAAATTATATATTTCTAATAATATGGAAAATGTATAAAAATAATAGAAGGATATAAAAGTACAACGGCGGAAAAAGATAGGAACAAAATTATATATTTCTAATAATGCATGAGCAAAATCCTTGCATTTTGATAAAATATAAGGATAAAATAATTATTTTTTATAAAATATTCAGATCAAATATAATAGTCAAAAGCGTGTGATTTAAAATGGCCTAATAAAAAATTAATTGAGATTAATTAAATATATTTTTATTTTAAAGTCATATTTAGTATGAGAGAAACCTCATCCCTCTCTTTCTTTTTTTCGCCCCCATGTCACCACGTGGGAGGGATATAGAGACGTAAAAAGGGGATCCTATCATGAGCTTGGTCTTACTTCACCATCGAGAAAGAAGACTTCCGGCGACAAGTTTAACTTATATGTAGCTTCCTTCTTTTTGGATGTGAAACAGTGTCAAATCAAAATATCCAACAAGCATTACCTCTCCCTAGTGTTTATTAAATTTTAAAGAGAATAAATTTATAATTTATTTTTTTTAATCACTAAATATTAGAATAAATGAATACTATAAATAATAAACTATTTTGTTGCTGAACCGTGCAGTGTGGAGCCGTATCTTAACTGGAGTGCACGACATTCAAGAGCCTAGGAGTAGTTACTCCTTTTAGTTATGAATCAATAAATGCTCCACTTGCTGCGGCTCAGCAGCAATGTCAGTACAACAAATATCGGTCCAATAAGAATCATATAGATAGAATCCATAAATAAAATAATCTTTAAATATGATCAGTTTTGATTTGACAGAAATTTTTTTTTTCTTTTTGTCTCATCTAATCATAGATTATTATTACTAATTCTATATTTAAAATTCTAAACAAAGCGAGATTATTATTAATTTGATTATTAAATTGAGATGGTTAAAATGGGAATAAAGATTTAAATGAGATATGGTTTTTATTCTCCTCTAAGAAACAATATTTTGGAGGAAAGCCATGGGGAACCTTAATGACATAACACGGATCATTTTAAGTACGGTGTTTTATTAGGAAAAAAAAAATTAACTAAAGAATATGATTTAATCATATTAATTATATTTAGTTTTCTTTCTAATAAATTTTAAATATATTATCATTTTGAATAAAATTTAGATTTAGTCTTAGATCGAGTGTTTTTGACATTTTCTTATTGTATTATTAATTTCTCTTAGTTCATGGAGTTGTTCCTCGTCATTGAAGAGTTTTTATTTAGATATTTTATTTCTTTAGTAATTCGAAATACGAGATGGATTGTTAGTTGCTTGTGGTTGAAGACTTCATTACTTCAAGTTTAGATAAGTTTCTTTTATCAATGGAGCTTGATAGTGCGACTTATTCATCCATTAAAGCTTGTTATATTAAACTTTTCTGTAAATGTCAATTGTAATAAATTTCCGGAAAAAATAATATTTAGAGTAATATTGTGGAAGGTTTTTTTTGTCGTCTTATTTGAAAATAGACCAGTTTTTATCCAAAAGATTAATCTCTTCTGTTCATATCAAGAACATCTCCGGACGAAAGGTTTCAGTTTTCTATATTTATATTTTTTATTTCTAGAGCAATATTATGATGTACTCAACTTATATTCATTATTAATGAATTATTAAATTTTTTTAAAAAAATCATATTAATTATATTTTCTTAATAAGTATGAAAACGATAGATGTATTATCAAATCCAGTGGGTGGTTGAAGACTTCATTACTTCAAGTTTAGATAAGTTTCTTTTATCAATGGAGCTTGATAGTGCGACTTATTCATCCATTAAAGTTTGTTATATTAAACTTTTCTGTAAATGTCAATTGTAATAAATTTCCGGAAAAAACAATATTTAGAGTAATATTGTGGAAGGTTTCTTTTGTCGTCTTATTTGAAAATAGACCAGTTTTTATCCAAAAGATTATTCTCTTCTGTTCAGATCAAGAACATCTCCAGACGAAAGGTTTCAGTTTTCTATATTTATATTTTTTATTTCTAGAGCAATATTATGATGTACTCGACTTATATTCATTATTAATGAATTATTAAATTTTTTTAAAAAAATCATATTAATTATATTTTCTTAATAAGTATGAAAACGATAGATGTATTATCAAATCCAGTGGGTGGTTAGCCTTCCAAAATTCAAAGACAAAAAATCTAATAAAAAGATTATATTTGACTCCTAAGAATTCATAAATTTCATTTTGCGCTACCAAAATGTATATTGATGTTTTCTAATTTTGCCTCTCCCTATTACTATGGAATAAATAAAGTATCTTCTTATATGATATTATCTAACTCATTATATTTGAGCTAATTTGTTAATATATATAAAAGGAAAATGTCATATAATGAAAAGTCAAGCTATTGAGATTGGAGGAGATATATGTTCTTCCAGAGTTGAAGATAGAATTGTTAGATCTTTCAGCAAATAACACAATTTTTGGGTAAAAAGCTTATTATCTTTATTAGAGGAAAATGGGATGGATGAGACAAGTGTCTCTTTCAATTTTAAACAAATTTGATCACCTTTACCGCCGGCTATAAGTCTCCTTTTTTGACTTGGAGAGCCTTGATCTCAGTCGGCAATGGCAAAGCATTATTAAGATAAAAGGTTTTCCTGCAATCTGAAAGTCTTTATTGTTTGTAACAATGAGGTCCTTGTGGTTAGCAAGAAACAAAAATGCTTTTTAATAATGACACAAAGAATCCAAAGGTTTTCCTGCAATCTGGAAGTCTTTATTGTTTGTGACGATGTGGTCCTTGTCATTAGCTAGAAACAAAAATGCTTTTAATGACAGACACAAGGAATCCATAAGAAGTTATCGAAATGGTTAACGGCTAGATGTTTTAGCCGTTAAAAGCTAAATATCAATGATTAGTACTTGTCTTCCTTGGAAGTATGTAGAGCAAGTGGCAATAGTCTAGTCTTTACAGTGTTAAATTTGTTGCAGCTTGTTCTGTATCATGGCTAAGAAAGTTGTTGATGCTGAGAATCCTCATTTGGCTTGGTTCTAAATGAGTTTTTTTGCTGTCCACTCCTTATGTTTTTAAGTTTGCTGCAGCTTGTTCTTTATGCCTGTTAAGGTCTGCGTGTTCGTGTTTGTTGCAGTGGCTTTAAATCATTACCATTTCTTTTCTCAAGAAATGTTGATGATTTTGCGGGCCTATCTTCATTTGGGCTTTGTCGTTCGACTTAGTTAATTGGATTTTTTGATTTTTTTTTTTTTGGATACTGCAATGTCTTTTAGTTTGGTGTTTACAATGTCTTGATTGATTTTTAATACTTAATTTGTCCAGATTAGGTTGGATGTAAATAAAAAATCTATTGATTTGGGTTAGTATTTGAATAAATTAAATTTTTTCTGAATATTACAATTGAATAATAATCTACTTTGTTGATAAAAAAAAAATAATTTGACTTGTCTAAATATAGCAGAGGTTTTTTATTTTTATGTGCCAAGAGCTATCTCGGTTGCGTGCTAAATTGGCTTCTTAGTCTCAATGATGTGTGAAAGACAATGAAAAGATCCAACCATTTTAATAAGTATACGGAAAGATCCTTCAATGGATTTAACGATTGTCGTTTTGTTATGTTCTCTGCTAGATGCTAAGTTTATGACAATATTCAGTCGTTTTCACTTTAGAAAAAACAGATGGAAAAATTAGGGTTACTTAATTGAGTTTGTTAAAGAAGATTAGACGTTTTGTCCACCGAATATAGAATTAGTCGTAATGAAATTTTAGTCAAATCTTGAAATTACAAAATTGATGTTTCATAAAATAATTTCAATAATAAAAACTAAAACGACAACAAGCTCTTCGCTTTATTTATGATAAAGCAATAAAAATAAACAAGCAAAAGATATAGAGAGATGAATTTCCGTCTAAGATTTTCGCGAGCCATTCAATATACAAAGGGAAGACTACTCTCATCGTGAAACCTCAACCACCTGAATTTGTAAAATATATCATCTGGATGTTTTCATCGTGTTCTAAATTCCTTATGGAAGAAAACTTTATTATTGTAGCTACTAGCTAGAGTTTGTTGATCTTTTAATAAATTAAAAGAATTATTTATATTCTTTTAAATATAAAATTAAAATTAAAAGATATGATATTACATCTTTCTAGTTGAAATGATTTTGATAAAAAATGTAAATCTTCGTAGTAGTAACATATCCTTTGATTAATCTAGACAACGAAATAATTTCTCTAAATCTTTTATATCTTAATTATTTTTCTAATACTTTGTTGCATATGACATCATAAATGAGTTCCGCCACCATATGTCAATAAGATTAATGGATGAGCATGTTATATTTTCAAACTCTATTAATCAAAGATTCACATATACGAGTAAGATCTAAATTCTCTAATCAAATAATATCAAATTTCACACCTAAGATTAATAACAAATCCTTGCAAAAGAATGAATCGAAATCCCATGAAAGAAAAGACGAAAAATCTCCAAATATACAAACAAATCAAAGTATAGATGAATCTACGTATTTAAGAATTATAGAATTTCAGTAGCTACTAAACATCGAAAACTTATTTTCTCAAACAAGCAAGAGACCGACTGTTATAAAGGACGAAATGGCCTGCTTCTCTGGGAGTTTCTTCTCCTCCCTTAAGTTGATAGGACAATCTTTTACTTGAAGGAGCCAGTTTGGTAGCCTGGTAGGAGTAGATTATATATGTATGAGTATCAAAATCAAGAAAGTCCAGTGACATGTTTTATTTGCCTTACGTGGTATGAGTAAAAAAATTTCAAATAAAAAAATATATATACTTTACTCCTGCAAATTTTAAAAATTTTGTTTCACTCTCTTGAATTTCTTTTCTAATTCCGACCCTGCCTATTATGTTTGAGTTCATTTTTTATACATATATATATATATATATGTTAAAGGTTTAATTGCCCATATTAAGCTCTTATATATCACGGAATATAAAATTAGCCATACACGGAAAAATTTCAGTCAAATCTTGAAAATATAAAATTGCTACTATTTCATAAAATAATTTATTTCACATATAAATTCGGTTTAATATGTTAGAATATCTTAAATTTTTTGTCAATTTTATCATAATTTCGATCTTTTAAAGCAATATCACCCCTTAATTGTAATTAAAGGTAAAATTGCAAATAAAAAATATTTTCATTATTTTTTAAATCATTATGTTAAAGAATAAAAATTTGAAAAAAAAAATTCCACGCTAAGTTTTAGTTTTGAGATAAATATGCTAATTAATAATTTAGTAACATAAAATTTTTGTTACAGACTAAAAAATCCCAAGCATTGCAATAAAATAAAATTAATAAATATAATTTTAATTACCCTTTTATATTGTCTATATTTTTAAGGATTAAAAAAATCTTAATTGTGGTAAACAAAATTATTATTCATTTAAAAAAGTAAATAAATAACTTCCCAATAAAATAATTGCATATGTCTCAAATATCATATTTCTAAATTTATAAATGTGTCACCCACTGGATGTGAATATAATTTGATATTCAAAATACGTTTAGAATTTACTTTATCATTAGTTTTTTTTAAACTAAAGGAAAATTTTTTTTATTTACAATTTTATCTTTAATTGCCATTGAGAATAATATTGCTGTAAAAAGTCGAAATTAGAGTAAAATCGATAGAAATGTTAAAACAGGATTAAATTATAAAAGGCCACAAAGTTCGGAGTATTCTGAGTTAGGTTTATAAATTCAAACCAAAATTGTTTTGAAGGAAACACATGAAAAATTAAACTTACATTTAATAATTTTAAAATAATAAAATATTTATATTTAAGGTGGAAAGGTGTTTTTTTTTTTTTAAATTAAAATATCGTAATGACCTAAATTAGACCAATTCCCAACTAATTTAATTTTTTACATCCATATTAATACACTACCCGATACCAAATAACTCCAACAAAATCAGTACCGAAATATTCGCTAGTTTAATTCGAATCTTATATATATATATATATATATATATATGTTTTACAGTAAATGACAAAATCACTCCATTTAAAAATTTCCAATGTAATCCAAGACAACGGACGAGCATGTTTATATATCAATTACTCCAACTCATTTTAATTTATTTTTTATACATTTAATCAGTAATTAATTATTATTCAACAAAACTTATCAGTCATTGTTGTTATTATTATTGTTACTAATTAGTCCATGTCAGAATTTTAAACATAATCTGAAAATTTTCCAATGTACACAAAAAAGACAAATTGTATACACGTAAATAATTGTTTAGACCTTAATATTTAGTTATAATCACGATTTCATTGCTCTTATTTTATTAATATGTTGATTAGTCCTATTAAGATATTTAAATTACAATTTAGTCCTTATTTAATGGTAAAAATACCACTTTTTAGATGAAGGATTGAATAATTTAACAACATCTAACCTTATGAAGTAATTAGCAATAAGATATTAAGATATGAAGTTATATATATAAAAGGACGACTGAAGAATCCTGGAACACCCCCCCCCCCCCCCAAAAAAAAAAAAAACCAAAATTTTTCTTTGATTTTGGGTCTCCAATATTGGAAAATTTTTCTTTAGCCCCCTTTTAATTTTGGAGTCTAGCTCCGCCCTGTGTGTAAATATATCAATTTTTCATTGCATTTTCATAGGCATTAGGAAAAGAGAATATGGGTTCCCTTAGCAAACCTCATGCAGTGTTGATCCCATTTCCAGCACAAGGTCACATAAATCCATTTATGCAACTTGCTAAGCTTTTGCATTCAAGAGGCTATCATATAACCTTTGTAAACAATGAGTTTAACCAGAAACGATTGCTAAGGTCAAAAGGGCCAGAGTTGATGCAGGGCTTACCTGCAGATTTCAGATTTGATGCTATTCCTGACGGGCTGCCTCCGTCTAACCCTGATGCCACGCAAGACATCCCTTCTCTTTGTGACTCAGCCCGGAACTACATGTTGGGTCCGTTCAGAGAACTACTGGCTAAAATCAATTCCTTGTCGTCTGATCAAGTGCCTAAGGTAACTTGCATTATTTCTGATGCAATCATGTCGTTTGCTCTTTTAGCAGCCGAAGAATTAGGGGTTCCTGGAGTCCCATTTTGGACTAATTCTGCTTGTGGCTTCATGGCTTATTTGCATCTTGGGGAGCTTGTCAAGAGAGGCCTCGTTCCGTATAAAAGTATATATTTTCTCGTTTATCTCCTTTCATATATGTGTGTTTAATGTTTATGTTGTTTTTTACTTGGTTTCATTTGAATAGTTAACAAATACATTGCTAAAGTTTAATGGACGCTAGAACTTCTTTTTGAATTTTATATATAAAAATCTCATAGGAGATACACTTTAGGTTAGAAAAAGAAAATAATTTGTCATATTGTTCATGAACTCTGTATTTTTTTTAGAAGTATATATATATATATATATATATATTAATTAGTTGCCATGTGGATTAACTCTGAGTTATTGATGAACATTCAAACAATAATGTGCTTAAAAAACAACTAAGATATAAGCTTTGTTCAGCAATATTAATTGGAAAATATTTATCTAGATCAGGTTTATGATCCATCTATGGACCTAAAATAATGAAAATAAAAATTTTTTTAAAAATTATTTTTATTTAATCATTTTTGCCTAGTGTACGGTAAAAAAATACTTCGTTTCAATAAAATTATTATTTTAATTGATTTGGTCCATAGGTTGGGCCGCAGACTGGCCTAGATAATTAAATCTATCATATATTCATTAGTTATTATACTAGTTGTGAGATCTTATAATGGTTATCACTTACTAGCTCCTAGTTATTAAATATTAAGGAGGGTAAAGTTTTATAATCTACTCTTACAATCTCTCTCTGAACACTCATATAGACGCTATGCTACTAAATAGTATAAATAATAGAAATTTAGTGAAAACATTGAATACTACTTTATAACTGTTGCTGGCCATAGAAGTTTCAGGTAGTGTTTGGTCCCACAAACCATTAAGCTTGAGCTTTTGTGTTTAATAAATTTAATTTATTGGCTAATGGATAATAGTGCTTGATGCTTCCGGAAGTGATGTTATTGTTCTGAGAGCTAAAAGTTGATCCATATAATCATCTCAAATACAAATGGAACTATTGCAATTTTTTTTCCTTTTTTGTTTTACCCTTATCTAGAGATCAAGCAATTAATTTCTAATTTGATGTGTTTCAGGTGAAAACTTTGATACTGATGGCAGTCTTGAAACACCAGTAGATTGTATACCAGGTATTGAAAATGCTACGCGCAGGTACATGCCATTTGCCACCAGAACCACTGATCCAAACTCCCCATTTTTGAATTGTTTGCAATATCTAGTACCTGCCAATTTACAAGCTCCTGCAATCATCTTAAATACATTCGACAAGCTTGAACGTGACATCGTAGAAAAATTCAATCCCATATATTCTCATATTTACACAATTGGCCCTTTATCCCTCCTAGAAAATCAAGTGCCTAAATTAAGTCCAATAGCGTCATTTAGAACAAACTTATGGGAGGATGACAGTAAATGCCTAGAGTGGCTTGATAAAAGAAACCCTAATTCAGTTATATATGTTAATTGTGGTAGTATAGCAAAAATTTCAAACAAGCACCTTAAAGAGTTTGCATGGGGACTTGCAAATAGTAAACATCCATTTTTGTGGATAATTAGGCCTGATATTGTTAAGAATATGTCTGAATTACTTGAGGAACAATTTTTTGAGGAGATTAAGGAAAGGGCAGTGTTAGCAAGTTGGTGCGAACAAGAAAAAGTATTGTCTCATCCGTCGACTAGGGTTTTTTTAACACATTGCGGATGGAATTCTATTATCGAAGGTATTTGTAGTGGTATGCCTATGATTTGTTGTTATTATTTGGCCGAGCAGCCGACGAATTGTTTATTTGCATGTAATGTTTGGAAGATTGGTTTGGAAATGAATCCTGATGTGAAGCGCGAGGAAATTAGTTTTCTTGTGAAACAAATGATGGAAAATGAGAATGGGAAGAAAATGAAAGGAAAGGCTATGGAATGGAAGCAAATGGCAGAAGAAACTACTAAAATTGGAGGTTCTTCTTATGGAAATTTTAATAAGTTTATGGAAGATGTTCTATGCTACGGCAAGTGATCAGTCTGAAATTGTGTGGTATTATCACCTCATTCTAGCAAGAATCATGAAGAAGTGACACCTCAATATTTCAATTTGCTATAAAACTAGTTACCTGTTAAATAGTCTTTTATTAGATTAATTTTTTCTTTTACATTTTTTTTAAAGTAACTTTTATTTATCTTTGAAAGCACACATACAACGCTAAATTTATCCTTCATTGGAAAAAATAAATTATACTCTCTCTGTCTCATTTTGTTTGCTTGTTATTCCGTTTTTTGATGTCCCAAAAATTTTACAAGTTTTTTAAATTTATATATGTAAACAATTGTTCTTTTCATGATAACCTTTATGATTATTTATTAAATGAATGACTTTTATCAATATTTTAAAATATTAAGATAAAAAATAAAGTAAAATGATTTTGGTTGACTACATTCTTAAGTTTTGTCAAACTATGCAAACAAAATAAGACGAAAGATGTATATACTAAATACCATTGCGGTTTGTATAAATATTAAAAATAAGATCCTTAAATATTCTGTAATTATATAATCTCATATGAAAATATGTATAATCAATTTCACTTTTAAAGGATGATGATTAAAAAAATTCGATGTAAATATCGTAGAGGCTTGAGACTTTGTAAAACATATAGATTAAATAAAATAGAAAAAGAAATATGCATATTTAAAGATAGATTTACAAAGTTAATTGAAATTTTAGAATTATATAAATTTTCATGAATCGAAAGTAAATTTGGCATTCTAAGAAATGAAAGAAAGTAACATTGGTTGTTTTTTAAATTTTAATAAATTAGGTTTACACCCGCGCATTGTGTGGGTTGCCCAGTTGATGTATTTATAGTTTATAATTTATAAATGTATTTTAAATATGATACAAAAAATACAAACAGCAATAAACATTTATAATTACTGTACTATTGTATATTAATATTTGTCTATATGTAATTTTTAATATTTAAAACAATTATTTGAAGTTTTACATTATTTTGAGATATTTATTTAATTTTTTTTCTAATTTTTAATCTAATTGATCCACTGATATTATTATTTAAACAAAGATTTATTTTTAATTTGATATTTTAAAAATCATAAAAAAATTCTTATGCATTCTCTTAATAATTATTTGAGACCAACATTATATTTTGAAAACTATCAAAAGTGATCTAATCAATATATATATATAAAATTTCTATATATGTATGACTTGATAATGATATATATAGATATATAAACTTTTATTAAAAAATATATAATTTTTTAAAATAATTATTTATGCATATATACTAATTATTTTAAATTTTTATTTAAAATATACCTAATTATCTATATTTATCTATAAAATATATATAAAGATATAGAGAGATATGGATAAAACATTTCCATTCAAAAAAAACTTTTATGCATATTCTGAATATAAATACGTAATCATAATTCTAGCAAATAATTCCTCAACAACGGGCCAAATGATGAGATCTCTAGCCAAATTAAGCATTAATACGGGAAGTTAGAAGATTTATGAACAATTCAAAAGGAAAAATAAGAAAGAGAATTAGCAACATATATAATAATATTTTTCTACCACCATTTAAATATATATATTTAAATGATGAAGATTTCAATGATGAAGATACTAAACTTTAAAATTAAAATACAATAGATTTCAATGATGAAGATTGATATAAATTTATATTTATACACAAATTCTTTCAAGAAAGATTATAGTCAAAATGGGTATTTGATGTTGTTCACTCCAAATAAAAAGAACAAACCCAGAAAAGAATGTCTTATTTTCACTTTCTTGCTTCATCGTTTTGCCAATACTTTTATTAAATCTTTATTAGCAGCCCGTTTGAAATAAATGAATTTTATTTACAAATTATTTTATTAGAATTTTATTGATTAGTATGTTGATTAATATGTTTTGCATTTAATAAATAAATGAATGCCTAGTAGAATTTTATTTACAAATGAATTTGTCATGTTTAGTATACTACAATTTAAAATAAGGAATTCAATTGAATGCTATAAAATTATGTTTGGAATCAATTCTTAAATGAAAATTTATTTATTTTTATTTCTTATAACACCTTTGACATAATAATTTAATAAAAATAAATAACAAATACCAATTATATCTATTATGTAGAATATAATAACTTGTCATTTTTTATTAAAATATAAATAATAAATTTCATATAAATAAGTACATTAATATTCCACACTAATTAATTAATTATGTAAGCAGTGACATTCATCATAGTAATTATTTTTAGCTGATGTAAAATTTTTTGTTGATTTAAGTAATTAATTTGAAAACTAAAAATAATATTAAGAATGTTATTATTGTTTTTAATTGTATTTGAAAATAATTGTTGATACTCAATTTTTATAGTTTCACAGTAATAATAACTAACGTTATTACTAGAGTTCAAAAAGAAAAAAAAAAAACATTATTACTAGTTTGAAATTTTCAAAAACAAAAAAAAAACTAACATCATTATTGGATTAAAAAAAATAACGTTGATATAGTTTGGAATTTTTCAAAGAAAATAAATAAAAATGAAAAAAACAAAAATAGTTGAGTTTATAGTGGATGGTAATTTTGTCAATAAACATTTAAACATGGTCAATTTTGTGAAATTTATTTATAATTCCATCAATTTTAGTAGAATTTAAGTTAGGCATACCCAATTCTATAGAATTCAATTTATGGAAATCTGTATTTTTTTTCATTCCAAACACAATATTTTAGATTTTCAAATGAATTTCATAAAATTTTATGGAATTCATTTGTTCGAAAAGGACTCTAGATGTGTTTTAATATTTAACTTATAACACATGAGTATTGACCATTTCAAATGATGTTCGACCATTTGTGCACATTTTTCATTTCCTTTATAAATTTAACTTATATTTGGATATTAATTTATTCACTAACCGTGATTCTTGATATTATTTTTTCTGAAATTAATTTAAAATATCAATATTATGAATATTTTATTGCTCCAATATATTTCATAATTTTTGTGTTTTATATGTTTTTAAAGTTTGTCATTTTTAACCGGAGTTTTTGAAAAATTTTGCGTCTAAGATGATGAAAAAAATGCAAAATTACATAATATACACGTGCGGCGTGTATATGAATAGTTTCTACCAAATTGCTTTCCCTTTTTCACGTGCTGCTAAAGAACCCCCAACTACCACATTATAATGCTTCTGTAACTGATAATATGCATATGCTATTCACATCACTGCGAGTGGCCTAACCTGTTATATAATAATATTTTTGAGATTCCACTAATTAAGCAACAGCTCCTTATAGATTTGAAACGTGCACATACAAACACCAATGTGTATAATGCAAAATGCCAAACTGCCCATTAAGAGAGAGAGTGGGGAAAATGGGTAAAACATGTCCATTTCTATGATGCCCAAATTTGTTTGACAAATTCCACATTTATCAAATAAAATAAATAATAACATTACATATAATGAATATGCATACATTGATGTTCTCAGCAATTATGAGGTTATGCCACTACTATTGTGAGAAATACCCGGTATTCGAATTCTATTATCAGGAATTGTCTAATTTAGTTCGGAACTTAATCACAGTTAAGACTCTTCACCCCTTCCTACAGGTGCGTTTAATGAGAATCGAACCGCCACATGCCCAGCATGCGTTGCCAACTGAGCCACAACCCATAGGTTGTGAGAAACTATAATCGATATGTTTTGTCTAATAGTATTATGACTCTGTGGCCAGAGCTTTTAAGAAAGTGTTTAGAGTTTTGACTGCGTCAAAATACTCTTTTTATATATTATGTCATTGGGTGAGGTAGTATAAAAAATAGTTTTTAATAGATAAGATAACTTTTATTAAAACGTTAAGCCAACTAATTTTTAGCGTTTCTATTCTTTGATTGAAAATTTTTTTACAGTCTTACCCTTAATTAACTTATATTAACAATTTAACACGAGTTTAAAATCTTTCTTTCCAATTGTTGTTATGGTACTGCAAGTTTGCATGATGTTAAAAAGTTACGTTATATTACACAAAAAAAAAAAAAAAAACAAATTAATTTAATAACAACTTAATAGAGCGACATGTGAAGAAATCCTATTATCATTTTAGAAATTGATAGTGATTTCAATTTATACAGTCAAACTACACACTATAGATTGACAAAAAAATAATAACTATATAAATCATCTCTTTTTTATATATAATGAGTTCCCTATAGTCATAAATTAAAATTCTAATGCAATATTCAAATGTATTTTTTTATCATTTTAAATTCAACGTCTAATCAAAAAGCTATTTTTATTGGACACTCCTGCTTTAAATAATTGCATAAACAGTTAAGAGCTACCAGTTAATATTTAACTGCTAACAATTATCAAAACAGCTAACAGGTACTAAAACAGTTAATATTGCCGAACAGGCCCTACATATACAAGACCATTATATGCCTTATTATTTACACCTCCACATTACATATTCTTTAAAATAATTGACTTCTTGTTCATAAAATCACAATATATCATAGTAATAAGAAGTATAGGTTTCAAGTTCTCCCTCAAATGATACACAGACACAAATAGAGCTACTTAGTTGCTTTTAATTCCTTTTCACGTGTTGCTAAAGAATCCCAACTATCAATATGTTGGAAGTTTGGGGTCGAAAGTAATCTCAAGCGTGCAAATACAGGTTTAATTTTTAAGAAATATATTTTATTGAGAAAGCTAAAAACTTTTTATATTCTATGAGTGGAATTACACCTTTTAATTATATGTATGTTCCATTGCTATGGAAAAACACATCAATGTAAGTGATTGATCATATTTATAGTTTTTTTTTTTTTTTTTCTAAAGGATCATATTTATAGTTAGGTATAAGATCATGATATGGATGATTTTTTTTTAAACATGAGGTATTTAGGACTATGTCCGTTTAACTCTTTATTTAATTTGATTAGTTTGTTTGCTTTGAGGGGCATGGAAGATGACTCATGAGAATTTTATATTGAAAGTGTTCGAACTGAGGATGTAATGAATCCTTTAATCCCTCGTATGCTATTTACCATTTAGCCATGCACCTTTCAATTAATGGTAATTGTTTCTTCGTCCCCGTTGAAAACAATCATTGTGAGACGAAAATAAAATCATGATCGACATACACAAGCCTTTTTCCCGTTAATGGGGTATTAATCACTTTTTTCAAAATAGTAATGACAATTTTCATAGGATATTGATAAAAAATACATTTTTTTTTGTAATTTTTACAAAATTATCAAGATGTTATCACTCTTTTGTAAAGTTTTTTTATGTGAAAAAAGAAAAAATATATTTGTGTCCCTAAATTATATCATAATTAACCCTTTTATTTTTCTAGTTTTGAGAAATTACTATGATGTTTTTTACTTTTGCTTCAAACAAACTATCAAATTCTTCTGTAAAAGAAGTCAGTTATTTTTCGTTAGTCAGACTCACTTTTTGGATGAAACATACTCACTTTTTTTTACAAAAATGCCTATTTTTTGGACAAAATGACATGATAGTAAACGTATAGCACAAATTAAAGACGTCATAATAATTTTTAAAAATAGAGCGATGAAAGTGTTGATTAGAGTATAATTTAGGATCCAAGTGTATTTTATCCGATAAAAATAATAATTCAATGAAAATTTTCTGAATTGGCATGTTTCAAAGTTTGGCATGCCATTGCCCGCAACTCATTTTTAAACACAATTTGATTAATTTTTGTAACCAACAATCCACACGATATGAAATTATAAATAGGCCAAAGCTTCATGCATAAATCAACCTCTTCAGATAATTTTAAAGGTGTACTCCTTGCCTTCACTCCAATCTTTCAATCTAATAAGTTCAGAAATTTTATTTTTAAAATATTCTTCAATGAAATTAAACCTTAGTTACTGAGAAAAAAAAGACTTTTGAATTTTATTAACTATACTAAACTCATTATTTAATCCATAAGTGTTGAAAACTTGGGATAAGTGGTTTGATACTCTTATCTCTTAAATAAGATTAAGGATTAAATCCTTTTTGAATGAAGCATATATTAGCCTGGAGCGCTTTATCCCTTAATGAACCGAACTAGCGTGAGATTTAATTCTGACTCATGGGTTAATATTACTTGTGGTTAATAAAAAAAAAAAAATCCTCATTCACGAACTCATCTATTTTGAAACTTTGGAGGAGTATAATACTTGCAATTTAACTCAAAAATAGTCGAAATAAATTGATTATAGAAATTTTCTTGTGTTTGTACTCTCAGGCTATAGTTTCTTTAGCTTTGGCTCTTCTTGGTGGTTGTGCATTTGCTTTGTTTTTGGGTTTGTTGTCATTTTCTATCATAATATTACCAAATCCACTAATCAGCAATATATTTTTATTTTTATTTTTTTTGAAAAACAATAAATTTTTATTAAACTATTATCCTAATGACATTTGCAATTGCTATATGACTCGATACATTTTAGTATTATCCGTAGCCTCTTAGGACACAATTATTTATATTTTAAATTACAAGAATCATATTGGATATGCTTATCACTTGTATAACAATAGCATCTTAGCAAGGACGAATGTTCTTTTTCCTTTTTCTAAGAATACAAGCTGAAATATTTTTAATTGGTAATTACAATGAATATTCTTAATTTTCATTTTGAATTATAATTAAATTATAATTAATTACCAAAATATCAATTATATGAGTCGAGGTTAGTTTGGTTAATTAATAAATCCTAAGGAAAAGACAATCCTTGTTTGGGATTATATCTTAAATTAAGAAATACACACTATGTCTGTGCTCACTAATCATAAATATAAATTCAGAAGAAAACAACCGCACATCTTAGTTTGACTCTTAACTGTTTTAGCGCTAACTAAATTATTTTTAATTATGATTAGTTTTTTACAATTAGTAAAAATTTGAAAGGTAAAGATGTTGTAACACCTCAAAATTTTTTTATCTTAAAATGATATTATTTTATCGGGTCATGAATGGTGCTACAGAGAAGGAGATAAAATTTTATTTAGATCCGAAGAAGATATTGAGTAGAATTAACTATGAATGGATAGTGATTTACTAGTATATGAATAGTACGATCGGTCTGTGAATAGTACTACCAGTCCGGGAGTCGGTATTATTTGGTCCAGAAAAATTACTATATATGTTTTATATTTTCTTTAATATGTTTGGAGTATGTAGGCATGATTTTTATGGGTAGAAAGTAAGTAATGAATATGTTTGGAGAATTTAGATAATATTTATGGAGTAATTTGAGGAATTACTTCTTTACGTCACTGAATTTAGATACTATTTAGATAATATCACTGAAGTAATATTTATATTACTTCTTTACGTCACTCAAAGAAGTAGTTATCCTCCGTCGTCGGGTCTCACGGACTGGGTGGAGGGTGTTACAGATGTATAGAATTCGAATCTCTTTAATTTTTTCAATTTAATAAAAATTATTAAAAGAAGAAAATTATTCTCCCTTCAGTGTAGTCCAAACATCATTTTAATTCATTTAGCTGCCTCCAATAAAAAATTTTTTTTTCTGAAAATGGTAAAAGAAATTATTCTATTATGTAGGAAATGCATAAGAAAATACAAGTTAAGCAAAGAGAGTTCCAAACTCAGAAGTACAATCGAACAAAGACAATATATATATATATATATATATATATATATATATATATATATATATATATATATATATATATATATATATATATATATTTAGTGGTAGATTGGATATGAATTTTAAAATAAAATCTGACCCGAATATGGATCGGATGCGGATACAGGTTATATATTTTTAAATTGTTGATTGTTATTTTAATGTAATTATCTTTATTCTTGTCTTCTTTCTTTTTTGGCCTAATGACTAAAAAAAAGTCTGAACTTTGACCTTTTTATCAATTCTAGCCAGTCTTTTAATTTTATCAATCAATACCGCAGACTTAATTTTCTGTATCAATTCTAGCTTTTGTTTGTCTTCCGTCAATTTCATACTAATATGGCAGTTATATCTTAAAATTGGGCTCTACAACATCCAATGTCAGCGTCAAATCATATGTTCATGTATACTCAAAAAAAAAAAAAACCTGAACTTTAAAATTTTTATCAAATATGGTCAGTTCTTTTAATTTTATCAATCAATACCACATACTAATTAATCTCTATCAAATGATTTTGTTATAATAATAATGTATTTGCACAAGCCATCAACTCTATAACAATTATTTTTAATAATATTTTTGATATTTCATAGTCACTTAATGAAAAAAAAAGTGACATTTGAATTTTACAATGTAATACAATTATATACGAAGCATAGTACTACTTCTCTTCCATAATACTTGTCACATTTGAGAAAATAATTTGTTTCAAAATACTTGTCACATTTGTGGTTTCAAGGAGTAATAAATATTTTTTTTCATGTTTACCTTTTCTGTATGACCAATATTTAGTACTTCAATTTAATGATTTTCTTAGAAAATTGGTATTAAATTAAGAGTAATATAGTCGATTTACTCAATAATTTATTGTAATTTAGACAAATTTAATTGTTTTTTTAAGAAATGTGAAATTCCAAATGTGACAAGTATTATGAAATGGAGGTAATATATTTTTCTATAAATGTTAATAAAATTAAAATAATTGAATTTATAAATCTAATAGCACTTCAAAAGGAGTACACGAATTATCTCACATTAGTGGTATATGAGAGAATTGATGTATATAATTTTTTTTTCTCGCTTTTTACAATTTTAATTACTTAAATACAAAACCTTTAGATCAGAAGTGGTATAATTTTACTGATTACACCAAATCTGTCCTTGTAATAATATTCAAAACTAACTAGAAAATTTAATTAGGAATGGTAGTACTATTATTAATTTTACCATCAATATAGTGGTTTTTTTAAAAAAAAAAAATATCAGTTATTAATGTTGGATATTAAGATATGTATTTATTAATAAACTATTTAATTAAATAAATATCAATATAACAAAATCATTCGATGGACATTAATTAGTACACGATAGAGATTAATTAATACACGGTGTAGATTGATAAAATTAAAAAAACTGGTCAGAATTGATAAAATCGTTAAAGTTTAAGCTTTTTTTTTTAGTATATGTGAATATATGACTTGGTGTTGATATTAGATGCTGTAGGACTCACTTTTGCAAGATAATTGCCTTATTGGTATGAAATCAACGGAAGACAAACATAGGCTAGAATTGATATAAAAAATTAAGTACGCGGTATTGATTAATAAAATTAAAAGAACTGGTCATATTTGATAAAAATGTTAAAGTTCATGCTTTTTTTTTTTTTTTTTGTCATTAAGCTTTCTTTTTTTCCATTTAAATTTTAAATCATTATCTCCAATTCTTCCACCTTTTTCCTATATATATATATTTTTTTAACCTCTACATCAAATAAAAGAATGAGTTGAACATTATAGCCATGATTTTTTGGGCTTAACAATTATTAAATTCTCTTATAGTTGTCCTAGTACATAATATTTACAATTATTGTTAGGATTTTTGTATTTTCAAAGCATAATAAATAATATAAATATTTATTAAATCATTGTTCTGTTTTTTTCTTTTAAATATAATAATAATAAATAGATAATATCTGATTCGATCTAACATTGTATCCGTCTGACTCCGAGTGAAGCAGATATGAATATAAACATATAAAAATCTTTGCGACTCGGATATAAATTTTGCATAATTTTTGTATAATCGGATTCGAACCAATCCATAACCATCCTACTCTTGAACTCGCAACATGTTAGAATATCTCTCCGATGGAATATTTCACACGCGGTTTAAATTTCAAACCTTACGAAATTCAAATCTTGCCAATTTTAAATTTTGCAATATGATTTATAAAATTGGTGTATATGTTTCGCAATGTTGTTATCTAATACTACTTATATATTCTATTACTTTAAATTTGATACTTTTTCAATTTGGATAAGAGTTAGAAAATAATTCAACCGCCTCAAATCTAAGAAAAATTAATGGTAATTAATTAAATAACTCTTTTATGAATTATTCAAATAATTAATATTTGCTGGAGATATCAATACTTTTTTTTGAAATGGAATGTTTGCATACAATTCTGTCCCTCTCTTATAATCTAAAACCTAAAAATTTTCAGTTTTTTTTTTTTTTTTCCACTGGCGGTCACCGGTGAGATCTCACCGATCTCACCCCTTTTCTTTTTTTATTTGTTTTTTTGAAAAAATTCTCAGATCTATATATATATTTGAGTTATTTGTCGCCTAAATATTTATTGTCCATATATTGAGATTTTGTTCTCAGATCTAGTTTTGAGTTATTATTATTACCATTATAATTATTTTGTCTAGCAGCTTTCGTTATTTGGATAGTTGTATAGAAAGAAGAGATCTCCTCTCAAGAAAAAATTTGAAGGTAATAAGATCAGACTTGTAAAAAGACCATGAAGTTGAATAATGGCCATAAATAGCCACCGAGTGGAGCAAGCGGTCTCCGATGACACAAATATTATGTTATATCAACTCGATCAGATATTTCAAATTAAGATTGTATTTTTTTTATTCTTTGTATAAATTATTCATTATTAGATTTATTATACAAAAATTTATAAACATATTCATAGATATCTCATATCTGTATACAGTTTCCTCTTAATGAAATTCTAGTTTGATTTTTTCTAAAAAAAAAATCTGCATACAAAGCATAAGAAATAATACTATCAAACAACTCGAAAAATTGAATTAAAATTTTTTTTTAAAAAAAAAATATCATATTAAACGGAACATAGAGAGTAATTAAAAAATGAAAATAATAATGGTCACTTTCATTGTCCAGCAGTTGAAAAGAGGAAACCACTGATATTTTAAATCACAAGTTTTATTTGATCGAATTTAATTTTTCCATTTTCAATTATCTTTTATGCTTAAAAAAACTACACATTTTTGGAAAAAGAAAAAAAAGAGGTTCTGTTTGCATAAGTTATTAATTGAGCATTAACTTATTCAATAAAATTTTGAAGAGACTTAAATCGTTATTTAAAAAAAAATCTAAGTTATTTAAAAAAATATATATATATATATATATATATATATATATATATATATATATATATATATATATTGTCTATAAATGTAAATCGTTTTGAAATAATGAATTGTTTGTTATAATATAGTAGAATTAAATATTTTCACCATGCAAAAAAAGAAAAATGATTTAGATTTGTGGCCGGAGGGAGTAACATATACAAATATCCAATTATTAGACAAATAACTTAACATAAAAAAAGGTATAATCAAAAGAATATTCTATCATATATCAAATTGTTTAATTATAATTTTAATAAATTTGGAGTTAATGATACTCAAATCATTTGAAATTTTGTAAAATTAGCAGTAATGTGTGTACGTGTGTGCATGTAAAATGAAATGGCCGGCAAATATATCTCGTATCTCATAGCACCTTCTATAAAAAGACCAAAAAGAACCATTTGAGCATCACTATATCTCCTTTCTAGCAATGGGTTCACTTAACATCAAACCTCATGTACTTCTTCTTCCATATCCAGCACAAGGCCATGTCAATCCTCTAATGCAGCTGGCCAAGCTTTTGCATTCCAATGGTTTTTACATAACTTTTGTCAATACTGAATTTAATCGGACTTTTTTAAAAGCCTATTAGATTTTAGGTTCGAAACGATACCCGACGGGTTGCCACCTTCCGACCGGGATGCAACCCAAGATATTTGGGCCCTTAGTGATTCGATTCAAAAGAATTGTCTGAATCCATTTAAAGGGCTAATAGCAAAGTTAAATTCATTGCCAGAATTACCTCCAGTTAGTTGCATTATATCTGATGGCTTGATGACCTTTGCAATTGAAGCTACCCAAGAATTTGGCATTCCAGAAGTTCAATTTTGGACTGCCTCAGCTATTGGTCTTATTGGATTTTTGCGTTTTGATGAACTTATAAAGAAAGGCATTGTTCCCTTTAAAGGTACATTTTCTTGTCTTTGATTTTTTTTTTTTTTTCAAATGGTTATGTTAGTTCCAAGTAGAAACAAAGAGCATACCTTGGCCTTACGTTCTTGAAATGTTTTCTGGCTTTTTTAAACCACAAAATGACTTTTTATTCTTTTTCATATGGAAAATCAAAAAATGAAATTTCTTTTTTATTTATTAATTTCAAGCAAACATTTGAGCAATACTTTCTCACCATCGCCATCTTCAAATAAAATATAAGTCTTGAAAATGCCTTTCAGATGACAACTTCATGAACGATGGCAGTCTTGATTTAGCACTTGATTGGATGACGGGCGTTGAAAACATTCGACTTAAAGACATGCCAACTTTGATCAGAACGACAGATCCTGAAGATATAATGTTAAATTTTATGAGCAAAGAAGCAAAAAATTGTTTAAAATCTTGTGCAATCATCTTCAACACATTTGATGAGCTTGAACACCAAGCACTGAATGAAATTAAGTCCAGATGCCCTAATATATATTCAATAGGTCCACTTTCCTTACTCGAAAGGCAGTTTCCAGTTACCCTAGCAAAGTCACTTAGATCAAATCTATGGAAAGAAGACTCAAAATGTTTTGAATGGCTAGATAAACAAAATCCAGAATCAGTTCTTTACGTGAATTATGGAAGCATAACTGTAATGACAGAGCAACAATTTGAAGAATTTGCATGGGGCCTGGCCAATAGCAAGCATCCATTTTTGTGGGTGGTCAGACCGGACGTCGTGATCGGAAATTCCAGGATTTTGCCGGAAGAATATTATCAAGAGATTAAGAATAGAGGGTTTATAGCGCCCTGGTGTTGGCAAGAACAAGTACTGTCTCACTCATCAGTTGGTGCATTTTTAACTCACAGTGGATGGAATTCTACCTTGGAAGGTATATGTAATGGTGTGCCTATGCTCTGTTGGCCTTTCTTTGATGAGCAACCCATGAATTGTTTATATTCTTGCTCTAAATGGGGCATTGGCATGGAGCTTAGCCATGACGTTAAGCGTACTGAAATTCAAACTCTTGTCAAGGAAATAATGGAAGGAGAGAAAGGAAAGGAAATGAAAAAGAATTCTTTACAATGGAACAAGAAAGCAGAGGAAGCTACGAGCCTGGAAGGAACATCCTACAACAACTTTAAGATTTAGAAGACAGGATTCCTTATTTAGATTTTAGAGGAGCTATATGATTGTTTCTTGTTTGTTTGGCCTTTCCTCATTGAAATTCAAGCTCTCACTAGCAAAATATGATTTAGAAGACAGGATTTTACATATTTTGCCTTTTCGTATAGTTAAGGCAGGCTAAGTGACTTCTTTGTGATTGCCTTTCCATTTGAAGCCAGAACCACTTTCCAAGATTGCCTTTTTCTTATCCTCTTTTGTGTTAAATATTCTGCATGTAAATTTTCAATCTCATATTTGATTATTCATGAGCCCATTGACTATATGCAATATAGCAGTTATCCTCATATTTATTTTCTGCAATGTTTTATATTTTATCAACTTAAATCACTCAATTCAATGTCTTTTTTTTTTTCAGCATGAGAGCCATAGACTTCTTTTGCTCTGTCGACAAAGTCAAAGGTGTGGATGGAAAAGATCGTGTAGTTGTGACATTTGATGGGAAGTATTTGCCTCATACTGAGCAGGTTTGTTGACTTTGGTGTTGTGTGATTACCTAGGAAACATGTAAACTGTCGAGAAAGAAGGCGAATTCTATTGTGGAGCCGTATGAATGCACAAAAAATGCCTGTACGGTTGTTTAATCATGCTTGTCATTGATTTTTCTGATGTAGAGTAAACATTAAGAAGAAAAGTGGGTGAACAGTACGAATGCTTCGAATATCTTTTTGCAGTTGATCCTATTAAAGTGTCTTCATCAAAATCATACATTCAACAACCAATTTCAAGTATTGCTCATACAGTTGGTGATAGGTTGCCCTACCTTTTGTGAAAATACATACATATATATATATATATATATATATATATATATATAGAATAATTGATGATATAGGAAATTTAACTCCCAACCAGTTTATACAATACGAATACATGCATATATATATATATATATATATATATATATATATATATATATGTATGTTCACATGTTTTTGTATGTGTAAACTGGGTGGGAGTTAACTTCCTTATATCATCATAAAAAAACATTGCATCTGATCCTGATTAGATAAAGATAAAGAAGAGAAAGTAGAAAACTAAATGGGATGGGTTTTCCTCAATTATTCAAGATATTGAACAAATTCTTGACTGTAGTGCACACGCGTTATATCTAATGCTCTCTGGAATTCTCCTGCAGGATATTTCATTGTATAAACTAAAATGTGTAATCATTTATCAAATGAAACTTACCATGTTACCTAGTCTTCCTCTTAGGAAGTTGATTGACAAATCTGTTTGAAATTCTCCCTTTTTCCTTGCAGAAGTCAGAGCACATGGTTTCAAGACTGAGGCTTAATGGAAATTGATCAATTCTGATGTTGATGCAGATGCTATGTGAGCATATTTGCTACTGTGTAAATCGAGTCATTGGAGTAAGTCTTATATTCTTATGGGCTTAATTTGTCAGATGATGAATAAAATAAGTACCCTGGTTGTCGCACTCGGATCTTATAGGGCTGCAAGTACCAATATAAAATTGTTTGCTCACTTTACATGTTATGGATTGGAAATGAATAGAAGGTTGCAGAACTTGTAATAAATTCAACTGGTATTGCCTGATTAAAACAGATTCTGAAATTTATCATGGAGTTGATGGCCGGATTTTCTTACATGAAATGAAATGTAGGGATCTCATTCCTTTGACGTCACTATATTCTATCACACCGTTCTTTCCTTTACATGAAATTCATTTTATAGTGATTTCTACATTTGCCATTTCTCCCCATCAGCCTCACTACATTCATCATCACAACCTCATCAATGTCATGGTTAATGTTATTATGATTCAAAGCCCCAGTTGCCTATGTTATTTTTCATTTCATCATTGTATTATCATGGCTGTGTTGTGGAAATTGATACCATTAATGGTACAGTGGTTACCAACTCCGTTATCATATTCATGCCATCGTATCACAACTATTTTGGCAACGAGTTCACATGCAAATCCCTTCTATTGAATTGGAATGCTCTAAACTGTTTGAATCTTATATACTTTAAGATCACTGAACGAAGGAAATAGATTAGCTATTATTACTGATTGTTCTATCCTCAACAATCAGAACCAGATGATAAAATGTCGAAATATGATCAAGCACTTTACATATCTGAACAAGTACTTGGCCAAGTTCTCCAAAATATAAGCATGTGAAAATGCTACCACTATATAGGATTTTTAGAAATCAAATTTTACATAACAATATCACAAGGCTATTGATACAACTTCAAAAGTTTCATTATTACTATGATTCTACATGGGTAATACTTGCCTGAACTAGGCCTTCATGAACCAATACACGCATGGGGCGAATCGCATATGGAAATGGGATTCACCACATGTCTCTTGGTCCATCATAGACCAAGTTCAGCAAGTTTTTCCAAGATTATGCAATGGCATATTCTCCACCTTGTACTGGAGGCTTTTACACTTCTGCATTTTCCATCATTGCATCAGTCTATGACTTGATCACCACAATAGATAGCTTCCTTAATAAATCTGCTAAAGTTATTGTAAGATGATCCTCCAATTTTTGTAGCTGCTTCTGCTTTCTTTTTCCACTCTAATGCCTTTTCCTTCTTCCCATTTTCCCCTTCCATCATTTCCTTAATAAGACATTCAATTTCATTTCTCTTCACATCATGATTAACCTCCATCCCATTCCCCCATTTTTCGCATGCATATCGACAGTTAGTTTGCTGATCAGCGAAAAAAGGCCAGCATATTACTGGAACGCCATGACAAACACTTTCCATCATAGAATTCCAACCACAGTGTGTGATAAAAACACCAACTGCTGGATGTGCAAGCACTTGATTTTGTTCGCACCAACTGGTTAACAATCCTCTTTCTTTAGTTTCCTCAACAAATTCTTCAGGCAAAATTGCAGAATCTCCCATAACTACATCTGGCCTAATAATCCATAAAAATGGGTGTCTGCTATTTGCAAGACCCCAAGCAAACTCTTTTAAGTCTTTATCTGTCATCATAGCCACACTACCATAATTTACATACACAACAGATTTAGCTTCTCTTTTATCTAACCATTTTAGGCAATTCGAATCTTCTTTCCACAAACTTGATTTTACTGAGTTGAGTTCATTTTCTTGGATTTGCTTTTCAAGCAAAGGGAGAGGGCCTATAGTATAAATGTTAGGGAACTTGTGATCAACTATAGCTCGTAAAACTTCATTTTCGAATTCGTGGAATGTGTTGAAGATAATTGCACAAGAGTTCAAGCAGTTTTCTGCCTCTGATCCCATGAAATCAAACATTAGTTCATCATTTGTGGTTCTGATAAATGTTGGCATGTCCTTTAACTGGATGTTAGTCATCCCAGGGATCCAATCAATGGGGGTTTTACTAATGTCATTGCAGAGGAAATTCTCAACTGAAACAATCAAGGATAAAAATTTTACTCATTCACGTTTAAAAACTAAATTCGATTTTCTTTTCTTTTTTTTTTTATTGGTTTTAACCATCCGGTGTATAAAGTTCATTAGCCCGACTAATTCGGATTTGCGTCGGACAAGCCCACAAAGAGGGGTAAATTTCATATCCAGGCTCAAACTCGATACCTCTAGTTAAGAGAGAAAGGATCCCTATCATCCCATCTCATTTCTTAGAAGTTAATTTTCTTTTATTTATATAGCTAAACTTATTTAGTAGGATAAAAAAATGTCATATTTGATCTATCAAATCAATTTAACCTTTGACCTTGTTGAAAATGGTTAAAAATGTGAGTTTTGACTTTTTAGACCAATTTAGCCCTTAGAATTTGTTTTATATTTTTATAAATTAATAAATTGATTTAATCTAACACATGTAATGTAACTTTAATTTGTTTGACATGAGAAATGCATGGATTTCCTATGTAATAGCCCACAGATAAATGTCAATTCTAAAATATTCGAATTAATACATACTTATGGACTCAAAATTATTAGTCAAGATAAAAATACTATTAGTCAACATAAAGAGGAATATAATACATTCCATATATCCTTTTCATCTATTTCATATTTAATTAATTACTTTAAATAAATTGTACAATTTGATCCCAAGTATAGTCTTAAATGCATGTAAATACAGTGAAGAATCAACAACTAAATTGACTCAAAATGTTAAATATGATATTTTTAAACATTTTAAATAAATTCAGTGGCTAAATTAACTGAAAATGTTAAATATGAATTTTTGAAAATTTTAAAATCAACAAGTTCAAGGTTTAAAATTCATCTTATTATATATATTCAGCTATCAAATTGTTCTTTATTCCAATTTTAAAATAGCTTACTCAATATACCGAAGCCGAGAAAGATGTACCTTGATGTGGGACGAGGCCTCTTCTTCTGAGTTCACTAAAGTGTAAATAACCCATGAAACTGCAAGCTGAGGCAGTCCAAAACTGAACCTGAGGTATATTTAACTCCTCTCCAGCTTTGATTCCAAAACTCATAACACCATCTGAAATTATACAACTAACATGAGGCACATCATCACTATTATGAGATAATAAATTTAACTTGTTGATTAACTCTTTAAATGGAGCTAAACAATTCTTTCTAGTTGCATCGCACAAGGAAGGAACATCTTGTGTGGCATCATAATCATCTGGTGGCACCGGCAGACCGTCCGGTATAGTCTCAAATCGAAAATCCGGCAAACCCTTCACGGAAACCGGTCCTCTAGACCGGATTAGACATCTGTGGTTGAACTCTGTGTTAACAAAAGTTATGTAAACGCCATTTGAGTGTAAAAGCTTGGCCAGTTGCATCATTGGGGTCACATGGCCTTGTGATGGATATGGGACACATACGATGTGAGGCTTTTTGAGAACTTTAACTGTACCCATTTCTTAATTTTTCCTTTTTGTTTCTTCTTTTGTAATGGATTGGAAAAGCTTTCCTAGTTCAGGCAAGATCTTTGCCTGAACTGATGAAGTGGTGTCGCAGTTGAAAGCACTCAGGTTTTTGTGTTGGGTGTAGTGTGAGTTTCATATTTTCTTCCCAACAATTTTAATGTATTTGTAGGGCAATATGTCTGAAACTTTAGTTTTATTGGATTTATTGATTGTATTTTATTTGGTTTTATAAAAATAAAATTATGATTTTACATCTGCAATTTGTCATAACACGCAGTATTGCCTCTGCATGTTTTCAGAAATATATAAATTTGTCTCAACCTTTTGCCAATTCTTTTATAATTTTTTATCAATAAATTATTATTTTATTTTAAAAATTAATTAATGTATTCATGTATTTATTAACTATCTTATACTTATATTTTTCTAAATTAACTAATCTCTTCCTCGATTTAATGGAAAATGTATAAAAATAATAGAAGGATATAACGGCAGAAAGAAATAAGAATAAAATTATTTATTTCTAAAAATGCATGAGCAAAATCTTTATATTTTGATAAAATATAAGGATAAAATAATTATTTTTTATAAAATATTTAGATTAAATATAATAGTCCAACGCATGTGATTTAAAGTGGCCTATTAAAAAAATTAATGGAGGTTAATTAAATATATTTTTATTTAAAAGTCATATTTAATAAAATTAATTATTTTAATAGCAGTTAATTTAATATTTATGCGCTATTTTATTAGTGTTTCTTTAAATTTTAAAGAAAATAAATTTATAATTTATTTTTTTTATATAAATGAATACTGTAAATAATAAACTATTTTGTTGATGAACCGTGCAGTGTGGAGCTGTATCTTAATTGGATTGAATCAATAAATGCTCCACTTGCTGCAACACAGCTGCCATGTTAGTACAACAAATATCGGTCCAATAGATAGAATCCATAAATAAATAATCTTTAAATATGATCAGTTTTGATTTGACAGAAATATTTTTTTTCTTTTTGTCTCGTCTAATCATAGATTATTTTCCATATAGGAAGGTAAGATTCCATTTATTTTAATAAGTTCGTTAATTGTAAAAGCGTTTGAAACTAATTCTATATTTAAAATTCTAAACAGAGCGAGATTATTATTACTTTTTTTTTTTTGACATTAAGATTATTATTACTTTTTAAATTTAATTTGATTATAAAATTGAGATGGTTAAAATGGGAATAAAGATTTAAATGAGATGTGATTTTTATTCTCCTCTAAAAAACAATATTTTGGAGGAAAGCCATGGAGCGGTTAATCTTAATGACATAACACGGATCATTTAAGCACGGTGTTTTATTAGGGAAAAAAAAATTAAGTAAAGAATATGATTTAATCATATTAATTATATTTAGTTTTTTTTTAATAATTTTCAAATATATTATCGTTTGGAATAAAATTTAAATTTAGTCTCTAGATCGAGTTTTTTGGTATCCTCTTATTGTATTATTAATTTCTTTCATTTTATAGAGTTGTTCCTCGTTATTCATGAGTTTTTATTTAGATATTTTATTTCTTTGGTAGTTCGAAATACAAAATGGATCGTTAGTTACTTAAAGTTTAGATAAGTTTCTTTTATCAATGGAACCTGATAATGCGACTTATTTTTCCATTAAAATTTGTTATATTAAATTTTTTTGCGAGTGTCAGTTGTAAAAGTTCACGAAAAATAATATTTGGAGTAATATTATAGAAGGTTTCTTTCGTCGTCTTATTTGAAAATGGATCAATTTTTATTCAAAAGATTAACATCTTCTGTCCAGATCAAGAAAAGTTTCAATTTTCTATATTTATATTTTTTATTCCTATTATGATGTACTCAACTTATATTCATTATTAGTGAATTATTAAATTTTCAAAAAAAATCATATTAATTATATTTTCTTAATAAGTATGAAAATGATAGATGTATTATCAAATCCAGTTGGTGGTTAACTTCCAAAATCCAAAAAAAAAAAAAAAAAAAAAAAAAATCTAATAAAAAGATTATATTTTATTGTTTCGTATGGTCCTTGTCATTAGCTAGAAACAAAAATGCTTTTAATCACAGACGCATGGAATCCAGAAGAACTTATCCGAAATGGTTAAAGCTAAATATCAATAATTCCATTTAGTTTCACTGATTGGTACTTGTCTCCCTTGGGAGTATGTAGAGCAAGTGGCAATAGGCATCATTTTGAATCGGAACTAAATTGAAATCCAACCGTTGTGTATATAAATTGGAATCGGATCGAAACCGTCGGCTCAAAATTTTGAACCAAAATTTATTTGATTATTTTATAAAATTAATTAATTTTATTTTTATATGAATATAAGCATTTAAAAATTTCTTTAAAATAAAATTTACTGATATTTTTTAAACTCATATTATTATTTTCGAAAGAAAGATGTAATATTAGGAACCGATTTTTTTAAAAATATATATATATTGCCGGAAACCGTGATCGAAACATCAGTGTCATCAGAACCGCACCGGAATTGGCCAGAATCGGAACCAGACTAGAACCGACGGTTCAATGAACGGACCATGTCTATGTCTAGGTGCCAATATTAAAAAACATGGTAATTTGTCAATGTCTGGTTCAGATTTTTTTACTTAATTTGTCCAAGTTAGATTGGATCTAAATGGAAGACTTATTGACTCGGGTTAGTAATTAAATTTTTTCTGAATATTATAATTGAATAATAATCTATTTTGCTGATAAAGTTCAATATTACAGTGGAATAATAATAATAATAATAATAATAATAAGCTATTTGGCTCGGGTATCTCGGTTGCGTGCTAAAGTTGGCCTCTTAGTCTCAAAGAAATGTAAAAGATAATGAAAAGATCCAATCATTTTAATTTGTAAGTATACGGAAAGATCCTTCCATGGATTAACGATTGTCGTTTTGTTCTGTTCTCTGCTAGATGCTAAGCTTATGACAATATTCAGTCGTAATTGAGTTACGTAATTGAGTTTTGTTCACCGAATATAGAATTAATCATGCACGTGTAATTTTAGTCAAATCTTGAAATTATAAAATTGATGTTTAATAAAATAATTTCAATAATAAAAAATAAAACGACAACATGCTCTTCAGAATATTTACTATAGACGAGCAAAAGATATAGAGAGATGAATTTCCGTCTAAGATTTTCGTGAGTCGTTCAATATACAAAGGGAAGACTACTCTTATCTAATGTTTTATTTGCCTTACGTGGTATGAGTAAAAAATTTCTAATAAAAAAAAATATTTTACTCCTACAAATTTAAAAATTTTGTTTCACTCTCTTGAATTTCTTTTCTAATTCCGACCCTGCCTATTATATTTGAGTTCATTTGTTATACATACATATCTTAAAGTTTTAATTGTCCATATTAAGCTCTTATGTATTACGGAATATAAAATTAGTCATACGCGGAAAATTTCAGTCAAATCTTGAAAATATAAAATTGCTACTATTTCATAAAATAATTTATTTCACATGTAAATTCGGTTTAATATGTTAAAATATCTTAAATTTTTTGTCAATTTTATCATAATTTCGATCTTTTAAGCAATATCACCCTTCAATTGTAATTAAAGGTAAAATTGCAAATAAAAAAGTATTTTCATCATTTTTTAAATCATTATATTAAAGAATAAAAATTGGAAAAAAAAATTGCACGGTAAATTTTAGTTTTGAGATAAATATGCTAATTAATAATTTAGTGACATAAAATTTTTGTTACATACTAAAAAATCCCAAGCATTGCATAAAAATAAAATTAATAAATATAATGTTAATTACCCTTTTTATATTATCTGTATTTTTAAGGATTAAAAAAATCTTAATTGTTGTAAACAAAATTATTATTCATTTAAAAAAGTAAATAAATAACTTCTCGATCAAAATAATCGCATATGTCTCAAATATCATATTTCTAAATTTATAAATGTGTCAACCACTAGATGTAAAAATAATTTGATATTCAAAAGATGTTTAGAATTTACTTTTATCATTAATTTTTTTTAAACTAATGGAAATATTTTTTTATTTACAATTTTATCTTTAATTGCGATTGAGAATAATATTACTATAAAATGTCGAAATTAGGGTAAAATTGATAAAAATGCTAAAATAGGATGAAATTATAAAGGTTATAAATTTCGGAGTATTCCGAGTTAGGTTTATAAATTCAAACCAACATTGTTTTGAAGGAAACACATGAACAATTAAATGTACATTTGATTTAATTGTTCATGGTAACTGATAGTTATTACAGTAGTTGATAGCTTATAGCTATTAACTGATAATGGTTAGTTGATATGTTGATGTTTCATAAAATTCCAGCAGTGATTACTGTTAAGATATAAAATGACTGTTAAAGGTATATCTCCATTAAGGATAAAACTGTTTTTATAGGTTATATGATGTATATATATATATTAAAATTTTTAAGATGAATATCTTATTTTTTTTATTTTATATAAAAAAATAAAATTTTTTTAAAATAATATTTAATAGAAATTTGTTATTTTTAAATAATAATAAATAAAATAATAAAAAAATATTAATTTGAATTAGTAATATTTTTATGAAATTAATGAAGTCCAAATATAATATAAATTCAAATCAGCTATCAGTTGATACGCACCTATCAGTTGATACGAAAAAGATCCACCAGATAGTAAATTGAATCAGCAGCTCATAGAAAGTTTCAATCAGCTAATGATCCATGAATCAATTGAACCAAATGCCCTTAAAAATTTCAGGGGAAAAAAAATGAAATAAAGGTCAATTTCTCCCTGAACTTGGGAACAATATACAGTTTGTTCAAAAACTAACTTTTCATACAAATTACCCCTTAAACTTGTCTCAAAAATACAAACTGCCCAATTTTCTAAAAAATAAATTATTTGATATAAATCGGATATGATTAAAAAAGTAATTCAACATTTAATCTAAATCAAATATAATTAATAATAATAATAAATAAATATTTTTCAAACCAAATATTTCAATATAATCGAATCTTTTCTAATTCTATAATTTTTTGTCAAATCACATATTTATTAAATTACTTTTAAATCAAATACTGCAAATTTTTATAATTATTATCATATTCTTAAATAATTTTTATTTTCTAATTTTAAATTTTTAAATTATTTTTTATTAGTTAAATTATAAAAAAAATCTTCCTAAAAAATTATTTTGTTCTTCTTATGCATGTTCAAGGGGGAAATTGTATACAAAGTTAATTTTTGAGCTAATAGTATGTTGTGTCTAAGTTCAGAGGGCAAATTGAGCCCTAGTCCAAAAAAATTAAACTAACAAAAGGTCATATTTGCTACATACTTTATACTTGAAGGCTATTATTATAATTACATCTTTTTAAAAAAAATCTTATTTTCTACAAGAATTCAATTTCCCATCCTTTGAGATGGAAACTACCCTCTTATATATATGGAAACCTGTTCTTCTGTTTTCAAACTCCAAATAACAAAAACAAGTTTGAGTTAATAATATACCTTTCTTGTATATTCGAGAAACAAAAATCAAAACCAAAAACAACAATCATACTGAACTGACCAGCTTCTGATTTCTTTGCCTATGATATCTGCCTTATTATGGCATCATAGAATCAAATTACTATTCAAAGAAAAAGGAGAGTTTAAAATCAAAAGTCCAACAAGTATATTGTTTTGCAGCAAAATCATTTCATAATTCTGTACAGCTTCAGAATAATGGACGAATAAATACAGGATACAGAAATTTTCATGTCTCGAATTTATTTTTCCCTAGGGGACAAATAAAGAAATAATTCTTTCAAAAGAATCATGGTTAATATCGTACCTTCAATTTTAAATGATTGTTTCATCAGAAACAGCCAACATTTTGTAAAGCTGCAGAAGTCTAAACAATAATTCCAAGCAATGTGCTGAGTTCCCTAACTGGCAGCAACAACATTCTGAAGCAATAACTCCAAGTCCCTTAATCTGCAGAATTCATTAGAACCCGATGAATGAAAGTCGACTGCAGAAAAGGCCAAGGAATTCTATATACTAAATAAATAAACAAATGGATACTCTACCTCACTTTACTCATATCAGGATAAATTGCTATGGCATCTTTAAAATCCTGAATGGATTAAAAGTTAAATGCATGCTGGTCAATAATCTGCCTATCAGTTTCTACCAAGTAAGAAATATATTTCTTGTTTAAGATAGCTACAGAGGAAAGGACTGACCTGGTCAGCTGTTGAAGGTGTGTAAGTAATAATACATGACATCCCAGCTTTTGTTGCTGCCTGCATACATGAAAAGTTGAGTCTCTTTTAGAGCTTAATCACTTGGTATTTACGTCCTTGAACAAATATATATTCTCTAAACGTGGAATGGCAAAAGAGGAATTGAAATGTTATCATAAAATGAAGCATAGCTTTCACTGTGCAAGTGGCTGTTGCTTGTACAGTAGTATTTGACTAGTTTATGAACCCAACCGGATTTCCTCAAAAGATAAAAGTGAAATCAATAGTACATGTTAGAAAACAAATTATGCACCTGTAGACCAATAACACTATCCTCCACCACCAAACAATCTCTTTCAGACACACCTAGCTTCTGCAAGGAATAAAATTCTATACATCAGATCATGATAAGTCTACAGAACTTATGGTCAAGATGCATTCTTAAGACAAACTTTTTTTTTTTCTCAATTCATGTTTTCCCTTTTTTTTCCCTGCTTTACATGCATAAATTATGATCCATATTTATCATGCTAACTACCTTAGCAGCTGTAATATAAATCGAGGGATCAGGCTTTTTTTCCTTCACATCATCACCTGCAAATTTAAAATACAAGAGACAGCAAGCATCATCAATAAAATCAACCGAAGCAATGAATTTGTTTCTTAAAAATCTCGTAATAAAAATGTTCAAAGCTTAGAAGAACAAAATCAACCTAAAATCTATCCATCAGAATGCACTGGGCAGCAGGCATATCACCAGATAGAAATGGGCAATATCTTTACTTAAACTTGCAGTTAGATTAATCAGAATAAAATATGTCAATATTCCTCCTCAGGCATACTTTAACATTTACCCAACTGCATAATTGTGTCTGTCATAAGCAAACTCTCGGATCAAACAACAATTAACATAAACCAAAATGATTATATCTTAAATAAAAAAAGAAAAAAGAAAAGAAAACCAATATGATTCCAACGTAGAGGAGTATGTTATTTATCCTACAACCAAAATTGACTAAACATACTACATATCAGAAGATGTAAACAAACCTGCAAGGAAGCAGTCAAGACCATGAAAACGCTCCTATAACAAGTGAAAAGCAAAAAGAACAAATCAGTAGAGGTTATGAAACATAAAAAATGTGGATACTGATTCTAATTCTATGGTGTAAAAGAATGGACTTACAAGTCCTATAAGGTTCTCAAGACACAGAATAACTGAACTTTTAGTTGCTGCAGAGCAAACGGCTAGCTTTTTTCCCTATAACAAACCAATTCAAAAAACATATAAAACCATCAAATAAGATGATAAAAATTCTCAATGTTTTTCATAATTTTGGGAAAATGTAATAAATTTCATGGACGGAACCAAAAATCCAATAATCACAAAATGCAAAAACATTCTTACAAAACCCATAATAGTTAAGTAAGGATCAAGTCGTCAATTTTTTTAATGAGATAGACATGTAATTATGTACCGTTGCAAAAAAAAGAGTTGCTATTCTGAAAATGGTAAAATGTTTTAGTATTATCTTACAGCAGCCCTGGCCTCATCCATCAATTGCAAAACACCAGGTCGAGGTTGCACCTGCTCAAAAGGATTTTATTCTTTGTAAAACATTCCCAGTAAAACTAAACATTTCAAGAGAATTAATTCAAAAAATTCACAAGATACATATTATAACGCCTCCTTACAGTTCCAGATTTGATAATTTCTTTGTACCTTTCAGTTTTCCAGTCCTAAGACAACAGAAATGGAAAGAAATTCACAAATTTAGTGTACAATAAGCTTACAAATATCTCTAAAACTAACATTAATTTAGACCTGAAGAGTATCGATTAACTTGGCGCGGCTCTCATCGTCCTCTGGAGGCGTATCGAATATAGTTGAAGAAGGCCAACCATGCTCCTTGAAGTACCTATAGATCAATTAATTAAATAAAATTCAAACAAATAGAATAATTAGGGTTCCTAGAGAAGGAGAGAGAAAAAGGACCATCGCATTTTAGGTTTTCCGCCGCCGATTAGATTCTGGAGCTGATCGTAGAAATCTGGAGCCCAATTGAGCGGTTGAGAAGAGCAACGGACATTGAAATGAGCAAAAGCGTCGTTATAGGCTTGACGGTGGAGATGCTCAGATTCTAATATGACTCCATCACAGTCGAAGATCAAAGCTTCAAGAGAAGCAGAAGAAGCTGAGACTGAAAGAGATTGGACCCTCTGTCTTAGCTTTCTGGTTCTAAAACAGAGAGTTTGCGACTTTAGTAAGAAATTGAAAGAGCGAGAAAGAGAAATTGGGGAAGAAGAAGATGGAGAGGAGAGATTGGTGTGAGAAGCGAGCATAGACGCCATGACTAGTTAGCTTTTTAACTGTATTTTGTGAATTCTGTTATCACTTTCTGTAGCTGTGATTGCTCTTGCGACATGTGAAATTTGGCGGGTTTTGTTCGAGTGGCTATGGCCACTCGCTAATCGCTATAGCTTTTGATGGATTTTTGCTTGCCCCTTTACTAATCAGTAATTACTATTACTGTACCAACCACCGTTAAAAATTGGATGACGTGGACATTTTTTGGAAAAAAATATTTGGTATTGTATCAAAAATACTAATTACTTGCAAATTAGGATTCAAATTTAAAATTCTTACTGTTCATTAACAACGTGGTAATCTAATTATTATAATAGTAAGATGTCTCAATTTTCATAAGAATGAAAATATAAATTTAATAGAAAAAAATCGTATTTCTACCGTCAAATAACATTAACACTTCTTGATTTTTTACCAAAAAAAACATGACTGTTCAGATTTCAAAGAAAAGTTTTAAAAAAACCATGTTTTAATTTTTTTCTGATCTCAATCATCCCCTGCCAATCCATATATATATATATATATGATTATTGGGAAAATAACATTATTAATTGATTATTGCTGAGATCCAAATGCAAAACATACAAAATCCAAATGCAAGGATCACACATTTTGTTAAAAAGAAGATTTTTTTTATTATTATTATTAAAAAAAATAGCGATCCTTAAATTAATTAGATAACTCCAGCTTTAGAAAATCGTAATTTTTGCATTGAGACACCTTTGGGAATTTGTTTGCTAGATTCTGCAAAAAATGTAACCTCCTATGGAATCTGCTTCAATCGGAAAACACAGGATATGAAATTGGAGTATATAACTCAATTAAAAGGATAAGCAGTCATCCCTAAATTTAAAGAAAGATTGAATAAAGGAAACGAGGTATCAAATGAATCATTCTACAGAGCAAGATAATTTTCAGTTGCAACCTAACAGTATTCGAAAATCAGCAAAACCTGGATCTAGGCTAACTTTAATAATTCTAACCTCATCTTCAACTAATACATGGAAAAGGGATTGTATAAACTAATATTCTCACCAGACAATCAAAATGAGGCGCAGATATTCCCTCACCTTGCCTTCATCCAGCAAAAGAGCATTAAAGTGAAAGACAACACCATGAGTTTCCCCTCTTCCGTGTTGCCTACAATTCCTAAAAGGAAATTCAATCACCCCTGAGAAGAAAACTATTTATTTCCAAAGAGTGAGGGGTGTAGGATTCATGGTCATCATGTTGTTCCTAGGCACCTCAACTTGTTTGCGTATTAAAGACATATTTTTCCCTTTAATCTCATGGAACTTTATATTGCTGCTACAAGGTTGTGCCCCCACCATCTGACATAAGAGATGCTGCTGCTGCAGCAGCAGTAGGAACAACACCTGTTGAAACACCAGGTTTTGACAAATGCAGAAGCCTGCCACACATATCAAACAAATCTCAACTAATAAGAATACATCATACTCAAAGATTATAAGAGTATTCAACTACTTTGATTATAATTTTAGCCTTTTTATTCTTTCTTTAAATCTGTCATCAAGGGAACAAAGATTTTCCTGTTTTACTAATCCTAATTATCATATGCTCCTACTAATCAAAACAGACTCATTGATCAAATCACAGGTTGAAACAATACAAGTCTTGCGAGTCTAAGCATGCACCAATGAGCCAAACATTCAAATGCAATGCAGTTTGTATGGTCATGCTATTGACAATTACGCGTTCAGGATCAAGAAGCTTACGGTGCAAGATATTCACAAAAGGATGACATTGCAGCAACAACTTCAGAATAATTTTCTGGGGTTGCAGGGGCCGTTACTTCGACCAATTGTATGCCTGGAGTTACTGGGACAGCCTCATCAGTAGCATGTAGTTTTAGCATCTTATTAACAGATGACACAGTAACTGTTATCCGAGCACCCCTTTGGAAATGGAAGGCAAACCCAACTCTCAGCAGTTCATGGTCCAATTTGTAGCCAAGTGCATGAAATAACCGAAGCACATTCTTGCTTGCTTTGCTTTCCACCATAGTCCTGACCAGGACTGAAATTTGCTCAGCACCAGCACCTCTCATTGCACCTCCAACATGTTTAACAGTCCTGCAAGGTATAAGGTTTCCGTAACCAGGCATACATATAGCAAAATCCAACAAGCAATTGGACCAACCGTATATTTTACCAAGTAGGTTCAGGCTGCTCAAGGTCACACAAAAGTCGAACTTCTGAAGCAACAAGTCCTGAAACAAAAGAAATGGGATTCTGAATTAGCAAGACTTGATTCCACCACCTATAAAACAATAGCCTACTGTAAAGAGCTATTTGATATTTAACAGTAATTTCAAATTTCAAAACATAATTAGAATTATAAATTGACATACAGCACAGGATGATATAAATTAACATGGTTCAAATCTTGTATATATCTTCCTGTGCCAAAAGTTTGTTCACTTACCAAGGTTTGGACCACTTTTCAAACATAATTCATGGATCCTTAAGCGTTCTCTATGAACACCACAAAGACCCTGAAGAAGAATCTCAAGGGCCTCAACATGCTGCAAGAACAACATGTGTGTTACAATATAAAACGAGCCGAAAAAATTATATCAAATTCTTCTTTTCGGTTATCAAATTCTTGTAGAGGAATTGATAGGCAGCAGAGATAGGAATATGATCATTGGTTGATTCACAACAATAATCAATGCTCACCATGTTGTACAAGTAAAACCACACAAACCAAGTTAATTTAGCTCCAATCCAGAATCCAGAAATGAAGATTATATAGAACTAACTCGGAGGAAAAGGAAAAGATAAAAATCAAAGAAATAACCTCATTTCGCAAATTGGCATATCTTAATATGCATCCACCAATAACCTATTCCAAGGGTTCAACTAGAGTGGTCTCTAAAATGTCCCTTCCATCTCATGACAATAATTGTATACCACCTTGCAGGAAGAATGCTATAGCAAGCTAGATACAATATCAATGAACAACATTATTCAAGTTTCTCATTGAAAATAGGCATAACGCTTTGCATGTTCAAAAAAATGCATTCTCTGCATATGGATATCTTAATCTAGGCAGGAATATACAAGAAAATGTCAAGTACAAAATATGAACACTTGAATTAGAAAAAGTACAAAATGCTCAACTTTGCAAAACTCAAAGCACCAGTAGATCTTCAGCTCATATTTGCATATGGGTAAGGGATAACATGCAAACTATGCTAATTACTAAATCATCACAAATTAAAATGCAAAGCATTCATCAGTTTTGAACAAAAAGGCAAATAGCATCACAATATAGTAGCTAAAATAGCAGCAGACAGCAGAGACAAACAAATATGCAAACTATTGAACAAATCGTACCTATCCAAGAATTAGGTATTCTGGACACTAAAAAGCATACAACAGTATTTAGTTCTAATTTTGATTTATAATCATTTTAAAAGAGTGCCATGATTCTGATATCAAAATTGTTACAAAAGTATCTTTGTGTTTATTTCATAGCACTTTTCCAATCCAAATGCTTAGAAAACCAAAGACCGAAAGGATGGACCAGATCATGGCATGAATTCTCAGAACAGAAATATCACTCATTTAGGCATTGATAATTTGTAGAAATACTCATCACTTCCCTCTCTAGAAAATCTAATCCACAAAATATGTCAAAAGCCAAATAAATACAAATATTGAACCAAATTAAACAATAAATCAGTACTCATTATTGTCTGATGGCATAATAGTTAAAAAAATTCATATTTTAGCAGAACCAAAAATGTGAAAATGATAAAAATAGAAATGAGCCAGAGAAAATTCAGGATATCTATAGTTCAAACATCAAGACTGCAGCCTGTGCGTGTGCAAATGAGTGCAAGCGTAGAAGCATCATGAACACCAACCACAGCATCATGACAAATTAGTTGCCTATCAACACCTTCACCAAACCCTCGTGAATTGAATATCAAATGAATCAATGTATGGTAGAAAATATAGCCTACCTGTGTCTCAATAATCCCTTGTACAACGCACTCCATTGTAACTGTAATTCACTTGATTTCACTTCCAATTTTCCAGTATTTCCTATAAAATTTCAACAATTTGAAAAGAATGAACTTTCACAAATAATACACTTCATAAACAAAGATGCTCACATCAAAATTAAAGATGAAAAAATAAAAACTAAGAAGTGATTAAAACAGAAAATTCAAAGCAAAAAGGGGTTTCTCTCAGACAAATGCTGCGATTACTTGTCAAGGAGAAAGGAATGAATTAGAGATCAGGTTCATATCATTCTTCCATCATCAAAGAGAAAATCCTCACTAAAACCAAATCCATAGAAAGATACTAGGACCAAAAAAAAAAAAATTTGAAGAGTTACCTGACAATCAGCGAATCAGAAGCTACAAGATACCAGCTCTTCAACTTGTAAGTGCCCCTAGAACATTGCACTATTGCAGAGTTTTTTGTTTTTTAGTTTAGGAGCTGACGATAGTTGAAAAATGAGCGTTATACGTTTCTGTTTTTTCCTTTGTTTGTCCCGTCACTAGGTAGAGGGAAGATAGAGCGACGGCGTGAAAGTTATAAATCAGAAGCATATAGCAACGGCGAAACATCCATAATAACCTGGACCGGGATCAATGGATGATCACGGAGGCCCATGAAATGGTTAGTGACCTCCATTTCACTGTGCGGCCCCAGGTCCCTGTCTAATTAAAGCCCAAAAGTTGAATTACTTTCTATTTTTACATTTCTATAATATAAAATACAAATTTTAATATCTTTAATTTAAAATTTAGTTTTTGTTTAGATTTAGATATACCTTTGTGAAAATTCGAAGTTCAATGCTAAGTTTGGAGTAGAGGAAAGTGATTTTGCTTGTTTGGGAATAGAAAGGAAAATATTGAAGGAAAAAAAATATATGTACAAAATTTCTCTTCGGCCCACAAAATTTTTTAAGTTTTGATTTGGATGGCTGAGATTGACGAGTTGTATAAGGCTGGGATTTAATGTTAAATAATACGACGTAGTTTTAAGGCAGAGGTAAAAGCACAGCAAAAAAAAAATGTAAAAATACTAGTTAACTCACTATTTGCCCTGAGATTTTGACTTAATAGTTAACACACTGAATAGGTTCCTATTATTTCAAAAATTAATTATTCAGGTTTTCAAATTAAAAAAATAAATTATTGAGCACTTTGAAATAATTATAGAGTAGGTGTAATTTTCTTATAAACCGTAATTATTACAAAAAAAAAAAACAAATTATTTTTAGTCCTTTCAGCTAATATTAACTAAATTCTATTATTTACTGTAAGATTCCACATGAGCATGAGACGCAATAAACTGTACCACACCAGAAACAAGCTCTTTAACCCCAACCTCCGCTGTAGTATCAACCACAAGCTTCGGTACATCACCCACATCATAGTCAGTGCACCCACCATATCCTTCTATTAACCTCTCCAAATCCTGCCACGTGGAAGGTTTATGCCAACTGGCTTCATCACCTGCACCACGTTGTTCTAACCTTCGACGCCATTGATCCTCATCCAACGGCTTACATTCAACGATCACAAGGCGAGCGGCAGCTGATGATGCCAAATGGATTAATTGATCGAGGTGCGACCTACGCGAGAGAGGAGAATCAATTATAACGCTGAGACCAAGATGGAGTTGAGTAGAGGCGATTTGCCAAACGACATGATACGACAAATCGTTGAGGAGTTCGGTAGGTACAGAAGGTGAATTCTGGAGAAAAAAAGTGCAGTCGCGAACGTCGTCTTTGTCTATGAGAGGGATTTTGAGAGAAGAAGCCAAGGAGCGAGCTAAAGTGGTTTTGCCTGTGCCGGGATGCCCTTTCATTGCTATTATCATCGGGACCATAAATTTCTCTCCTCCTGCTGTTTCTGCCATATCTTTTAATTTCTTCTGCCTCTTCTTCTTCTTTCTTCTTCCTTTTTTTTTTTTTTTTTGTGATTTTTGTGTATGGAAATGACAAATATGAGACACCTCATCAAGATTTATCCTTTATGGATATCCATGATAATAATCCTAATTTTGAGTAAAGGAAACCTATACAAAAAAAAAAAAGATATATATATATATATATATATATATATATTAGAACAGAATTGTCAATGCCACGTACATATTAATTGTTTTTGGCTAATAATTAAATATATCCTAGATTTTTACATAATTTTCAACTACGCCCTATTTTATTTTATCAAATTGAAATCAATGTCGTTATCAGATTATTTATAATGAAAACAATTTTTTAACAACAATTGATAATGCCATTGCAACCAATTTTTTATAACACCAAATGGACTTATTTGCCCTTCCTAATTTAAATATAACATTTTTTTTTTCTCTCAAATCCTATCTTCTCTCTTTTTCCCTTTATAATTTTCCCATTATAGAATCACTTTAAATACGAAATCTTATTCATTTAATTGATTGTCAGCCAAATATTTTATGCAAATACCATATTTCCATTCCAATTCCTATAATTATATTCATCTTCTCCATCTAATCATTATCATCATTAAAAAGGCATTGTTGAAGATGGAAACTCTCTTCATCAACCAGGTGAAATTTAACAAGACTAATTTTTGTAAACACTGTTGATTTAAAATTTACTTCTTGCTAATTGCAAGCAATGAAATTTTCCTGAATATAATTAATTTGTTTTGTTTTGGCCATTACCTACCACTAATATATGCAGATTCTTGCTCAAGAAAGTTTATTGTGTTTGTTGAATCAATGCTGGCAAGGTATATGTTAAAATTCTCCAGTGAAAGTATTTTTTTATACCATTTGATAGCGAAGTAATTTAATTTACACGATTTGAATTTTTATCTTATTTTATTAATTCATTACTGTTTATTATTAATTGGCATTACAATACTATCAATTCACTTATTTAGGGTATTAGTTTATATTTTGGGTTAGTGTTAGATATTTGTTTAATAATAAGGGCAAGTAAGTCCATTTGATGTTATAAAAAATCATTGTTCTGCATTAACACAACGTGCTCTGAAAATAACAGTACCCTTATTTTATTTAACAATTCAAATTTTTCGGAGAGTGTCCTTTTGTTACGAAGCATACACTCCAATTATTACTGAGAAAACTCATTCTTGATTAATTTGATAGAGATTGTTAATTTATGATGAGTGCAAAAGATAAGAAGAAAGATGATTGAAAACTTGAATAATAAAATAATAAAAAATAAATAAATGAAGCGATGCTATTTTTTATTGATTCTATTTGATTTTCTAACTAAAATTTGTTTTTTTAGTTATTTCGCTTCAGCATAATTTTTTATTTTTTATAAATTAAACTGTAATATTTCAATTTGGTTCAATTGAATTATTCATGGTTATTCAAGTCAATTTAGTTATTATATTCATAACATTTAATTATTTCAATTCACATTAGTTTGATTTGGTTGAACCGAATGCTCAATCCTACACTAATTTACTAATATTAGGTCATTGATGTGTATTTGCCATTTATAGGCACTAGTGCATGCTCTGGATTCAGTATCACCAATATAGCCTTCAATAAGTTGGGATTACCCAGAAACATGTTGAACTTATTTTTGGTCAATTTGACAGAGATTGTTCATTTTATTGTAGTTAATGCAAAATATGAAAAAAGAAAAATGGTCGAAAAACTTGAAATGAGCCATGCATGTAATTCCCAAGAAGATAAGGCAAAACAATATTATATTCATTTAAAATAATAAACGAAGAGATACCAAAAACCAAAATGTTTACTAATCAATAGCTATATAAAATTAAAAATAAAATATCCACAATACCAAAATGTACACTATTTTTTTTTTTCGAATTATATTTAGCCTCAAAATTTCATTAAATGCATATTAATAATATGCTCTTAGAACTAAGATTAATTAAGTGTGTGCGGATAATAAGTAATGTTGCTAAATTATTCACTTTCAAATATTTATATATATATAATCAAGAAACTAATGATATATAATGCACAGTTGAAGAAGATCAAGGATTATAAAAATGGCCACCACAGTGACACTTCCAACCCAGTGGCTTATAATTGGAGTACCTGTTACCTGAAGGATACGTGTCAAATAACTTGAGATCATTTTTGGTCAAATGACTCGGTTTGACTCGGTGGTGACTCGGTATAGAAGGCACTTGAACTGCCATACATGGATGGCATCCATTGCACTTGTTGTGGCAACTCGGTGGCGTTGAACCCAATCTTGTTTTCTCCTCAAACAATAAACTCTACACAAAAATAATAAAATAACCATTACCCATATGAGCAAACTAATTAAAGATACTAGATTTAAATTAATTAGGGCTTACCCGATGTTGATAATTAAGGGAAGAGAATGGGGAAAAAAGGAGAAGAAGAAGAAGAAGAAAGAAACACAATGCTGCAAAAACTATAAGATATTGTTGATGGAAACTCATGACTCATGAAAATAAAGATTTCATGTCACCATTATACATATACAGAGAGCTTAAGAAATTATAGAAATATGAAAACCCAGGTGCCAATGCTTCTTCCTAAACTAAACTCTTTCTGCTAGAAGGGTTTGGTTGCTTTTAATGGATCTAAGAGGCAGTGACAGACAGTGCATAAATGGTGAGGTAAGTGTACTATAAAGTGGTGGTGGCCTGGTGGTGGTGGATGTTCAAGCTGCTTAGCTACTATTAGAGAGAGAGAGAGAGAGAGAGAGGGTGGCAGTGGCAGAAAAGTGAAAAGAACGTTACAGGAGAGGAAAAACAAATTGGGAAAATCCAACTCTAAAGTGAATAATAAATACTAATAATTAAGTTTTAGCTTGATTATTATTCTCCAATTTTCCTTAAGAGGTGGGTATTTCCTATTTTGATTTTTTTTTCTTTTTTTACATTTACTAATGTAATCAAAATTTGTACTATTGATTTAATAGAACTTATACGATCAAACATTAAAAATATGTCCATAGTACATCTTGTAGCTCATTTAACCTTAGCTGAATACAGTTGATGACAGAACTTGCTCTTTATGTTATTTATTATGGTATGATTTTTAGAATTAAATCATAAATAGATTCTTATTTATTATGTTGAATTGGAAAACAACCTAATTAAGGAGTGAATGGTACCTAAGCGGAGACTTCTCTGTCCTATTTATATTTTCGGCACACCTGATAGAAATTTTTTTTTTATTTAAACACCTGATTATAAACTCTTTTTATTAAAATATTAAAATAAAAAATTTAAAAAACTGAAACATTAAATTTATAATTAACACGAACATACACCAAATTTATTACAGCGTCAAAGTCAGAAACTCGCAGGTACAATAAATTTTTTTTTAAGAAAAGGAAGTCATGTAGCATAATTGTTTATTTATTATCCATTTGTAGTTTGTACTGTTGCTGTAATGTTTAAAGCTGTGTGGCAGTAGCTGCATAGAAAGTGAAAGGATTGGGAATATATAAAAAGATTAAATAGAAACATTTATTAAAGACAGACTCACTTTCAGACTTTCAGTTTGACTGTGATTGATATTGAATAATTCGCCTGAAAGGAATATTATTTTTCTCATCAATAATATTTGTCCCATCTCAGTCTTTATTTCTTCATTTAACCTATGTTTCATTATTTACATTTTTAATTTATAATATTACCTTATACTTCTTGGCTAAACTTAAATTTTATAGTTTTTAATTTTTTATAAAAATTAAAAATTAATAATAAATCTCCTCAATTTTTTTTTTAAAAATTAATATCTGGTTGAAATAAAATAATTAATATTATTTAACTTTACCAAAGTTCAATTTTTATAATAAAATAAAATTTTACCAATAATATTAGTGTTGAAATAATTCTGAAAATAAAATATTTGTTGTCCTTTTCCCCTCCTTTAACAGCATTCTTGTGCAGATTAAAAGAATGGATCTAAAACTGTGGCAGAAAGAATACATAGACACCATATGGCTATGGCTGTGTCTCTGAACTCATGCCTAGAGATACATCAAATGCTGTAGATTTATTCCCATATCTACAAATTCATTGGAACCCAGTGGGAAAAACTATTTACCCAATCAAAAAGTTAAAAGAAAAATACTATTTACTGATTATTAAATATTTAAAATAATCGAGGTAAACCAAGTACATGAATATTAAGTGCATTTATTGCATTGTAATACTCTTTTCTGTTCTATTTTATTATTCTATTTTTTAATGTCTTAAAATATTTATAAGATTTCTAAATTTATATATTTAAATAATTATTTTTTCTATAATAATTTTTATAATTGCTCATTAAATGAAGAATTTTATTAATATTTTAATGAGTTAAATGATAAGAAAGAGCAAAATAATTTTTATTAATGACAAAATGACTAACAGTTATCTTACAGACTATACAGTACATTTGAATATAAGATGTTTATACATTATAGAAAGTTAGAAACATAATATATCATGTAATCTATATTGGGTATTACCAGTAATTAATAGAAAACATTATTCAAGTTTATTAAACAAAAAGGCAACCGAAGTACACGTGTTATGATTAGATCTTTCCATGCATGTGGAAATGGATACATTGAATGATGATGATGATGAAGATGGTGGAGGGCTCTATCTACAGAGACAACCACTGGTCCTTTTTAGTGTAATATACTGTTACTAAATGCTGGACATGCAAATTTTTACATCGACAGGTGAAATGGGTAACTTGAAATTTGTAATTAGAAGAACAACTATACTCTGTTTCCAAGCAGATGAAACTCAAGTTTGTTTAGATTTTTTTTTTCCTTTTCTTTTATTTATTTACCTTTTACCTTTTCTACGTTTCCTGATTTGTTACACAGTGATTTTTTCAGATTGACAGTGATTTTGCTTATGTACACTCTCATCTCTATAAATAGCAGAGAGAGACAAAGACAATGATAGTGATTTATCCGATGTAAAAACACCTTTTAACAGTGAACAAAGAAAGAAAAAGAAAGCTCTTTAAACAGGTAAAATTTTTGAGGTTAAGCTTTTAAAGCTGAAACGCCAAAAACAGTAAAAACGGTTCTTTTTTGTTGACTTCTCTAATCAATCACTGCATTTCCCATCTGTGATAATTTGGTCAGCTGGTAGTACGGATAATTCAGCCTTATGGTTCTTTCATAGGTCTGATATTTGTTTTTTCTACCCGTTGTTGTGAAGTGGACTTTATTGGCTTGTAAATTTATTTTTTGGTATTTGGAAAATTCGATGGGTTAGAAGTAAAGGCTGTGGCATACATGTCACGAGTACTTCATCAGATCGATGACAATCTGTGAGGCGTAAAAAACTAATTAGATCAAATTTTACGCCCCTAACTCTTCTTCAGCCAGACTTAGACAAAATAGCAGAGCAAGTATAAGTATTAATAACACAGTAAAAATGTGTTTTTTGTCATTAATATAGTTGCTCGTGGTAATTGTGGCTCTCGGGAGAATCGATGATAATAAATTACAAGACTTAAAAAAACAAATTAGGTCAAACGTGATCTGCATAAGTATATGCTTCAAAATTGCAGCATTATAATAATATGTTAATGTCATAGTATCTCTATAAATAAATAAATGTAATGTAAATGTAAAAACATAGTAAATTTTATATTCAGAAATAGATTGTTAACAAAACTAAAAATTTTCCATATGCGACATTCGTTTCAATGCATTGATTTATCTACACTTAATATATAACTTCGTCGGTATATCAAATCAATCACTTAAAATTTTTTAAAAAGCAAATGAAAGTAAACAATTTATTTGAAGAAAAAGGATAAATTAGTAAAATAATTTATTAATTTTTTAAATGGTAAGTAATTATTGAGTCATATATATATATATATATATATATATATATATATATATATATATTTATTAAGTATAGACAAATATTTTCCTGAATTATTTTAGGGTGGGACCTTGGGCGTTGTGATAAGTAGGATCGGATGGTACAAAAAGTCACATGCGATGGAGAATTTCACGGTGATGATGCAGTGACTGCCGCAACGCAACCAATAACTGTATAGTCCTAGCTAGTGTAGTGATAAACGGCGGACCCCACATAGTCTAATCCCTAATTATGTACACGTCACATGGCAAGCTGATTTGTAGTGTCAGCGTAAGAGTTTGAGGTGACGTAACTCTTACTTTTATTATTAGTGCATATATATTCTCTTCCCGACAAAATATCCTTTGCTCAATGCATATCCTTTTTATCTCTTCTATAATTATATCCCATCATCTATATGTTTGTAAGTTGTAATTTTGCTTTTCTTAAAAAATATATATATATATATATATATAAAATAACTTTGCTCCTGTTTGTAAGTGCAATACACTAATGATAAATGGTGCTAAATGCAGAAGAAATAGATCAAAGACCACTTTAAGACATGTACAGATAAATAATTAATAAAACCGATTCCAATTAGTTTGGAATTAAGGTTCACGATAAAAAAATTTTATATATCCGATTCCACTTGGTTGTTTTCAACTTTTATCGAACAAATTGAGTTCTACAAGCTTTTGATTGAAATGAAGTGAAAGAAACAAAATATAGAAACAGGTCAACTATCAAACATCGACGGCTCTAAATGGAATCCCGTACCTGTTCCGCATTCAAAGCTAATCAAATATTCATCCAGAATTTAAACATTTCAATCGGTGTAATTCTTCGTCCAGAATCAGAGGTGGTATATTCCATGTTCCAAGAGGATGTCCAGATATCTTCCCACCTGATTTTCAGGTTAAACGAACATCAGATCTTTTTATGATGCAAACTTGAGTAGAGGGAGTTTTACCTTCTTTAGTGGCTTCCTCGCATCGCCTCTGGTAACTCGAGGACAGTTGGGGCTCCAAAGTTTTCAGCAAAGAATCATACTTCTCTTCAGCCTCGGCGATGCACTTTGCCTGAGGAAGGAAAAACAGTTTGCAAAGAAGATTACTAGGTAATTGACTTCAAGAATCATTACGGATTCACAAGCAGACATGTTCAGTTTTATCTGCAAAAGTTAGACTTTAGATAGAGATTTTGACTTTCGATTTGCCTTTACTTCAGGCTCAGCCTTTCTTGATATAAATATTTTTTATCTTTTTTTATATACTAGAATTAAAATGACCTATAAAATGGAAGGTAGCTCAATACTTTACAATAACACCCGCCCCTCCCCCCCAAAAAAAAAATTGAAAAAAAAAAAAAAAAAAACCCCCCTAAGATTCAAATACAAGACCTCCCAAAGGAAATCTCAAATCCGAACCACTTTATATTGTCTTTTACAGATAACTCACTGTTCAAGTTGTCTTTCTTTCAGAGGCAACAAAAACTATGATTCATATGAATTAGGAAAACCAGACACCAATCATTCATCCACCCTTAGTGTCAGGCAATTAAGCGCTATTGGCATGCTTTTGATACTGCCTACGCCACTTTTATTCCAACAAAGTTTAGGCATACAAGCTACAGCCTGTCCAGTTATTATTTGCCTCAATATAAACTTACACAACGCTCCCTCTCTTGCTAAGTAAAGACAGATAAGACAAGGCTAAACTGCTTTAATTACTCACCAACCGAACTGGGGCTTTTGAAGCTCCATATATTCTGACAAACATGCGCAAAATATTAAAATTATTCTCCAGCACGTCATCCTACACGAGTTATTACGGTTCTTAGCAATGAGATATAAGCAGGTAAAATGGAATATAATTCATATATAAAATGCACTCACCTCATAGTCAAACCTACACGCATTAATGTGGACTCAGCATTTCATTGGACCAATCATTGTTGAAGTGAAAAATGTAACATTCAAAACTGAAATTATTAGCTATTCCAATAAAAATGTAAAAAATTTAAAAAAAAAAAAAAATTGACTGAAGATATGTACTAGCTTAACGAGGATTAGTTTACCACTCAAGCAGCCTTACTTAGAGTGATATCACAAGAACATGCAGGCATAGATAGGTTTCTGAAACTTAAGCAGAGGCTTCTAGAATTTGCAATGGCATACAAATATAATGCCAATGTATTTTTCAATAGAGGGGAAAGACTTGTACATTTTAATATCCATTTCTTTGACAAAAATTTCTTCATCATAATATGGTAAAAAAGCAACTCAAATTTTCTATTGGGACTGAGAATAAATTGCTTAAACAACATAAAAGAAAAGCACTTACAGGTCATCAGATACTTCCACTAGAAATTCTGAGATGGACAGAAATTCCATATGCAAGTCATTCACCTTCAGAACAGCTTCAAGGAAAATGAGGGAAGTACTAACAGCATTGGTGCATATATTACCAAAATTTGTAGTAAAAGATAGGCTGTCAAATAAAATTATTTTATTGATTTTACAAGACACAGGAACAATGACTCTGATGTCAATGAGTAAAAATTTGACATAATCTAACACTGTAGCATTTTTCTTTACTGGATATAACACAATAACATCAACCAAGTTCTCTCAAACTACATCCAGGGAAGAAGCAATAATTTAGCTCATGAAAAAAGTAATAGAAATGACTAGCTAGAATTTATACCTTTTCTCTTCTCAACTGGTACAGAAGAAGATTCAGTACTCGATAATCAAAGGACTTCAAATGTATAGCCTTCATTACATCTTCAACAGAGACCTGAGAAACCAATTTGATATAAAAAATTTGGCAGAAACAACTTAATGAAACCTATATCTGACAGCTAGCCCAATCCATAAAAATTTCAGATTAACTGCTAAACAAATTTAGTACTGTTTGCTTCATGTTGTGGAACTCAAGAATACATATGAAATAGAATTGAACAGAAAGGGATCTACTTATGAGACATGTTCAATATTCTTCATCCTTTTGTCAGAGAGAGAGAGGAGCTTTGTGACCAAATTATTGGATTGTAACCATACAATTTATTCAAGGGTCAAGTGAACCAGAAAATAATATGCAACAAACGATGATAAACGACATGCCTGTAAGGCTTCTTCAAGTTATCTGGTGAATAGCAATAGTGAACGAATGTCGGTTGGTTGTATTCTTTCTACATTACAGCTTTTGAAACAATAATAAGTACTAAATAATGAAACAATGGATGATACTGGGAGAAAAAAACACAATACTCATACTCCAACTCATTTCATGGATGCTTTACAAATCATCAGTCAGCAATTTTCATGCAGTTTCCAGAATTATGCTTATATATAATTTGCTATCAAGTTAGTTAAGTGGCTTTCTGACTTCTGCTGTCAAGGAATGTCTGGTACTTATTTTATTAGCTGTTGGAGCTTGTTACTTCACCAAGATAGACTCATAAATGATATGGCAACATATTTTCTGACAATATTTTAAACAATATTCATTTTCCAACTTATTTATGGAAGCTTTACAAAACTTCAATCAGCAATTTTCATGCAGCTTTCAGAAATCTGCTTATAGATAATTTGATATCAAGATAACTGATTTCTTAATTATATTTTGCAATTTCCACGTGGCTTTCTAATTTCTGCTTTCAAGGATTGATGCCTGGTTCCCATTTTACTGGCTCTGGGAGCTTGTTACTTCACCAAGCTAGACTCATAACTGATTTGGCAACAGGTTTTCTGAACAACGTCTTGTAAACTATACCAAACTTGCTAGACTGACTAGGTTAGCATATCCGGTCACTTATAAAACCCCTTTTTGTTCGAAGTGGAGTTGAACATGATATTTGAACCTCAAAAATAGGCAGACACGCCATCAGACCTCCTCTATTTCGAGATATATCTGTACTAGTTATACATATCCTTTGAACTATTGTTCGAAGACTCTAAAACATAAACATTGTAAAAATGTGACAAAGCACTTTAATTTTCACTTAGTGACATGAACTTATCCAGTAAATGAATGCAAAGTATCAAGTTGTAATCTTAAGAAATCCTCTTCTTAGCAGCAGTGTGTGCGTATAGTTGCATGTATAACGGTAAAAGAACATAATGTGACATCAATAAAACACTACACAATTGTATATGCTAATAAGAAATTTCAAACACTTCCTTTTCTGGATATAGAAAGAAAATTTTCTATGGAACTTTTCATTTTGTGATTCAAGTATTTGATTTAATTGATAATATGCTGTGAGAGAATTAAATTTAGAAAACTCAAATAAAATTACTAGTTATCCATGTGGTTGAACCCCAATTGACAATAGCCTTTGCTCCTACCCCTTCTTTGGTTTCATAGTTGGGAAACAGTTCCTCATAAAACACATAAATATGCAGCAGCTGGAACAGTGGAACTATAGTATCTCATTCGTGGTCATAACCTAGCTGCTAAAGTTGATTCCAGATTTTATTAAAATTTATGCACTTCGTTTGGATGTTGTACCACATCACACTGCATTGTGTTACAAACTCAAATTTCATATTCGCTGATCCATTCAATGACATGTTATTCATGGAGGATTGGTCTAGACCATTATTCATGTTATTCTGAATTCTATATTATATTATAACTAATGTCTTTCTTGATTCTTGAAAGTACATGAAAGATGTCATTTAGCTATTGCTTTAGCAAGTAATAATGATTGATGAAAACAATTGAGGAAAAGGAAAAAAAAAACGCCAACATGCCTGGACATGGTTAGTTTAAGCAAAATGAAATTTGTTGATTTCCCTACCTCCTTTTGGTTTGCGAGTGCAGAACAAAGCTTTCTTTCCAAAGCCCAATACTCTTCACCACATTTGAATTCTTCCATAATCCTTAATCAATCATGAAAAAACCAAACAAAAGAGCCTGATTTCAGACTTTCAAAAGTTTCCTCCTTAACCTAGAAGGACAGTAAAAATGGAAAACTGTACCTATCTGTCAGAAGGCCATGACATTCAAGTCGATGCACAAGTGGCCTGAATGGATCAGTTTTGAAAACATCCATATACTTAGCCATGCAGTTTTCATTTCCTTCTTGCATCTGAATGGAATAATTAGCCAAGTAAAAATCAATGAAGCAGTCACCAGTATAAGCAGTGTCTGGAAAATTATCAGCATTACAACCTCATGTACTCGTTCCAGAACAACTTTGTTGGTTGCCAAATTCACTATCTTTTCATTCAAACTATCCATCTGCAATAAGAAAACAATAATTGTTAGGAAAAGGAAAAGGAGCAACCATCACAGCCATGAGAATAAAATAGAAAATTCATGCTTCTATGCTGCATCACACCCTTACACTAATATTTAGCCAGGCTTGCAACTCTTTACTGGAAAATGCATGGCTTACTTCCATGCATCTTTGACAAACAGAGCAAGACGAAAAGAGGAAAGAAGGAAAGGACTACCTTTCTAGCTGAACAACAGAACAGAAAGAATAAAAGCCCGAAGGTAGAATCTTCTCAGAGCGTAAAAAAATAATAATAATTCATTGTGGAAGCGTGTAAAAATTCTTACAGGGCCCTAACATAAATTTTATTATAATTGTCTCAAGAAGTTACACCAGCAGTTTGACAAAAAAGATCAAAATATATGTGTATTTCTTTTATTTAAAAAAAGACACAAAGATATATAGTTCTCAAATTAGTCACCTGATAAATGTAACCTTCTGTGAACGAGAGCACAGGTAAATATTTGAATACTGATTGTGGTGAGTTTATGTCCATTCCATGAAACATAAAATAAGACCTGCACTGTTAGTTTGACAAGCAAGATTAAATCAATGGTCAGAACTGTTAAAATTTGTCATCACAAAATACATGTGTTTTTCTGCAATTACAAGTTTATTTGCTACATCTATGAAAGATGTACAGAAAACCGAGAAGCAACTAATGCATAATGATGCGGAGAACAGAATGGTTCAAGAAAGGTGTTCAAACTTCAAACATCGAAGCTGCATGTATAAATCTTACTAGAATGAAGTAGAAGAATTTTGCACTCATAGGCTTAGCTTAGAAGCAAGTTCTCATCTAAACTGCATATAGATCCAAGTTTGATTCCTCCCTTATTCTAACAGTAGAAGGAAAAAACGTAAGGGGAAAGAATTTTTATGGTGGGGAAAGCCTTACATCCTGTGACAATTTAATCTAATGCATCCCCCAATTTGTCTCACACTGCATTTTACACATAAATTCAAGGTATATTTTAATATTTTCATAAAAAGAATTGATGAGTGTCTCCATTCATTGAGATTTTAGTTTGTCATTATTTTGAGCAACAATTATTTGAAACAAAGAGTCACACCCTAACTGATAATGAGTTCTATCGATTTTTCAAGGCTTGACTAATTTCCTCCCTTCCCTTTTCCTATTATTTGATGAATGATGCACCTTACCTGTTTTCAACTTATGTAAATCAAAATGCATAATATCATCCTATAAAGTTCCATCCAAACAAACACCATTCAAGTGAAATCATCTTACTGAATAAATTAGCACATTGAAATGTAGTCTAATGTATTCTTTTTAAAAATTTTCTGAAAACATATGTCCTTTAGGACCAATAACAAATGCAAGATTGTTTTGTAATTTTCATTTATAAATAGTTCCATAATATTCTTACTCGAAGAAGACAGAAAATACATGTATAACAACTTAGTATCTAATACATTCATTTGCTTCCCTATACTACTGAACTTTAAAAAGAAATGAACAAAGAGACTATTAAATTCATTGTTCCCTTTTAGAGAAACTTCAAGGATAAAATAACTCACAAAATCCTCAAGGGTAGAATTTGCCCGTTGCATCGCATCCAAGACAACAGCAGCTATATCTTCAAAATTCTTTTGCCTCAATTTATTGTCTTTTCTATCACTAACAGGTGATGAAATATTTGCAGCATAACTTTCGTGATAGCCTATCAGAAAATTAAACTTAAAATACATATATTATCATTCTGAATTTTATGAATACCTATGCCAATGGCTGGCAATTAAGAAAATATATATAAGCAAAAAAATTCAAAAGAAAAAAAAAATTGTCACAAGAATGTGAAGTGAACATTGCCTTCCATTTGCACAGGAGCTTTTCGATTAAACAAAAGCGAGGCCTCGTCGAGAAAAGAAGTTGAAATCTGCAAATAGAATTAGAACTTACAAATTTAAAATTGAAAGAGCGTAATCGACGGAATTCCTATTCGACTAACCTTGGGCAAGTGTTCAAGAGTTAAACTGCACTTATCGTTCAAGTCGAGATCGCCGCATGGATTTATCTAAAGCGCGCATTCAAGAGAGAAGATATTCAGTGTTAGTTAAAGATAAAAATGGATGAAATCTAGAGAGTGATTAAGGAGAGGGGAAATGGATACATACCAAGAGGAGAATTAGATTAGCGAGGAAACGGTTAGAATCGTTATTAGAAGAAGAAACGATCCCGTGAGACTGCATGAACGTTAACATCCTTTGAACCTCTTCTAGCTTCCTTAACTCTTCCATGGTTGCTCTGTTTCCTGGAATTGAAATTCTTTTCAAAAAACAGGGATAAACTGAAATGGAACCGTGTAACTGTGACGCCGGACACTGAGACGATGCCGTTTTCCAGATTATTTAGGGGCTCTTTGATATAAATTATAATGTTGTTGTGGCCAAATAAATACATATTTCTACCCTTTGTACTTCTGTGAAAATCTGCGTAATCCTCAATTTTCAAAATGCCTTTATACATGCCTCTACTTTTATTAAACACCAGGATACTGAAACAAGAATACAATTACATCCTCTAGCTGGATAACCAAAATTTGTATTTACAAGTATTCAGGGGCACTTTCGAATTTAGAGAGTCCAAAATAAATTTGTTTAAAAGTTAGGGGAACCAAAATGAAGAAAAAAATTTTTTTATACTAATTTATGAAGCAAATTTTTAAAAAATTCTGGAGTTTGGAGGCCCGAGCTCTCCCAGTCCTTCGCTCTACGCTCCTCTAAATATTCAAATTACATTTAGTATTTTATCTTTGATCGTAGTGTAATTCTAATTTTAATTTGCATATGCCGTGGTTGACGGTACCCTACCTTTTTTTTTCTTCTATTATAAAAAAGTTACATATTTTTATATTTAAAAATAATTTTATTGATTAATTATTCTAATTCATCTAAGATTATAAAAATTGTATCATTTTATTAATTAATATATTTATTTTTTGATAAATTAAAAGATTCATAAAAGACAATAATAATAATAAGTAAAACTTTGAAAATATATAACTAACTTAACGAATTAGGTTTGATTATATGATAAATGAAATAATATGTACCATTTACTCTTTCTGTTTAATTTTTTTCTATAGTCTTTGACTATTATAATAAAAACTATTAATCCAACTTTAGAAATTTAAAAATGAAAAAAGCACTTTACCTTAATAAATTAAAATAAATAAATTCACCTTCTTAACTAAACTAAAAACAATATTAAGTATTGCTTTTGTAAATTGAAATAATATAGTTTACTCAAACCATAAAATTACCTGAATGGAAAAAAATTTTAAAAAGAAATTTATATGATAAATATAGTAGATGGAAATACTCATATATATATATGGTACTCAAAAAGGGAATTAAAATTTAGAAAAAAATTAAAGGATAATTAAATTATAAAATAACAAAATATTAGATCAATTTATAGCATGGTTATTAATTATTGAAAAAAATAATTATTATTTTATTAGTAATGTAAAGATTTATTATTCGGATTATTAATTATTGAAAAAAAAAGGAAACCAAAGAGTTATTTATTAATGAAATAAAATTATTATATGGTTATTAATTATTGAATAAAAAAATGAAAATGGTATAATTTAAATTTTCAAATTAAATAATTGAATAAAAAACATTAAAATTTTAATAAATAATAAAATTTCTCATCATATAGTATCATGTCACATAAGATAGATATAGCTAGATGGATGGATAGATAGATAAATAATTTGTATTATTATAAAAAATATTTTATTATTATGTTATAGTTTAATGAAGTTTTTATTAATGTCCCTGAAAATAGGGTTGTCCTAAGAGACCGATGAGTCGTTTATTTCACATGCTCATGCGTACATGCTATAATGCATTTAGCCTTAAGTCAACATCTTTACGGAGTAAAACTTTACATGTTAATATAAATCATTCAATTAGTTCATTTTAGCTATTCAACCAATCTTTTTCTACCCATAAACAAGATCAACATCATTAAGTTTCTTGAAGAAAGATGGCAAATCCCTTTAACTTAGAGTCCACAGCCACAGCTTGCCATATAGTAGCTATGCCTTATCCAAGCAGAGGCCATATAAATCCAATGATGAATCTCTGCAAACTCTTAGTTTCAAGAAACCTTAATCTTCTCATCACCTTCGTTGTTACTGAAGAGTGGCACGGCTATATTAGCTCTGACCCAAAGCCTGAAACAATTCGTTTTGCCACAGTACATAATGTTATCCCATCTGAGCATCTGAAGGCTGTTGATATCACTGCGTTTTATGAAGCTGTTATGAGAACAATGGAAGCTCCTTTTGAGCTGCTACTCGATCGGCTTGACCCACCTGTTACTGCTATGATTGGTGATATTGAATTAGGTTGGGCAATTGACTTGGGGAATCGGAGGAATATTCCGGTGGCTGCTTTTTGGACTATGTCGGCCACATTTTTTTCCATGTTGTGTCATTTTCATCTGTGCCCACAAGCTCAGAATTTGCCGATTGATTTGATAGGTATAATTTCTAAATAAATTCAGTATTTGATCAAATATTTTGGCGTTTATTAAACAATTTAACTAAATTATTGGATTCTTTTACATAATTCAAATAGTGAGTTATTGATTATTTTGATGCTAATTAGTATCTGCAATTACAAAATAATAATGGCAACTATATTGTGTTGCTTTGGTTCCATTCGGTGAAAAATGCAGATCAGATTCCAGGAATTTCTTCATCAAATATAACAGAGCTTCAAACAGTCTTCCGAAGGAATGATTTGAAATTCATGCAGCTTTCTCTAGAGTGCATTTCAAAGGTACCAAAAGCGCAGTATCTCCTCTTCACTTCCGTATATGAGCTTGAACCACAGGAAATGGAAACTCTACGAGCAACTTTCCAATTTCCTGTCTATTCTATTGGGCCTGCAATTCCTTACTTAGAACTCCAACCTAATTATACCCTTGAGTACCAAAAATGGCTAGATTCCCAACCTGAAGCCTCTGTATTATACATTTCATTAGGAAGTTTCCTTTCTGTCTCAAAAAACCAAATGGATGAAATTTTTTCTGGGCTTCAAGATAGTGGTGTTCGATACTTATGGGTGGCGCGTGGAGAAGCTTCGGGGTTAAAGGAGATTTGTAGTGATAAAGGGTTGGTGTTGCCTTGGTGTGATCAATTGAAGGTTTTGTGTCATTCCTCTGTAGGAGCATTTTGGACACATTGCGGTTGGAATTCTACATTGGAAGCACTTTTTGCAGGTGTACCTCTGCTTACTTTCCCTTTATTCTTTGATCAAGATCCAAATAACAAGAAAATTTTGGAAGAATGGAAAATTGGTTGGAAAGTGCAGAGCAAAATGGGAGAAGAAAGCTTGGTGAAAAGAGAAGAAGTTGCGCAACTTGTTAAAAAGGTTATGGATTTGGAAAGTAAGGAGAGTAAAGAAATGAGGACGAGAGCAAGAAAACTTAGCGATGCCTGTCAACTAGCTATTACTGAAAACGGATCGTCCGTGAAAAATCTTGATGCGTTTATTAGGAATATTTTGCAAGGCAATTAAACAGAGTGTCTTTGTAACTCTTGAAGCCACTAATTGTGTGTAATCTAAAATCATTTAATAAAATGATAAGCCTAATGCAAGAATTCAAGTTTTTGTCCAAGATAAGAAATGTTATATGACAAGGCCACGTTTATAAAACTACAAGTGCCGGGCAAACAGAATAAAAGAAGACAACAATGGCTAGAATACAAAACTACAAACAAGTATTTTTATTCAAGCGGCAACCTTTTCTTCTTCAATTGAAGGTCTTCGTTTTAGAAATTCTGTCAAGTTCTTGTTTCACCCTTCTTCTATGCAGAAACAAAATCAGTCTCTAGTTTCTTGCAATGACAAAGAATCAACCCCAATTTGCCACGTGGTAGCTATGCCTTATCCAGGCAGAGGCCATGTAAATCCTATGATGAATCTCTGCAAACTATTAGCAGCTTCAACAAAATCTGATATTCGCATCACCTTTACTGTTACTGAAGAGTGGCTTGGCCTCCTTAGCTCTGACCCAAAGCCTGAAACGATTCGTTTTGCATCAATACCTAATGTTATCCCATCTGAGCGTATTAGGGCTTCGGATTTTCTTGGATTTTATGAAGCTGTTATGACAAAAATGGAAGCTCCTTTCGAGCAGCTTCTTGATCGCCTTCAACCATCTGTGACTCTTATAATTGCTGACATTGAACTACGGTGGATGATCGACTTGGCTAATCGGAGGAATATTCCGGTGGCTGCAGTTTGGACATCATCAGCGACGTATTTCTCGATTTTGTATCATTTTCATCTTTTCGCTAAAAATCAGAATTTGCCGATTGACGTGTTGGGTAAGATAATTTCAACTTTCAAGTATTTGTTTGCTCTGCTAATAGGATAGTATTATTAGCTAATATAAAATTACTATTTTATCTATATTTTAATGTGATTGTTATCTACTTTATTTCTCTGTTTTAGAAAATAGATGATTTTATTCTTAACTTTTGATTCCATTCAACTATATTATTTTTTCGTCCATGTTTTTTTATTTTTTCATTAAACAGTGTGAAAATAATTATTATTTTATTTTTATATTTTACTGAAATTAATTATTTTGTCCACATATTTTTAAGGATAAAATAGTAACTTTTTAAAATGGAAAGGAAAATATAATTAATTTCCATAGAATATAATATAAAATAGCAGTAATTATTTTTAAGGCTTTAACAAAAAAAGTCTAAGAAATAGATAAAAGAATAAAATAGTTGGACGGATAATATTAAAGATAAAATTATATATTTTTGAAATTAAAATAATTAATTATGACAAAATTCAGGAATAAAATTGTATTTACTTATAAAACAAGTAGTCCTATTTTGAATTTTTAAAAAATATTTATTTTATTATGTTTGGACTTTTTTCTTAGCAAAGAAGCAAAATTATGTCTAAAACTTATTACAATCATGTCATGTTCTTGCTTTGCTTCTGTTTAGCAAAAATTGCAGATCAAATCCCAGGAATTTCTTCATCAAATGTGTCGATCCTTCCAACAATCTTCCATAGAAATAATTTAAGAGTCACGCAGCTTAGTCTGGAATGCGTTTCAAAGGTACCAAAAGCACAGTATCTACTCTTCACTTCTGTATATGAGCTTGAACCTCAAGAAATGGAAACTCTAAAAGCAACTTTCCAATTTCCTGTTTATTCTATTGGCCCTGCAATTCCTTACTTGGAACTCCAACCTAATTATAGTACCCTTGACTACCAAAAATGGCTAGATTCCAAACCTGAAGCCTCTGTATTATACATTTCATTGGGAAGTTTCCTTTCTGTTTCAAAAGCCCAAATGGATGAAATGGTTTCCGGGCTTCAAGATAGTGGAGTTCGATACTTATGGGTGGCGCGTGGAGAAGCTTCGCAGTTAAATGAGATTTGTAGTGATAAGGGGTTGGTGTTGCCTTGGTGTGATCAATTGAAGGTTTTGTGTCATTCCTCTGTAAGAGCATTTTGGACACATTGCGGTTGGAATTCTACACTGGAAGCAGTTTTTGCAGGTGTGCCTATGCTGGCTTTCCCTCTGGAGTGGGATCAATATTCAAACTGCAAGAAAATTGTGGAAGAATGGAAAGTTGGTTGGAACGTACAGAGGAAAATTGGAGAAAATAATTTGGTGACTAGAGAAGAAATTACAGAACTTGTTAAAAAGTTTATGGATTTGGAAAACAATGCCAGCAAAGAAATGAGGATGAGAGCAAGAGAATTACGGGATGTCTGTCGGCAAGCTATTACAGCAAGTGGATCTTCTGCTAAAAATCTTGATGTGTTTGTTAGGAATATTTTGGAAGGAAACTGCTATTGAGCTGTTTGTCTATTTTGATCTTTGTATATTGGTCTATTTCTTGCACATTTGTAATTTGCATAAGTTTGAGATTAATATTGCTTCTTGTTTGGCCCGAATACATATTTCTGAATGCATCTCCCAGTCACATGTATCATTACAACATTGGATAAAAACAAGATTGTTTATCGCTATTGACAGAAGGGGAAATTGAACATCAAATACAAAACCTCAAAATTGCAAATACAGGTATGAGACAAGGAGAAATTTTCTCAATTGTACAAAGCAATTGCCTTCCAATTTATTAGTCCTCTGTTGTTTGTATTTCAAACACAGCAGATTCTTCAGAGCAAGAACTGGGGAACTTCTTCTGGATGATTTTTAAAGAACCTGCGTGCGAAGAAAAGGATCAAGTAAAGTGACCTCATTAAGTGAACAAGACATAAGTATCCAATGAATATTTACTGCTTTAACATTTCTAAGGTCTGTCATTGTTGATTCCCTTGATTGAATTAGAAGATTGAACTTTGTGGGTTTCTGACTGTTTTGCTCCCTTGGTCAATTCAGATGTTTCATTCAAGCCTTGTTGTTGGCTTGGTTCCTGCCTGCTTTCCCATAACTTCCCACTCTTTCCAATTGCAAGAATCAGCTCTAGTTGTTTCTCTTGTTGTTCCTACAAGAACACTCGAGGCAAGAAATCAAAGTCAATCGATTGTATTTTAGCTCCACAAGACATAAAAAAGGCATTTATCTAACAAATGATTCTCAGAATAATGCTATAAGCATTGACATACAGGATATCCAATGAATAGAAGTTTTGAAAACAAAGTGATGACGGCAATTTTTCACAAAAATCATGCAGGTGGTCCTGGTATACATGAAGCATATTCTTTGCATCTACTTATTTGGATAAAATACACTATCTATTTCTTGAAAGCGCCTTGAAAAAACACCTGACCAGGTTTTAGGCAAGCTTTCCTGGGATAGCCACAGAACCAGTCCTGATATTTTGGGAAATACAATCATGATCTAGTAACTTTTAAACTCAGGAATCAGCATAGATGACAAGATCTCATAAATACAATGTTTATCCCAGAATAATAGACATTAAACTGAGCAGATATCTACTTGCAATTTACTATCTTGAGATTATTGGCATCTGCTTGTCAACTACCTGAATAAAGCAACACCTGAATAAATGGCCAGGGGAATCCATTGGAAAATCATATTATTCAGTTGAACATACCTGCATTGCCAACAAAACTTTCTGAATTTCACCAAGCTCCTTTTCTAGGATATCTTCCTGCATCGCTAGTGCTCGAGTGGCCTCAGAATTTTTTTTTGCCAAAGCTGCAGTCTTCAGATAGAGGCAGAACATAAGTTAACAGAAGTGGATACCTTGCGAAATAAGTCAGTTAGCTTATGAAAAACTAGCAGCAAATTCACCAAACAGTAATTTCACTAACACCAAAAACTCTATCATTCATAAGCATTGCTTATTCAGACTCCAATTATTGCAACCCAGTTATGTCCCTAGGTGGCTAGTTTATCGGTTTATCAATTTAAGCTCCAGTCATGAAATATGGACACAATACACATGTTTTTCTTGAAGAGAAGGTCTTAGAATGAATGATAGTGATCCAACTTCCAAGAGTTATGGAACTTGAATGATCAAAGGTGCAATGCACAACCAGTCCAAAGTTGATTTGAGTGACCAATGAACTCTGTGACCTGCTCCCTATGCCTTAAATTATGAAGTAGCAATTCTTAGAGGTATTAATAAACAGAAAGGATAACTGAGAGCACTACAGGACAACCTAGTAACTTCCATTTAAAAGGTTCCCCATACAATGGTAGAAAATGGCATAACAATGACTAGTAAATAGACGAGTATAAATTTGATTCTCTTAAAAAAAAATCAAACAAAATGCTAGGAATCACTAATGTGAAAGCAAAGTGAAGAGGCATGAAAGTACAGGTAGAGAAAGCCTTAATAATAGACTGCCACTTCAATCTGTTGATTAATAACTTGTCCTAAACTAAAACCAAGCCTTCTTATAGAATCGGTTACACTTTTTATGTAATGAATAAACTAAATACAAGAAGTTAAAGGAATGCAGTGATCAGTAAAAATACTGCAAAGATTTAGAAAGCACTGTGCGAACAATAATCTAGCAGCAGCACATTGAATTAACAGATACTACTAACAAGATATTAAGATGATTGTAGTCTATTAACAAAGACATACAGAGTCGAGCAAATTGCAGAAAGCCAACAACTTTAATTTAAATCTGAATGGATCCAAGCGAATTAATTATTTGCTTGGCCATTGGCAGGCATAAACTATTAGAAGGTTTGCGAATATATTAGAGGTTCAATCAATCTTAAGACTTCTTCCCTGGACTTCAGCCGCCTTCAATTCTCACAAATCAATCTCCTTGGACTCCATACTAACAAATGTCAATTACTTTATAGGAAACTCGTATTTTTGCTAATATTTAGGCCAATTCCTCATAAGGACTGCAATATTTACCTGAACCGTGTGCATGTTTTATTCCAACAGAATGCAACAATCCTAACCAACAACAAAGTAAACAAATACAATTTCTACTCAACATATGTAACCAAAAAAGAAAAATATTACTTTCCCTTCGAAGAGAAGACTGTGTATACCTCAGCAATGGGCTCTTTCAAAGCTTTCCTTGTAACCCGAAATCGAATCCCCAACTTCTCAAGCTGCCTGGACAAAACTCGAATTATTGTAGCAGAGCTCCTTAAATCTTCTTCCAATTTTTCAATCCTCTCCACCAAATTCACACTCTCCCGGCCCTCCCTAACCGTTACCCTACAAAATCGCAGCCATTGCCGCTTCCTAATCAAAGCTCCAATCAATACACCACCCATCATCACCACCAATCCCCAAGCCAACGCCCTATTACTCCCAATCACCGCAAACACCGTCCTTTTCGAGCTCAAAAATGTAGAATTCACCGCATAACAGACTGTAACAACCGCCGATGAGATAATACATAAAATTTCAGCAATTGAGAGAAAAGCATCGAGATTGAAACCATCAGAGCTCGGTGTTGGTACTACGCCATCGTATTGATAGGCTTTGAGAGGAAAACTATTGGATTTTAAGGTGAAATTTAAAGAACTTTTGGGTTTGTAGCGAAAAGTTTGGCAATGGAAGGAAGTGGCGAGGTGGCGGGAGAGGATTCGAGGAGAGATATTAGGGTTTTGAAGAGACAGGCTAATGGGAGTAGTGAAGTAGAAGGTGATCCGAGAAGGAGAGTTTCCAAAGAGGTGATGAGTGGTAAGGGACATTGTCGTTTTGATTTTCTCTATATGTTAAGTTCAGATTCCGATTCTGTTAGGGGTTTGGACAGTCACAGAGGAAGGACATGATCAGGGTTTTTGGTCTTCAGAAAGAGAGAGAGAGAGAGAGAGAGAGATTGACAAGCAATGGCGATTAGTTCAATGGCTGGCGCGATTTTAGCTGTCCGAGCAAGTTAGTTTTAGAAAGTTTTGACAGGCTAAAATGCGCAACGACCAACTAGAAGTTATTGGCCAGAGATACCGTTATATCCTTAATAGTACTATTTGTTTTCAAAATGAATCACTTGATGGAGTAATTACTCTATAATCCCTCTATTCTCTTTATACGGTGTGATTTGCATAAGAATTAAGAACGAAGATGATAGTTTAATCGAATATTTCTTTTCCATTTATGCTTAATCTACTCTTAAATATCATTAATTAATCCGTTAATTAAGAGAGAACCAACTCGGTGAAACTCCCAATAAAGTATTAATTACGAGATTTGTAATAAAAATGAAAGGAAGGGGTAAGATAATATATTAAATAAACTTTCTCAAATTATAACATCACATTTCAATACATAAACTCTTTAACATTTTCAAATATAGGCGTACAAATATAACGAAAATGTGGAGCCAGAATTTTATTATTCATTGTCTCCTCAATTTTTACAATACGTCTACATATAAATTTGAAACATGTCATAAACATGTAATACATGCAAGCTTTTTTTTTTTTAAAAAAAAAGGATAGAAATAGGGCAACAATAATTGTTATATCATGAATCCACTATTTTTATTTTATCTCAAAGACATTCCAATTAATTCACCGTACATTCTCAAGATATGACCACAATTCTCCAATTATCCAATTTTGAACTTTTTACCTGATAAAGAAAAAGGTTTTGTAGTTTTTCTTGAAATGAGTCAATCCCAAAATATTATTGCAGCCAATACAAAAATATGAATAATTGATGATGTAAAAAATTCTATAAGCACCATATTTTTTTTCTAAGTTGCAACAATGTAACTTAAATGCATGAAGTTATACAAAAGTTGCGGCCATATTAATATATCTATGAAGTCAATTTAAGTTCGTACTGCCTACATTTCATGGGCATATAATTTTCATCGGTTCTTAGTTAAATGACAATTATATTACGTTAGATGGAGTTAACGAAATTCATGCACATATTTATAAAGTGAAATATGAAAATAAAAGGGTCTTTTAAAACTAGGTTGCAACCTTCCAATTACGCGTTCATGTTATATATAATTACACAAACTGTCACTTACATTTGTGCTCACATCCATAAAGTCGAGCACACCATATTTTTTTTTTTTAAGTTGCAACAAGATAACTTAAATGCGTGAAGTTATACAAAAGTTGCAGTCACGTTAGCATATCTATGAAGTCAATTTAAGTCTGTACTGCCCACATTTCATTTGAAGAACATGAGCATATAATTTTCATCAGTTCTCAGTTAAATGATTAAATTATATTAAGGTAGATGGAGTTAACGAAATTCATGCACATATTTACAAAGTGTAGAAAATAGTCGTTCGATTATACTTTATAAACAGCAGTGCATTAAATGTCATTCTTTTTGGTTTTTTGTCTACCACTTTTCTTGTTTAGTGAGCAATTTTTCATACGGATGACAAAGCTCATATAAGGGCATTTTGAACTTTTTCATATGACACCCTTTCCTAAGTTTCCATTTAAAGTAAAATTTTATATATAAAAAAAACATTCAAATTGAAGAGTCGCTCTATACACAAAGAACAAGAGTAGTTATTAAGTTTTTGTTAAATACACTAATAAATACTTCAATTTTCAAAATTATATTATTTAGTTCTTGAGATTCAATGGTTAATTTGTCTGTAAGTGGTTTTAAAATGTCAAAAACACCCTTAAGAATAATTACGTTATAGGGACTAAATAGTGTAAAATTATAAAAATTAAGTCCTTATTATTATATTTCATCAAATACAAGGATTTGCATAGTAATTATTTTTAAGATTATTTTTGACATTTCATAGTCATTTAATGCAAAAACTAACGGTCTGACCTTATAGTAAAATAAAGTTATAATGCAATAACTAAATAGTGTAATTTTGAAAGGAAAAATTATAGTACGATCCTTATGGTTTCTGAAATACAACTAGTCCATCCCTAATTTTTTTATAATAAATTGAAACATCCTTATATTTTACTTCTGTCAGACTAAAAGGTCCTTCCATTCAATTTTTGCATTTTATCCGTTAAGTACTTTATGAAATGACGAAAATGCACTTTTTATTTTTAAAAACACGGGAATGGACTAATTTTATTTTTCAAACTATAGGGATTGTATTATAATTTTTTTAGTAAAATATTTGAGTATGTCTTCTTTGACCTTTGTATTTTCTTGTTGACTCAATGAAAAAAGATAAAAAAAATGGACAGAAGGACCTAGTAGTATACCAGATGCAAAACATAAAGATAAATTGGTATATTTTAAAAAAGATAGGGACAGACTAATTATTTTTTTGCAAATCACAAGAATCATACTGTAATTTTTGCTTTTAAAAATTGAGGTCTTTAGTAGTGTATTTTAGCAAAATCTAAGGCCTACATAGTTATTACTTATTCTAAGATGAGCCGGTACTCTCTCTCTCTCTCTCTCTCTCTCTCTCTCTCTCTCTCTCTCTCTCTCTCTCTCTCTCTCTCTCTCTCTCTCTCTCTCTCTCTCTCTCTCTCTCTCTCTCTCTCTCTCTCTCTCTCTCTCTCTCTCTCTCTCTCTCTCTCTCTCTCTCTCTCTCTCTCTCTCTCTCTCTTTGAGGATATACCCCCACCTCACGGTTAAACGATTCAAATCTTGTGTTTGTTAGAATTAAATCTCTCTCTCTCTCTCTCTCTCTCTCTCTCTCTCTCTTTGAGGATATACCCCCACCTCACGGTTAAACGATTCAAATCTCGTGTTTGTTAGAATTAAATCTAATGCACTTCAACTACTAGAGTAAGCTATTTTGAATAATTACACCTTTAACTTTTAATCAACCTATAAAATCCTTATACTTGAAAAATTATTATCTACTGAATATTTAAATTTGTAAAATCATACCTTTTAAAAATAATTATATTTTTTCCAGTTATTTGGATATATGCTCAGTAAGTGTAATATTTTACGTGTCTTTTGATATAAATGATTAAACAATACTTTATATATATTTTTAATCATCTAGTAAATATTTTGTAAATATTTTGTAAGTACGTTTTTATAAGTTAAGGTGTTTAATATATATAATTTTATAAGTTGAAATGTTTAATAAATATAGTTTTATAAATTGAATAATTTAATAAATTTCGTAAATATTTCGTAAAAATTTCGTAATCATCTAGTAAATATTTCGTAAATATTTCGTAAGTACGTTTTTATAAGTTAAGGTGTTTAATATATATAATTTTATAAGTTGAAATGTTTAATAAATATAGTTTTATAAATTGAATAATTTAATAAATTGGTGTAAAAATTTAAAGTTTCACTAAATTTTTTGGTGTAGTTTAAGTATCAATTTATGCATTTACCCAAATTTATTTATAGTATGGCTACATATGAGTTGGATTGAATCATATTTATTAATGTAACATTATCTAAGATGAGCCGGTATATTAATTATTTTCGGCTTAACATAATTCATTAAATATGTGAATCCATCAATTGAAAAAGGGTTAGATCGTGCACAAGTTAATTTATTATTATATGGTATTTATCACTATATTATATATTAAATATTAAATATATTTTTGTCTACAAACTAATTCTAATCCCGCATGTTGTGCGGGTTTAATGTATATAAATTATTTGCAATAGCTTAGAGCTATATTATTTTATAGATGAAGTTATTTGAAATTTAATTTACTTATTATTTATTACTCCATTCATTCCATATTAAGTGTCCATTTAACCAAAAAAAAAAAAAAATCAATTTAAGTTTCCTTTGGTAAAATTAAAATAACATTATACAACTATTTTCAAATGTACTCTTATTGTTATAAGTCAATATAATTTTTTTTTTCAAAATAATATTTTAGTAAAATATTAGCCATATTTATGATTTTACATGATTTCTTTTATTCTAGTGAAATTTCTCTAAATGGACATTTTATATAGAATGGAAGGTAATATCTATCGATACTATATATAAAAGTGGAAAATGAGGAGGAATAATGAGATTACCGATAGTGCTCTTAATGAAATTTAGAATATACTAAAATAACCTTACTCAGTTAATTAAAAAATTACATTTTATTAGTTGATTATATATATTTATAAAAATTATTTTTAAATAAATACATATAGATAATTAAGCATTTCAAAATTTTAAGTTTTATTTTTTTTTAAATTTATTTTTAATATGATAAGGGATGTTTAAAGATTTTATTTTTTATTTTTTATTTTTTAAATATGGATTCTATTTCAATTATAATTTAAAATATTTTATTTCGGAGAGAAAATGAAACGACCCGAAAATTTAATTTCGTAGAATTTTCATTTAAAAACTAAATTTTTTATTTCAACCAATGAGATTATACCAGCTAGTATTTTATTATTGCTAAACTGGACCAGTAAACCAATTCGATTTTTCGAAAACCAAGCGAAAAACTAGAAAACCAAACAAATTGAGCCAAATCATAGAATTAGACCAAACCGGTTCGAATCGAACCGGTTTGGTCCAGAAGCTTTAGAATTCTCCTTTTTTTTTTTCCTTTTCTTCTTCTTCCAGCAGCGCCGACCTCACCCCCCCCCCCCGGGGGCGCTTTCCTTTCGCTTTTTCCGGTCACCTGAAGCCAGCGCCGTTCCCATCGCCTCCCGTCGCCGTTCCCCGTGCCGCTCTTTTTCTCCCTCACCTCTGTTGTCTCAGGCTAGCGCGGCTGTCGCAGGAAGCCTGCGATTCGTTCGATCGGGAAGTTGCGTTGCAACTCTCCACTGATTTTCCGGCGACCTTGTCACCACCGAACGGTTCCAGTCCTCCCCTTCATCGACGGCGAGCTTCTCCCTCTCCTTCTTCGTCTCTGATTCTGGCGAAGCATGGGAATCACGAGCGAGTCGCGATTCCGCTTCACTCGAGACAGTCGCGTCATCTGCTTTCACCTTCAAGTTTCCGACATTTTTCCAGTTGAGTAAGTCAATCCCCAACATTCATCAGTTTAATTTATGAATTCCTTGATCAAAGATGGAGGTTTCTAATCGTGAATAAAACTATTGCATAAATCTAGACCCTAGCTCCTACTGTCATACATTTTTTTTAAGGAAAATTTTGATTCTCTAATTTAGTTTAAATTATTAGCTAAGTTAATGGATAAATTTAGCATGAACAAAGGAATTTTAGTTAAGAATAGATATAGCATGATTATGACAGCAACATTATCGCTAGTACTTGATCTATTGCAGGAATTTATAAATTTAGCTACTGTTTAGGCGAATGTGAATAGAAATTTGGAATTTTTGCTCTTGAAATCTGTATATAAATGATTCCTATATTGGGATGGTTAGATTATTGCGTTTATTATAAATCCTTGTGAAGAATTAAGCATTCTTTAGGTTAAAAATAACTAGTTAGCTATATGGTCAAGTTCTCGATATCCTAGGAAGGAGGAATTGAATTGTTTCCAATTTGAATGAGTTATAAACTGAATTTTTATTAAAAAAAAAAAATGTGCAAAACCAGGGGTTATATTATGGGTACTAAATAGGAAATCTTGAATTCCTTGAGCTAGCAGTAGTTATTTAGTTGATTTCTTGAATTATAGTGTTTGGGATGAATATGCGAAGTCATAAACCAAGTTCTTAATGCGATATGAGCTCAAGTTTAAGGAAAAATATATTTTTCTTGGGCGCAGTAGCTATTTCAGGTACTTCGTACCATTTTAAATTGGTATGGAAACAGATGTATGTATGTATATTTATATTTTCAATAATCTTATGTTGGTTAGTGTTGGTTACTGCTTGATAGCAATATTCTTACAAATTTAACGATTCAATTGTAAAACTCTTTAGCTATATCTAGAAGTGGTATCTTTATGTCAAGACGGAGAAATTTATGAAGCTTTAGTTATATGTTTAAGTTTCGAGCTGGGTTATCTAGTAGAAGTATTTATTAAATTGTAATTTAATTGAAATGTCAGTTCTTAATAGTTAGTCTAGAACTTTAATAAATGTTTAATGATATTTTCTATAACTTAAGCAAAGAATTATTGATAACATTCCTAGATTAGTTGAAGGTATTTTAATTTGTAAATTATGGTTGATTGGTGATATACTATTGGAGGCGGATGGGTATTTGATTTGATCGATTGCCCGACAGATGGGTTGTGTGTATTGATTGATAAATATATAATAATACTGTGTTATCTAAACAGGTGGATAGTCCAAATTACAGGGGAGGTGCTGCCGAAATTTCGTTAGAACTTAAACTAGTTTTAATTAATAACATAATTAAAAAGTTTATTTAGATTAATTCTATAACCTAATGCATAATAAATAGAGTGCTCTAATTATTTATTTATTATCTTTATTATTCATTTAATTATTTAAGTATTTAATTATTTTCATTGTTATTGTTTATTATTATCATTTATTTTATTGTTGTTGTTTATTGTTAATGGTATTTATTTAATTATTTAATTGCATTTGAGAATGGATGTCTAATTGTGCATTGCATTACGATGTTCAACTGATCAATATGTCTGCATTTGATTGCAATGTTTGATTAATTGTGTTGTGAAAATGCTATGTTTTGTTTGTGTGGAATTGGGATGAAGTGGACCATCATGGGTTTGTGAGGACGGTCTGTGATATGGATCTTGAATACGATATGATACTTGACCTTCGGTCGGGAAAATGGGAGATCGGCGCCCCCTTGTGCACCTGATGATATAGATCATATGGGGATTTACAGGATGGCTTCTTATTGTTGCGCACCTGATAATCTAGATTTGATTGTAGCCCGCAGGGTGGCCTCCTGTTGTGAGCACTTGATGATCTAGATTGGATGGAGACCACCGGGTTGCCTCCTGTTGATATGGAAAAGAAACGAGAGAGTGAAAAAAAAAACAATGAGAGGACTGGTCAGTGAGGATTAGACCAGTTGGCCGTATGGGGGATCGGCTCCCTGGTGCACATGTACGAGAGGGCGAGCCATGTGTGAGGACGGCTCGTTGGGGTTTCAGGTGGTGCCACTGACTAATTACCACTTGCTTGATTACTTGAAGGTGACATTACGTGTGAGTGCTTGTATGTGTCATTTGTGTGACTGGCTGCGTGAGCATATAACTAGTCGGATGACTAGATTGAAATGTTTACATATTTGTGTGACTGCGTGTGTTGTGCAATAATTATTATTCCTTAGAAAACTCACATGTCTTGTTTGATTTTTCAGGAAGTAAGTTTTTCTTTAATTCGATTTAGGCTATGTTTCTTCGGCGCAGGGCAATAGAGAAATTTTCCTAGTTCCATAATTATTTTACTATGTAATTATGTGTATAAAAAGCCATGTATACCAAACAGTTAGTGACTCCGCAGTTGTAAGATTTACATATATTTAGTCGTGTATTAACATAGACAAATTAATCCTGTAAGCCCATATTAGAATGTGATGTATTGTAAATTGGGCCCGAACTATGGAATGCTGTAGGAGATAAACTTGGGCTGAGAAATAATAAAATATTGAGGTTTATTTTTCATAATCATATGGGCTGAATGTTGAAATTTATACCGAGATAATAGATTCTAGTGTTTCAGGCTGACTACGGACCTCGGAGGTCTTAAGCTTACCTGGGCCCTAGTGCCGGTCCGGCCCATGGAATCGGGTCGTGACAGAAAATAAAAAACTATATTATTTTTATTAATATTATTTTTTCTTTATATTTATATGATTTGATTGGATATATTTTTTAAAAATAAATTTTCAAATGCAATATACATAATATTTTATTTAGGAGAGAGATAAAAAAGAAAAAAGTATATTATTTTTATTAATATTAAAATAGAATATACATAATTAAACCTTTCAAAATTTTTAAAATTTCACTTTTCAAAATTTATTTTTAATGAAATCAACATACATGTAGTTTAAAATTTTAATTTTAAAAATATATATAATATTTATTAATATATTTATATATCTATATATTGAATTTTTTTGGTGAGTTATAAAAAGAGTTTTATTCTTAATAATAAAATTTTTTATTTTTTATTTTATTTTATTTTTTGTTACTACATAATTTGTAACTATTATCATTTTAATTTAGTAAGAGATTTATATCTCCCCTATAATAAATAGATGGCCTATTAAGCATTTAATTTTTTTGATATTTTTTTCTCTTATTTCATAAATCTGTTTGATTTGAAAGAAAATAGTGTTTAGGAAACTAAAAAAAAAAAAACTAAAACTATATATTTTTGTTTTCGATTACTTTTTGAGATTTTAAAAATTTATGTGTATTGCATATATTCCTTTATTTAATACACTTGATAAGTAATACTGCTATTTTAGCAAAAATGATTACAATTATCAATTTTGTTTGAGACCATTTCATCATATAAAAATAGAATTAAGTACATAAGTAGCATTACAAATAGTTTGTATGACAAAGTGCAATATAAATTAACCACTTATAGTTATTTTAATCTAAACAAAAACTTATGTTTTAATATTATATAGATAAAATAAAAAAATGAATATATAACGAGCATAGTTGTCACGACCCGATTCCGTGGGCCGGACCGGCACTAGGGCCTAGGTAAGCTTAAGGCCCCCGAGACTCGTAATAAGCCTAAACTACTCAACTCAAGCATAGGACACTATTTAATAGGAATAGTAGGCCCATACAAGTTAGGATATAAATGTCACATGATTCGGCCCAATTTTAATTATCACAAGCAAGTTTAGTTTTGGGCCTAATCATAATCAATCACATTCATAATATGGCATACTGATTCACCTGCACCTAATAACACCACAAACCATATATAAGGTAACACTTACGGTAAGCCCATTTGAAAATATACGACCCTACAACTGCGGAGTTCAACAATAATTTGAAACTAGAGTAGTATATGAAAATTAATAATACAATTCTCAACTTATAATAACAAAAGTTATAAGTTTACTTTTATAGCTCCGCGAAGAAAATGACAGAGCTTCAGTTGGATCAGCAACTTCCTACTACCTGAGAAGTTTGGAGAGAAGGGGGGTGAGCTTTGCAACTCAGTGAATAATAATAAATAATACACACCACACACAGTCACGCAAAATGCACCCTAATATTCTAAAATGAGCATACTACAGTCATTCATATGGCACAACACTAGCACCCACAAGTAATGTCACCTTCAAGTAATCAAGTAAGTGGAAATTAGTCAGTGGCACCACCTGAAACCCCAACGAGCCGTCCTCACACATGGCTCGCCCTCTCGTACATGTGCACCAGGGAGCCGATCCCCCATACGGCCAACTGGTCTAATCCTCACTGACCAGTCCTCTCATTGTTTTTCCATTCTCTCTTTTCTTTTCTATATCAACAGGAGGCAACTCGGTGGTCTCCATTCAATCTAGATCGTCAAGTGCTCACAACAGGAGGCCACCGTGCGAGCTACAATCAAATCTAGGTTGTCAGGTGCGTAACAACAAGAAGCCATCCTGTGAATTTCCATATAATCTAAATCATCAGGTGCACAAGGGGGCGTCGATCTCCCATTTTCCCGGCCGACGGTCAAGTATCATATCGTAACCGGATCCATATCACAGACTGTCCTCACAAACCCCTGGTGGTCCACTTCATCCCAATTCCACACAAACAAGGCAACGTATAGCACAGCACAAGTAATCAAACAATGCTTTCAAAGTAATACATCAAATACATCCAATTGTACAATCATAAATATAATTATATAGTAATAGTGACATAATATATATCTAGTAAATAATTACTATGCAAATGCAATATTGATATGCATTATTTATTATTACTCACAGTGATGGAGAGCGAAATCCTAACTTTGATTCTGTCCTGGAGGAGCACTAGATGGACCCGGGCGATCTAAGAAATTAAAAGAATGACACCAGAAAATAATTATATTAGATAAAATATCTCTTTTCCCTTCTAAGAGTTTTATTTTATATTCTAAATTTTTCTACGTAATTTAATCTCGATATCTAATTTCTTTTCTGTACTAAAATTTTATCGTTCTATCTAACTCTATTTTATTTGTTTTCGTTTGAATTATATTTTATTTCTTATTTTATTTTCTATTAAAATTTATTTTATTTTCTACCGAAATTTCGGCAGCATCTCCCCTAAAAATTGGACTATCCACCTGTTAAAATATCAACAATATATCTAATATTTCCAAACCACACAGCCTATCCATCGGTCAATCAAACAATCAAATTTTCCATCCTCCATCAATCTCAACATCACCACACAATAACATTATGCTTAAACTATCTTAATTAAATCAACACTAAAATTACAAGGCTATTAACTACCCACATTTACCAAATTAAATTAATTACATTAATCCACTACAAAGTAATAAGTTTAATTTAATTAACTAACATTACTAACATTAACTTAACTAAACTTAACTAACTCATTAATTACAGATAACAAAAATTAATTTCGTTAACTAACATTACTAAATTAATTAACTACAAATAATAAAATTAATTTAATTAACTAATATTACTAACATTAACTAGATTAACTAAAATTATTAAAATTAAACTAACTAAATTTTAATTAACTATAATTAATAAAATTAAATTAATTAACTAAAATATATTTAAATTAATTATCTAAAATTACTAAAGCTAATTATCTATTTAATTATACCTAAAAAAAAATATAGCTGCTGGAATTATTTGACCGGAAACGGAGGCTACACGTGCCGGAATGAAGAGCAGGTGGAGGCTGGTGGCCGGAGGTGCACTGGAGCAGCGGCAGAGCTGCTGTGACGCCAGCGGAGGCGACCGATCGACGTGCTGGAGCGGCAGCAGTGGCAGTGGCGCCTTGACAGGGCTGTGGTGCTGCTGCAGGCGCGACAGAGGAGCAGCAGTCACTTTCTGAGCTTGCCGGCGCGACGTGGAGCTGCTCTGTGGAGGTGCGACTTGCGGCGGCGAGCGGTGGTCGATCTGCTCCAACTTTGCAGGCGCAGCACAACAGTAGGGAAGAAGGAAGGAGAAAGAAAGAAAAGAAAAGAAAAGAAAAGGAAAGGAAAGAAAAGAAAGAAAAGAAGAAGAAGGAAAGAGGAAGTGGAGGAGGAGTGGTGGCGCTATGGTGTTGCTAGGTGGTCAGAGGCGTAGTGAGTGGGTGAGGAGAGATGAGGCGTGTGCTGGAAATAGAGGAAGAAGAAAATTCTAGATGGTTTGGGTCGAACCGGTTCGATTCGGCCCAAATCTTCGGTTTTCAATGGTTTTTGACTTTTTCAATCGGTTTTCGGTTCGGTTTCTCACAGTATTCGTACTAAAATATTAATATTAATTTTCAGGCTGTCGGTACATTAAATTTAATTAGAAAATCTTTGAAATTATAAATTCGGGTTGTTTCAATAGTCAACATGTAATGCACGTCATAAAAAAGACTAGTATCTATAAATATCTATATCAATTTACATAACAACACAATTATATCTTAATAAATTAAAAAAATAAAAATACTTAATTTGCATTAAGTTGATTGAAGAATGCAAGTAAATTAATATGATTCCTTCAAAAAAAGGAAATCAATACGATAAAACAAATAACATACGTAATGTTAGAAGAGATTGAAGGTATATATAGTTGAATTAAATGGGTGCAATAAATTTATTATGAGGTTATTAATTTAAAAAAAAATTAAAGAATTTTATCATTATTATAATAAATTTATTATTTGGATAAGAAATTAAAGAGTTTCATCATTAATTATATTATATTATATTAATAAATAGTTGACTCTTTAATATATTATAGATTATTAATCATTGGAAAAAAGAAATGAAGAGATCCACTTTTTTAGAATTAAAAATTCTACAAATTAGTAGGAGTATGCAATAAATTTATGATATATTTATTAATTATTGAAAAAAATAAGATTTTTACAATATTGGAAAAAGAAAATAAAGATTTCTATAATTATACAATGAGAATTTCTTTAAATTAAGTATAATTAAAATTAAAAATATTTAAAAATAATTAAAAATAACAAAATGCCACATCAATTTATTATGTGGTTATTAATTATTGAAAATTAAATTAAAAAGTTATAGTATGAATATGATAAATTTATTGTTTGAATTATTAATTATTACAAATAAAAACAAAGAGTTTTTTTTGCAATATATTTTTGTTTTAATTATAAAATTCTTATTATATTCTATAAATTATTATTTATAGCAAAGTCAATCAATTTTAGTTAAGCTAAATTTACTGTAAATATAATTTAGAGGTTGTTTATAAATTATACATAATTTAATAGAATAAATAGATTTTATATTTGCAATTCTGGGGACACTTACAGGAATTAATTGCCAAAAACATATTCTAATAAAACATTTTCTAAAAACTAAAAAGAGATGCAAAAGAACAATAGAGCAAACAGAGGAACAGTGTTTAGGTGTTAGAATTTTTTTTTTTTTTTTTTTTTTTTTTTGAGAGATAGTGTTTGATTCCAAAAGTTGGTAGCAGCAAACATGCTAATTAAATCAGAATGGGTGAATTTTACCTATAAAGTCACCAAACATGAAATAATTTCATTTATATAAACGGATAGAGCTACCGCATGATGCAATAAAAAAAAATAAAAAATAATATTTTAATCAATTTATTTATTCAACGTTAATCCTAATTTCTATTTGATAGTAACATAAATTCTTTTACTCTAAAAAAAAAAAAAAAGATAAATCTAGCTATAGCTAATAGTCAATTGAGGGTTAGCTTACTTACTTAGGCTTTTAATGGAATTAAACAATAGAGACACTTTATTACATTATTTAAATATTGAGGTCCGATATTCAAATAATTGAAAGGAAGATAAATCTTTTCCTAAACATTGAAATATAGTACTGTTGAATATTTGCCACTTACAATTCATTAACACATATGAGATTGTCGGTTAGGATATCTTGCCAAATAAATATGGAAATGCCGGTTGGAGTCCTAGGAGAAAAGGCACCTATAAGGGCTACAATTAATAATAAATCTTTTTTTTTTTACTTCATTAAATGCTTTTATCGCCGAAATAACACTACAGACTATATAATAAAAATAATTATAGTTGAGAGAGAACTCGAATTTGAAATCTCTCACCCTTCACGTAAGCGAAAAGACTAACCGGAACACACCTGATTGAAAACAAAATCAAAAGTCTACTAATTAGAAATAATTGGAACCTAAAAATGAATGAAGTCTAAAACTATAATCCTAGATTAAATAGATTGCTTTTTTCCTTGTTAAAAAAAATTATAAAATAAAATTATTAAATCAACTTTTAAAAAATTTAAGTTACTGTATGAAATCAAAATCAGAAACCCCACAATGTCCCGCAAAGGGGATGGTGAATTGGAAATGACATTTAGGACCATCAAAAGTACCTATCAAAATAACATCACAGCCAAGCTTGTACTCCACATCATTCACATGTTCTTCATTATTAATTAGAATTTAGCACACAATAAATATTATAAATCTAATTTTTAAACGTATTTTTTAATTTTTTAATGTTATATTCATTTTAAATTTATAATTTTATGATTCATTTGCAGCTTTGTTAATTAAAAATTTTATTTATAATAATTTATCATCAATCTGATAAAATTGAAATCAATATACTCCTGTTGCTAATAGCCTATTAATCTTAACATGAATTTTTGGATTTTGTTAATATGACTCAGGTTGGAATTTTGTATCGACATAGGGAGTTTAGAGCCAAAAAAAAAAAAAAATTGTTTATTTATTATTTTACTTTTAAACTATTGTTAGGTATATCCTGTGGACTAGCTTATTTGAAATTTAGTCCCCACCTTCTTAACAATTAAACCATAGTTAATTAAAGAAATAAAATTTTATTTAGGGTGTAAATGAGTTGAGCCGACTCGTAACTAAGTTGTTCAAATCCAGTTTATACTAACACAATTCGTATAACTAACCATATTTATTAAAAATGACTTGTAGATATTATACTAAGATACAAATAATTTTAAGCTCATCAAATGCGAAAACGAATTCTTTTACTGCTTAAAGAAAAAAAAAAAAGGGTATTTGTATGGTAGTGGATACAAGGAAGCTAGGGACCATGATTTATTGATGTTTTGTTTGTTTGAAGTATTTTTGCAAGTTTGAAGTATATTCAGAAGGGAGTGTTTTGCTCTTTTTGTGGCCTATTCGGCTTGACTCCGATTTAGTCCGGTTAATAAATTTTAAGCATCGAATGGTTAAATAAAAAAAAAGGTTGACTTGTTTGCTAACTGCCTCTTTTTCTTTCTTTCCCTTCTTTTTTTAGGTAAAGTTTATCTAAAATAATATTTAGTATAAATAAAGATGTTCATTTTATTTTTAAAAATTAAATTTTATAAATTGTAATCATAAAATTTTATATTTCCAATTCATTCATATCAAACAAAGATCAATCACTCTATCTAATATGTATTTAATATATATATATATATATATATATATATATATATATATATATATATATATATATAAAGCTAATTTGGAAGCATGAAATGTACCTTACCTATTGTTAATTTGGTAACCCAGCTACTGTTGTTTGTTGTTTGATTAAGGGACAAACGAGCATAATTATTAATATTTCTTTTCTGACATTTTACAATGAATATATATAGTAATATGAATTTTAATTGTAAATAAATACAAAAACTTACCATATAATCATGTCAAAAGATGTCTTTATTTATCATTTGCTATTTAGCTGTAACTTTAATTATTAAATAATTAAAAAATTTTGCAATCAAATACACATATATAGTAATTGTGAATCATCAATGCTTAAATGAAATATTTATAGTTGTTCAACTTTAGTATTTAAAATTTAAAATTTAAAATAATTAACGCGAACTCATAAGAACTATGCCTATTAAATTATTTAATTATTCTATTTTGAAACCACTAGTTTTTACTGTTAAATATATGTAATATTTAGCTATTGGTGTTCACATTTACTATATTATCATTATTTAATTTCTTATATTTACTGCTGAATTACTGTTAATTATTTATTTAACTGTAATAAATATGAGATTTTTTGAATAAAAGGAGTTGGTAATTTATCCAACCTTGAGAGATGTTAGAGTAATTTCCTTAAATAATAGAGATAAAATAATAATTTCATTTACACCCCCACACTTGGTATTAATTTCCCTTACTAATACATGGCACCGGCAAGTCTCACAGCATGTAATTACTAATTTAGACATGATAAATACGTACGTGACTGACAATTTGTTTGTACTTCGACGCCAACGTAGAGCTAAATTTGGTAGGTTGTAATGAATTATAAGTGGAGCCATCGTTAGGTAGGTTTTTAATAACGGAAAACCTTGATCCCATTGATTTACCAAGATACCCCTATCTCATTTCAGACCTTTTTATTGACTAAAATACCCTCTCCTTTCCCCCACGTGACTGGTTTGGTTTTCTCCATTGCATCTAACCCCAGTTATTTACGGATAAGCCCTTACCCGTCTTTTCCTAACAACCTTCCTTCTTCCTTTGACCGTTGAAGTCTACCAAACCAACAGACTTAAAACCCCTATAAAAACCCCACCTTTCTTTCTCTCTTATTTACCAGAGCCTCCTGCCTTTTCTGTGTAAACAAACAGAAACCTGTAACGACAATGGCTCTGTCAACTCTCTCCTGTTCCTCCTCCAAGTCTCTCCATGTCACCACCCATTCCATTTCTCGCCACCAACGGCAAGAACCGCTGTTCTCACTTTTTCCCGCTAATTCTACTAACAGGTCTAGATCTCTTCCTTCAATTACCGCCATCCGTGCGGCCGAGCCTGGAAAGAATTCTGTCGCAGTTAAGGAATCTTCAGCTGTGGCTCCGGCGTCCACCGGGAAGTGGACTGTTGACAGCTGGAAAACGAAGAAAGCTTTGCAGTTACCGGAATATCCGGATGCAAATGAATTAGAGTCAGTGTTGAAGACTATTGAGGCGTTTCCGCCAATTGTTTTTGCCGGAGAAGCTAGAAGTTTAGAGGAGAGGCTTGCTGAGGCTGCTATGGGGAATGCGTTTTTATTGCAAGGTGGAGATTGTGCAGAGAGTTTCAAGGAGTTTAGTGCTAATAATATAAGGGATACATTCAGAATTCTGCTTCAGATGGGTGTTGTGCTTATGTTTGGTGGCCAAATGCCTATCATTAAGGTCAGATACATTTTTAGATTCTTTGATCTTTTCTTTTAGTATTTATTTAGGACGATTATTAATTTTAATAATTGATTATTTACTTTCTGTGTTAGAATATATGATTTTTTTTAAGTGGGAGGATTTTTTTTTGATGATTGATATATTTTTGATATAGGATTTCAAATTAAATTGAATAAGTTTTGGATGGTGGGCTTGTGTGATATTGATTTTTAAAGAAGAATAAGAGTTTGAATTTGTTATATTATGTCAATGGGATGACAATTGTAGGATTGGTTTTTCTAGGTTGGAAGAATGGCAGGGCAATTTGCAAAGCCTAGATCAGAGGCATTTGAGGAAAAAGACGGAGTAAAATTGCCAAGTTACAAAGGGGACAATGTTAATGGAGATGCTTTTAATGAGAAATCAAGAATTCCAGACCCGCAGAGGCTTATAAGAGCTTACTGCCAATCTGCTGCAACTCTTAACCTTCTTAGAGCCTTTGCCACTGGAGGATATGCTGCCATGCAAAGAGTTACCCAGTGGAATCTTGATTTTGCAGAGCACAGTGAGCAAGGAGATAGGTATATATTATACTATATGCTAACTAAATTTACCTTGAGAAATATTGATCTGTTTTAATTGTATCTTAAAGAAATGATTCTTGGAAATTGTAATTTTTTGGAGTTTTTAGTTGAAGTTAGTAAGTCATTTACAGCTTTAACATGGTTGGTGCTTGTCTTTTTTGATAGGTACCAAGAACTGGCACACCGAGTTGATGAGGCCTTGGGATTTATGGCTGCTGCAGGACTAACAGTTGAACACCCTATCATGACAACAACTGAATTCTGGACATCCCATGAATGCTTGCTTTTGCCCTATGAACAATCTCTTACAAGGCTAGATTCTACTTCTGGCTTGTACTATGATTGCTCTGCTCACATGCTTTGGTGTGGAGAGCGTACACGTCAGCTGGATGGTGCCCATGTGGAGTTCCTTAGAGGAATTTCAAACCCTCTTGGAATCAAGGTACTTCAATGCAAGTTTTATTGAAGCGATCGATCCTTCTTCATTTATTATACTACCAAATCTTAACATTTTGTTGAATTCAAGCCCTACGTTTAACTCTTAATATATAGTGTATCAAAACAAATTCCTAATACCCGCTTCTTTTTGTATGTCCAAGCAAATGTGAGTTAGTTGTCTCTGTGTGCCAGCAAAATTTTGTAGGCTGAAAGTGAAACTTGTGATGCAGGTGAGCAACAAAATGGATCCAAATGAGCTGGTTAAACTCATTGAAATTTTGAATCCTAACAACAAGCCCGGTAGGATAACAATCATATGCAGAATGGGTGCTGAGAACATGAGAGTCAAGCTTCCTCACTTGATCAGAGCAGTACGCAGGGCAGGACTAATCGTGACATGGGTCTGTGATCCAATGCACGGGAACACCATTAAGGCACCATGTGGACTAAAAACACGCCCCTTTGATGCAATTTTGGTAAGATTCATTTGTTGATTCATTTGATTATATAGTCCATAAATTAGACTCCAGAGCATCTGACTACAATTTAAACAATATTACAAATTGAAAAATGGAAGCCTATGCTAATACTAAGGAATTAAGAAAAAGATGAACGTGGAAAAAAACTAAGATGAAAATTTCATAATTGTTAGCAATTGTATTTTCATGTGCTTCAAGTAGTTGGCTTGCAGTTCATAGGATCATGATGCTACATTGTGATATCAATTTAAGACTGATTTTGGTGAATCAGCAAGTCATGAACTATTTATGAAATAGGTTTCCGTTTGAGTAGGGAAGATCATATGAGTGGCTAATGCCTAATAATAAGTTTCTTAATAAATATATCACCAACCAGTGGTTTTGGCATGTGGCATGTCACAGTCAAAATATCAATAATTTCGTAAGATTTACCTGACTTGAATACATGATACAGATCAATCAGCCAGGTTGGTTTAGAGAACAAAAAGTTAAAAAATTCAAAGTAAAATTTTTATTTTCTCTTGCTTGGCAAAAATTTCACAAGAAGGCTTTGCTTGAACGAAAAGTACAACCTTTTTTGTTCGCTTCACCCTCTTCTGCTTCAACTCCTGCTCATAATGATGTAATTGTTTGCAGGCTGAGGTTAGAGCATTCTTTGATGTCCATGAGCAAGAAGGAAGCCACCCTGGAGGAATTCACCTAGAAATGACTGGCCAAAATGTGACTGAGTGCATTGGTGGGTCTAGGACAGTAACCTTTGACGACTTAAGTTCACGCTATCACACACATTGTGATCCCAGGCTCAATGCTTCTCAATCTCTTGAGCTAGCATTTATCATTGCAGAGCGACTTAGAAAAAGGAGGATTGGAACCCAACGCTTGCTTGCCTTAAGCCAGTAGACAAATCCAAAGGTCACTTATTTTTTATTACTATTCAGAGAAGTCTCAATGTGTTTGGTAGGGAATAAGTTTGCCATGCATAGTACAAAAGTTCTTGTGTTTTAGCCATCGAGTATTGCCATTTCAGCACATCAATTCTTTCCAATAACTGAAAACTTTGGGATCCCCCGTCGAACAATTTCTTGTATCATTTCGATCAACTGATTTATGTTGTTGGATTTTTTGCTAAACATGGTTGATGCAGCACTCTCTTGAATGAAGCTACTAAAACAAGGTGCTGGAGATGAACTTTTAGAATCTTATTAGTCTTAATTTCGATTGAAGTTTATGTATTTATGTATTTGGATTGAAGTACTGTTTCATTCTCAAGGGAAGAAATAAACCAAGTCTATGTTTCATAATGAATTATAACATGTATAATGTTAGAACTGCTGTTTTTTATTTTTTATTTTTTTCTTTTTTCTTATAGTGGGTTTCTGGTTAAATTTGATTTTAATTTGTTTAATTAGTTGAGATGACTTCAATGATGACCTAAACTTGGAAAAGATAATAAAGTGCCTAAGGAACAAATTTCTTGGTTTACATATCAAAAGAAACAAATAGGGATGAAAATGGAGTGAATATCCATAAAATTTGCACTATCTATGCGCAAATCCATCTCAAAAGTTCTTTTGAAGATTCTCATTTCTAAATCTGTTTGAAACCCATTCTATTAAGAAAAAAATTTAAAAAAAATAAAGTCATTATAACGGTATTATCAACATATGAATTAAAAATTCATTCATAAATTAAAATTCATTATAATATCTTTAATGTATAAAGTAAAACTTCATCATTAAATATCACCATAATCTTATAATTCTTCTCCTATGATATCGACTTAAATTTTCAAAATCCATAAATAAGACAAACTCAAAAAACGAAATCTTCCTTCCCCTTCACACTTTTCTTTCTGCTCTCTCATTTTTCTTCGAGTACAATTGAACTTTCTTAATCATGACTTAACCAAAACGAACAAAATACTTCACTTTTAATTATTGATTTAATGTTTATTTCTGGTTGAAACCCATCATGAGAAAGGCCACACCACGACCAATAAAGCCAACCTAATTAAAGTCATCATCCATCACTTTCTCCTCTCCTCTCCTGGATCTTTCTTGATATACTAATTAAAAACTTTAAAGTATTTTTAAGTATTTTCGATCCTTTTTCAAAACATCCAGGCACAAATAATTGTAATTTTCTTTTACCAGTTCATGAATTATACCTAACTATTTCTTGTCAATCACAAAAACACCCAAAAACAGTGTAACGGTTTTAAAGAAGAAAAAATTGAGGATTATCCTCAAAACTTGCAATGTATGAATCAAAAAAAAAAAAAAAAAAAAATCCATATAAAGCATTCGTTATCCCAACATGCAAATCCAAAATACAAACTAATCGATGAAACAGTGTTACCATTATTCGTATCATTATATAAATTCAACAGTTACCTACAAAACACAAACTGCCAATTTTAACTTTTGTTAATACAGGTGTATAAATTCTCTTATTTAATTTGAAATGTGGTAGGTTAAAATAGAAGGGCCAAAGTTTCTATAACATAAAGAGTACAATCCAAGAGAGAAGAAGAATGCTTCAACCAAATCTAAAATACCAAATGCAAATTTCCTCATTCAAATCTTCTAAATGCAGTAACTCCTTGATAAGGACGCGGCATGCCATCACGGATCACCTATGAATTAAAACTTTCATCGCTCTTTTATGTCTAGAGTTATATATAACAGCAACGATAATACCTATGCCAATAAAGCATCTGTTTTTGCCCTCTCAACGGATAATAAAATCAAGGCAGGCTAAAGATCCCAAATGGAAACAATCACCTGATATACTTCGCCAATGTTAACAGTCATCTAGTAGTAAGGCATGTATCGCATTGGCCTTCTAAACCTAGGAACCTTCCTGCAACCATTTGAGGCAGCAGAACATTAAAAAAGTGATGCAATGAATAATAAATGAACAGTCACACCGAAACGAGAAGTGTGGGAAAAAACATACCCATATCCATAAGGGGAGTAGAAATAAGGGGGAGCATATGGCCTCCTAAACCGGTAACCAATGTAAGGATTGAACCGCCTAGGGCGATATTGTTTCATCCCAGGAACATTGGTCCTTTTGGGCAAAACCTGAAAGCATATCATGTATGAAAAAAACAATAATTATAAATTAAAAAGCAAAATAATATATTTCAATCCAACCCCCAATTGATAAGCTTTTCAATTTATTCAATAAAGGAATAAAGACTCACCTTCAATTGACGTCCATGTAGCTCAGATTCATTCAGGAGCAACGCCTCCTGTATGGCTTCTACTTCGAGAAATTCCACATAAGCAAAACCCTTGGGCTGACCAAACTTGTCTGTCAGAATAGTAACCCTATTTACTGTACCACAGGACTGAAAGTGCTGCTGCACTTCTTCAGGTGTGCATGCATAATCAACCTACAGGACGAAATTCAATGCAAGGTTTGCATACCAAGTTGCATCAGCAATACTTACATGAATACAAATACAAAAAATTTCCATGCAAGTATAGATATTCCATGTGCTATCATTTTTCACATATAATTTTTCAATGCTACATGCATGATACAATTCACAAGACTCATGGTCATGCAAACAAAGAATATAGATTTAGTAAAATCAAAAAATTAAAATGGCATTGAGTGAAGAAATAGTTTGTCTATTATTACTTTGTTAAAACAAGCAATAGAGTGTCCTATGTTTTGTTCATGCTAAATATTTCACTCTGATCCAGCACGTTCAACATTTTTGCACTAATAACTTTTATTTAAGATATCTATGAGTTCATAATTCAAATTTTGAACTGCAGATTAGCCTCACAACTATTTTCAAATCTTTTTGGGTGATGATTTGAAAATTAAACAACATCTAGCAATTTTCAAATAATCACTCAAGGGAGCATAACAGCAAATAAATCTACCAAACCATCTTGTCAGAGTCCATGCATCAAACTTTTACTCTCTAAAGCGTCACTCATTCTTATCCCCAAATCCATAAATTCAAACACAAATTTACAAAGTAGCAAGATATCTATTTTCATACACCAAATCATACCACCACCATTCCTTTTTTCAAGCAGCTCATCTTTACTTTGAGCATTTTTCCTCTGACCAATATAAGCACTTTTCTCTTCCTTGCCCAACCTCTTCTTACTCTTTTCTTGAGAGAGAAAAAAAAGCATCACTGTGTTTCACCCTTCACTGAATAAACCAGACAGTTACACTGTTGCTTTAATGCTTCTCCTTCCGCATAACAATACAATTACAGCCACTGAAATTCTGTAGTTCACTGCAAAAACTAGTGATAATCACAACTCATCAAACAAAGCCTTAATTAACCATTTAGGATGAGCCCCTGTCCATATGTTTTATCTATGGGCTGCATTCTTTTAGACAAGTAGTGATCCTCTGTTGATTTCTATTCCACCTTCAAGGGCTGGAAACTGGCTAAATAGTGCCTCATTCAAAGCTTACAGCAAATATTAGCAAACAATTCCAACAATTGCTTGACGAATCCACGTCTTTTCATGATAAATAAAGACTGAGTAAAAACAACTTATTAAACACATAAATATACTTTTGTAGAAAAAATTGCAACACAAAAAAGTTCTGAAACTCTAAATTTAGTACGAATAACAAAGCTTCCCATAGAAAAGAGCTTTTGTAATAAAACACCAATAGTAATAGGAAGTTAAGACATCTAAAATGTCATTGATAAACAGATAGCACATGAAATCATTTATAGTAGCTCTTATGATTGAAGAAAATTCCAGCCGATTCAACTGAAAAGTTCATCAATAATTTTAGTGCTTCCAACTCATAATAATAAGAGCTAATTAACTGATATGTAGAAAATGCTTTTAGAGAACAAAACAGACAACACAAGGTGCATGACATTTTGTATTCACAAAATTGTCATAGCTTGAAATATTTACAATTTTCGAAGAGCTGTTTTTCTTCAGTTCAAATAACACAATAATTCATGTTGCAACATCTTATGATATTATTAAGACTTTAGCGAAAAGAAAAACGTAACGAAGAAGTGCCCATAGGGAACAATAGAATCAAACAAGTAAAAACAAGCTGGTTTGCATTTTAAGAACTCATTGTAAGTTCACTTGTAAAGAGTAAATGCATATTTACCAAATATTGCTGATATTTTGGATAAAAAATAAGTAGTAGACAAGAGATTATGACACCACAAAGAAGCAACAATCTTACACCCTTCACCACATTTGCCCAACGATCACACATTTCAGAAGCACCAACCAACACCAGCAGTGACGAGGCTCTGCAGTCTGTAACTTAGATTGCCTGTCCTGACTTTCCTCTGCTCTTCAATAGGAATAACTTCCGTTCTCACATACCATGGTTGAAGCATCTCAATTTACATACCATCTCGTGCATTCCAGCAACCTCCAATAAGCCTCTTGTTGGCTTTCATACAACAACACAGCTTTGCGTTATTTTCTTATTACACTTTGCTTTTCCTCTCTCTTACCTTTCATTTTTCCTTTTCCTTTTTTTTCAATATCTTTCTTTTATTTTTCCATTTCTTTTCCATTTCTTTTGTATAGTTTTTTTTTTCTTTTCTTCTTTTCTTTTTTTTCCCTCTCCAAATGTTCTTTCATTCCTTTTCTTTTCCTCTTTTTTATTTTTTTTTTGTCCAGTAGATTCATCATATTATCCCCTCATTTTTCAACTAATATGTTTTCATTTTCATTTCTTTTCACTATTAGCATGCAGGAATTTTTAATCTCTCTCTAAATACAAGCTTATTTAAAGCAAAAAATGACTTTGGCCCACCCCCAAAAGACAGTACTACTATTCCAGCGCTAACAAACAGAGAACCTGAAGAATAAGGAGAACCCTGCGATCATAGTAAGACATAAAGTCAAACCATGATTCTGAATGATAAGAATCCAAATCAACAGAAAAGGCAAGGAAATTAGTGTAAATAATGTTTTCAAATGATAAACAAAGCCCATGAGCAAAGCCTTAAACTCAAAACCGAGGTCTACATACGATACAAAACTTGTAATAGATTGCTCACCAGAAGGGAGCCAGAAGTTTGAAGCAGGGATGACTTTCCCTTTTTTTTTCCCCTTTCCCTATTTGTCGTGCATGGGGAGAATTTGGTACATTGTTCTATTATTGAACACAGCACTAATAAATCTTACAACAGCTAAAGTTCATAGCCTCACCCTTATATCTATATTCATCATATGTAATCCTCCATTACCAATTCATCAATTCAGAGTTGGTTAATGGTTGAGAATATCCTTGACTTGAAAAAGACAAAAACATATTCAGATTTAAAAGAGGCCAGTAAAATCATTTTAGGTCTGAAATATTAAATTATTAAGTAGAGATTAATAGCAATTGGTAAGAACCTATACCAAGCAACTGTATGGTTTTCCGTGGGGCTCCATCCCACTTTGTTAATATGAATAGAAATATATAAGACAAGATTGGAGCAATGCCTGTTCTTCAACAAATGAAAAGTTTAAGAACTTATGAGCCACTTTGCAAATGATCATTTAACTCATCTCCATAATTTACTTGCTCAATGCCAGTGAATTGTTTTATAGGAATGTTTTATATAATCACTAAGAAAAAATTTCAAGAGGTTAGAATCTATATGAGCCGCTTTGCAATTTGCCTTCTTTTCCATGGCTTTCAAAAGCATAAAATGGTGCATTGACAACACATAACCAGACCGGCAAAAAGCAACCTGAAATCATATACTCCTATCAAATGATTTCCAACATGGATGATGATCAAGGAGTCTATTACAAACCCCTACACTTTAGTACCAGATATCAATAACCTACAACCCATCTGTTCTTTTTTCTTCCATGGGAATGTGCGTGTGCATGTGCCTGATCCTGATTTTCCTATAAATCGATACAACCTGGAAGCTGTGCCTCCCACATACATGAGTATTCTACCTACATAACTTATAGTGATGGATGGAAGAGGGATAGTAATTCAGGCACAATGAACCAATGACCGTGTTTAAGGTTAGGTAAAGAAAGCAAACTTAGGGAGCAAATTAAAACTCACAAAACCAGCTAAGATATCATATTCAAAAGAAAATCATTGATGACTGATGCAAAAATGGCAGAACTAGTTTCCTAAATTAGCCAGGGAAAAACAAAAAGTTGCAAGCATTACAGAGAAAAGAAATTTGATTGGGGGCTAAAAAAACAGAGTACCATGCAACTATAAGAGCACAGCTAGACATTAAAACAAGCTTACTGGAAAATAACATTGGTAAAAAAGGCGGGTAACCAAACAGAGGAAAATTTTCTCACATTGCCAACAAACACAGAACGAGAATCCGCTTCCTCTCTATTGGCTTGGTTAACAGCTGCACTAGCTGGATCTGTATACAGACGACGCAGCAAAGCAACAAATATAAGTTTTACACTTCCAAACAAGCAAAAACTGAAATAAGAGATCAGCTATAGACGACAAGAAGAAATTTGAAGAAAGAATTACATATTTGACATCAACAAACTTGTATACTCAACAATCAAAAGCAGCAGGAACAACCAAAATAACCAATTAATAAGACTATGTTTGCCTATCAAAATTCCGAGTAATCAAATAAGGACAGACAAGTAGATCGAAATTCCTCTACAAATTGGGGGGAAAAAACTTGTAGCAAAAGACGATAAAAAAGAAGTCAACACCTTGAACAGCACCCATCTCCTTCTCTACTTTAGCTTGCATCTCACGAAGAGCCGCCGCTTCTTCCTCCATCTCCTTCAACCTCTTCTTCATCTCATCCAATTCCTACATCATTGTCGAACAGACATGAATCATTAAGGAATTATATGCAAGTGATATATTTAAATGCGTTTTAGCTACAGAATCCCCAAGATCGATTAAATCAATCACTAGGGTTCTTATTATTTCTACAACTGAAATCGAAAGAGAGAGACAGAAAGAAAAACCTTGACGGCGTCGTCATCGGCGGCCGCCATATCTACGTCGGCGTTGTGAGGATCCATGTCGCCTTCCACGTCGGGAATCTCTCCACCGTACACCTCATGCTCCTCTTCCTCCATGTCTCTCTTTCTCCTGATGTTTCTACAAGGTGGAAGATTAGTTTCAGTTCGGGATATTCAGTTTACGTGGTTTGGGACACCATAGCCCTATAAGAAAGGAGAATTGAATGAGTCATACGCTGTCGTTGCGTCCGATGGAAACAAAAAACGTCGTAGTTTGCTAGGTCCCTTGCTATGAAGTCCATATTCCACAACACTCGAGACTTCCCAACGGTTAGGCTAAAATCTTAGTTCTGAACTTGCCTATACGCGTTTGAAAACAAATTAAAATAGAAATTTTTTTTAATAAATTTTTCATTTTTATCTCTTTTTTCTCTGAGAATAATAGAAGTATCTCATTTGAATAAAAAGATATTTTTCGTTAATTTAATTTTTGAATAAATCCATAAATTAAATTTATAGATTTAATTTAGACGAGTCAGTCCCAAAATCTTATGGCTAAAAAATTATTATCAACTTTAGAGTGCTAAACTTGGTTTGGAAAGAGAAAAAGAGAAATAATAAAAGAAAATAATAAGAAAATTTCAATTTTCTTTTCAGCTATTTCGATATAATAAAGAAAAGAAAAAAAGAAAAGAAAATTTATTTTCCTTTACAAAGAACAAAATTATAAAACATTGAAAGTTGACTTTTTTTTAACAAAAAAATTATTAAAAATTGACAATTATGATATATAAATAATGAGTATTTAAGAAAGAATTAAAATTTATTATTTAATTTGGGTATTCAAGTAATTTAATAAAAATTACTCTTTTTTTTTTCTTCATAATTTTCTCCAAAATTAGATAAATATAAAACATATGGTCTCTAGTGATAAATAAGTGAAATTTTACTCCATTCAATATTTTCCTCTTATTTTCCAAGCAGAGGAAAATAAATTTCTTTAGATATTTTTCATAATTAGTTCCCTCCATACAAAAAAACTATTCTTATCGAAAAGTTTAGAGACTTTGAGAAACCTATCATATTATTTGAATTGTAATTTTTAATAATAACCTTATACTTTAGCATAGACGGATCTAAATTTTTAATAACGAATTTTTAAAGACCTATCATGCTTTTATATTTATCTATAGCAAAGAACTATAACTCAAAAGGATGATGGATGCTTAAAAAACTCTAAAGCATGGGGTATAAAACTTTAAAGTTAAAGGACATTCATGCATAGGCCAAATCTTATATTCATCTTCCGTTACAGTAACACAATCACTTTCAACATAGAAGAAAGCCAACACAAAAAAAGTAGGTGGTTATTATTCAGATAGCAATTCATCTCTTTCCTATTTTTCTCTTATCCAATTGAAAGAATTTGTATTAAATTCTATAATTTTTCCATTTCAAATTACCTCAATACCCTTTTACTCCCTCCGTCTAAAAATAAGCCTCATATTTGCGAAAGAATCATGTCCACAAATAAGTATCACGTTTGTGCATTTTAGAAATAATATTTTTTTTTTCGTTTTTACCATTTTAATTATTGTAATTTCCAAAAATCTCTCTCTTTTTGTTATAAATAAGGATAATATAGTCAATTTACTCAAATTTATTATAAATTAGACAAATTAAATGGCTTTCTTAAGGGATAAGAAAAGTGCAAATATGACACTTATTTGTAGATAGAAGGAGTAATTTTCTCAAATCCTAACATTTCTTTTGGTGTTAGTAGGATTCAATAAATAAGTGTAAAAATTAAAAAATGTAATGAATTCTTTTTTGAATTCTAAAAAATGACATTTATAGTGAAACCAGAAAAACTTGAAATGCATTGGATGAAGTGTTATTTATGTGTGGATCTAATACACGAATTTACATATTGCACTCATGGTCCAATCTAATCTGTAAATTAAAACATGATTGACTCAATTCAAGTTATTATTATTTTTAAATCCATTAGATTGAATCAGACCGAGTCTGGTTATAACAAATTGTATATAACTACTCATGATCTATCTAAATTCACATTTATTCTAAAATTTCAACGATTCAAATCCATAACAGATTAATCCCAATCAAAAATAAAAAATCTTTAACCTAATATAAATTAATAAAAATATAAAATGGTCAGAAGCAGATTGAAAGCTAAGCAGTGATAATTCAAAATTTTTATTTCAAAGTTACTTTTTAATATAAAAAGAAAATCAATATTATAATATCACAACGAATTATACATTTTGCAACAACTTATTTATATTATTATACAATCAACTTGATTTAATTTTTATTATTCATTTTCTCCTGTTGCATATTCATAAATTATATACACTACTAAGATGACCTGAAACTAACTTCGAAATGAAATTAGTCTTGTACAAAGAGCGTGAAAATACTAAAAAAAAAAAAAAAAAAAAGGAAACCCTATTAGTATTCTTAGAGATCTATCTCCACTGTCAAGAACGAGCACTAACAAAAGCTTTGATGATAGGCTTAAGCTTCTCAACTAATTTTATGATACCCAAAAACATAAGACGATAAAGAATCACCATTCCAAATAAAATAGTAAGATCAATCCATTTCGAGTAACCCATTTCTACTTGCCAAAAGCTTGTCAAAATTTCTTCTCCACTAACAGTAGCTGGCCCGCCAACTTTATCATTAGGAAATGTCAATCCTTCAAATTCATTCTTATAAAATCCTTGATTTGCATACTTATGAAATGCAATATAGTACATTGGATATCTCCAGAAAGGCTTAGGAAGATCCTCAGGTAACCGAAAGAACCCTCCATTTAACATCATCACTCCTTGAATTCCAGCGCCTGTTATAATCCCCATCAAGAAATCTGGTACTATACTCGCAACCATCATCATCAAGCTTTCGACGAGCATCATGCATATGAAGAGTAATAATGTGAAGTAGACAAAGTGATCTATGCACTTCTGAAGACCAACCAAGTAATAAGCTATAGCTCCAGGGATTAAGGAGATCATAAATAGATATGGAAGGGAAGAAAATGTATTTCCAATGACGAAAGCACCAACACCATAATGCCCGTTTAATCTTTCTCGTCCAAATATCTGGTTTTTAGTAAAGAAAAAAAAATCAAATCATAATGCTGGCCCGCGCGAAGCCAGGATTTAAATTTGAGGTGGAGAAATGAGAATTACCTTCATATCTTCGACAAAAGAAGGGAATCCACCAATTGCCATGAAAGTCAAGAATGCAGCAACGAACATAAGCATTGAGCCTCTAGCCTGAAAATTCAGTACAGTAGTCGATATAATTAAAACTATGATGCTCTTGAATTTGAACCATCAAGCAGTTATGTAATATGTAATATATACCTGAATTGAACCATATGTGAAGCCTATATCATGGAAGATTGTCCCTACACATAGACACAGTGCAATATAGATTGCAAGGCGAAGCCAATAATAGCCTAAGTCACGATACATGTTAATGAAGGACCTCTTCGTAAGAACAACGCATTGTGTAATGAAGCTTGCTTGGCTTCCTTTCTTCCCCAATATTTCTCCATTCTTCAATACCAAGAAAATAGAATATTAAGTGAAGTTTTATGTCATTAAATCCCTTTTGAACACGATTTTTCAACCATTTAAATTGACAGCTCTATATATTCATCAATATGTGTGTGTGTGTACCTTTTTCGATATATAAGCCACTTGGTGTTGAACATCCTGGTAAATCTCTGATGATTTATATGACTTGATAAGCGTATTAATAACATCCTCTGTGCTTCTGCAACCGCCAGGCCCTTGTTCAATGTCCTTATCATAAATATAAAAATTTAGTTAAATGTAAGTTTTTTCTAAATGACGGAGAGGACTTGAACCAGGGTTTTTACATTTGCACTCTTAGGCTAAACCTATATGACTACATATCAATTGTTTATGTGAAATGAAGAGGATAATATTCAAGAGGAGAATATTCCATATATTTGTGTTGTTTATCCGAAATTAAAATTTATTTACCACATCGAAGTCCTTGTTTATGGTCCTAAGGTAGTGATCTGATGGATTCCTGAGAGTAGGGCAAGGGAAGCCATTTGAGGAGAAAAACTGCAACAAAATGAAATTTTATATAATTAATTAATTAATTAATTTCTTGAAAAAACAAAACTATATCTTTTAAAAAAAAAAAAAAAACCAAAACTATATATATAGTACCTGTTCTGCCATTGTAACGGGACCAAAATAGACTGTCCTACCAGAAGACAGCAAGCAAAGATTATGAAATAGCTCAAAAACCTCAGTACTAGGTTGATGGATCGATGCAATAACGGTCTTTCCATCTTGCTTAGCAATTTTTACAATACGGTTCATGACATGATAAGAGGCTGCACTATCAAGTCCACTCGTTGGCTCATCAAGAAACAGAAGCTTCGGGCGAGTCAAGATTTCAATGCAAATGCTAACTCTTCTCTTTTGTCCACCACTAAGGCCTTTTGAGCTCCAACCTCCAATTCTAGTGTTAACTGAGTCTTGTAAACCCATTTCTCTTATTGTCGTTTCAGCCCTTTCCTTCTTTTCACATTTTGACATGGAATTTGGTAGTTGAAGCTGTGCTGAGTAATATACAGCCTCTTTTACTGTTAACGTTGACATTAGAGTGTCGTCTTGAGTCACGTATGCCTGAACGATCACAAACCAGAGTTACGAAGCACCAGTAAATATTAGTATATTTATTTGGTTAATTTAGTTTAGACTTAAAGTTTAAACTCGAGACTTTTCAGCTTAAAAGTTGACGCTGGTAATCAATAATTATAAAGTAAAAATTTATTTAAACCCAGTTCATGGTCCCATTTATAAATCAAACCAAATAACTCAAATTAAAAATTCTTATTAAAACGAGGTATTTCTTCGAGAGCGGAGTGCACATATTATACATTTATCAACTGTGATGATAAAATTAAAAAAAAAAAAATCAAGTCCAATTATTTAAAAGTTGCAATTAAACTTAATATGAAAGCAGCCGTTGTCCATTATCTATATGTATATATACCTGTATTCATATACTTATAAAGAGCCACTCAAAAACATGTTTGAATTTAGCAGAATTGGTAGAAAAATACTGACAGAAAAGGGTATATATAAAATTGCAAAATCTCGAAACAACGTTGTTCTCGTTATCAAAAAGAGTAAAAACAAATGGAAGTATATAGTTCATATAATATTATTAACTCCAGGCCCATTCAATCAACTTCATACTTCTTCTTTTCTGAGAGTCAAAATTAAGGACTGGATGTATTTTTTTGACGTTTATTTTAAAAATTGTGATTTGCCAGCTAAAAACATTATTTTTTCAATATGCTGGAATAATATTTTTAAATTTTAAATATTTGAGTAATTTTTCTTACCGATGTTCCAAAGGCAAGGGTCTCCTGACGACCATTGACTAGGATTTTCCCACTCTGTTTTACATTTGAGGTTAACCTCCCTGCAATAAGTTCTCCTCATTAGCTTCTAAACCGGCAACAATAAAATAACATTAGTAGTACGTAACAAAAACTAATTAATTGTAAATGACAAAAAAAGTACTTCCACCAGTTATAAACAAATATATAATCTTTTTTCTTTTCTAATTTATATATATGAATAGAATCTTAGTTTGAACGTGTATATATATCAAAATATGAAAAAAAGAATCAGTATAATATATATATATATATATATATATATATAAAGAAATGAGCATTACATACCCGCCAATGCATCGAGAAGAGTTGATTTTCCACAACCTGAAGGTCCCATAATAGCCAACACCTCTCCTGGCTGAGCATATCCAGTTAAACCTTGCAAAATTGGCCGGCGGACATTTCTCCGGTCACCTGCTACCGTAACCCACAAATCGTTCCATGTCAAGAAAATACCCTTTTGCTGAATATCTCCTTTTAAGTTCCCAACAGCCGGTTCCATCTCAATACTTAGAGATGGTGGCTTGTAACTTTTACACTTAAAACTAAATGGAAATATTGATTCCTCGTTAAGTGAATGATTGCAGTCTTCATCTTCCTCAGGATCTAACTTATCGTCTTCAATTCTCGCCGGGCTTGGATTTGGTGTCCATATGGGAATTGTAGTTTTAGAATCCATTTTGCTAGTAATACTTTTAGAGCAGAAGATGTTTTAGAGATATTGAGCTTTCAGGTCATGTTTTCAATATTTATAGCCTGCGAGTATTGGAAAGTAAAATGCAAGCTGGCCAAATTCTGTCAAATTTTTAAAATAATTTTAAATGAAAAAAATAAAGAAGCTGTTATAAGAGGGAGGGGACACCAAGGCTGCTAGATATCAAAGAGAAAATTCAAAACAAGAAAGGGGACACCTTGGCTGCTAGAGATCAAGCCAAATCTATAGGGAATATTGGAAACAAGACAAATAGGTAGGCGTGGCCAGTGCATTGGAGTGTTAGATTGAAATTTCCTAAATGTGGTCCTTCAACTGCGTGTTCGGATCTGATTTTAGTTCCATCTGCCTCTGGTTTAGATTTATTAACCAACCGTTTTGATTACGATTTTTTACGATACAATTATTTTTCTAAAAAAAAATAAAAATTTGATTCTAAAGTTATGTCTTTCTTTTGAAGAAAATAACGGGAATTTTAAAAAGTATTAGTAAATTTTTATTTTAAATGACTTTTAGAATACTCATATTCATTTAAGAACTAAAATTAATTAATTAATTTTAAAAAAAATACAAAATAATCAAATAAATTATCGTTTTATTTGTTTAAAAGTTATTCATTAAATAAATTGTTAGAAAATTTTGAAAAATGCTTCAATTAATATAATTTTGAACTGAGTAAAAAATTTGAAAGGAAAAAAAAATGTTAAACTCCCATTTGTATCGAACGATATAATTTTAGATTAAATGCTTCACTTTTTTTACCATTTTATTTTTTAGATTTTTAAATTTGTAAGTAAAATGTATTTTAAAAATTTTTTTGAATAAAGTGTATTGTGTAGTAAAAAATTATTAAGACTTTTGGGTTGTATAAAATAGACTAAGTGATTATAAAATTTGAAAATAAAAATAGAAAATTTTTTTTTTCAACCAGATTGTAACTGTCTGAAATAACCCGAATTTTTATTTTTAAAGATTTTACCTTTAAATTTAATAAACTGACAGCGTGGAAAATGTATGTAAATATTTAAATGCAAATTAATAAGTTGTACAATGATAAACCGAACTGAAAACCAGCTGAAAAATCGAAAACCAAATGGAAATCGAGATTTGGGCTGAATCGAATCGGAATCGGACCGAATCAACCCGAACCATCTAGAAACTCTTTCTTTTTATCTCTTGCGCCTAACCCATTTTCCCACACCCACCCTTTACTCTGCGCCTCCAGCCACCCACCGGTACTGCCACCACCGCGCCACCTCCTCCTCCCTCTCTTCTTCTTCTTCTTCTTTTCTTTTCTTTTCTTTCTTTTTCTTTCCTTTTCTTTCCTCTCTTGCGCTTGCGTCTGAGTCCGTTCTGCACTGTGACTGGCGAAGCCTGAAGCAGCAGCGGCGACACCAGCTAGGCCGGACTTCCTCGCGCGCCACCTTGTTGCAGTTCGACGTCGCAGCAGCTCCGCCAGTGGTTCTACTTCATCCTCGGCCAGATCGCGCGGCGCCACCTCCACCAGATCGCATCACCGCCTTGATCTGTCGCGCCACTGCCTGCAATCGCTCTAGCGTGCCTCCGACCACCAGAGATGGGTCTGATCTGTCGCCGCCTCCGCCTCTCTGCCACTGCCAGTCGGATTCCTCTGCCTGCAGTTCCAGTGCGCATCCAGCACGCGTAAATTCCCGATCTAGCGAAATTCGATAAGAAAAAAAAAATTATATTTGGGTATGAATCAATTTTTGCTAATTCTCAGAAATTAATAAATTTTGGTCAATTAATTTTAGTAATCTCAGTTAAATTAATTTTAATAATTTTGGGTTAATTAATTTAATTTAAATTAGATATTGATTAATCAAAAACATTTGGTTAGTTAAAATTAAATTCAGTATTAAATAAATTATTAGAAAAATTTTGATAACAATCAATTTGTGGAATTGAATAAAAATAAACAAATAAGATATTGTTGCTGTGGAAACTATGGAGGATGGGAATAAATGACTGGATTGATTGCCCGATTGATGGGCTGAGTTAATTGTTGGTTAGTTAAATTTTAGAGGAGGTGCCGCTGAAATTTCGATAGGAATTAGATTATTTTTAGAACTTTAATATGTAGTACGACTACGATTATTATCGTTAGTAATATTATATTATCAATCATATTATTCTTATTAATATAATAATATTACTAATATTATCGTTATTATGGAACATTAAATTACTAACGACACATATGAAAGAGATAAACAAATAAACCAATAAATAAGAGTACCGAATTTATATAGTTTAATAAATTAAATATTGACTTTAATTATTTAGCGAATGAGGATTTAATTTCTTGAATTATAATTTTTCTTTAAATTTTCCTTCTAGATGCTTACGAAGTTCCAGAACATCAAAACAAAAGTCGAGAGCGGCAGTAATAAAGATAGTCCTTTAAAGGACAATAAAGAACTGTGAGTAGTGTTAGATAATTCGCCTCATTCGTTTGCATTCATGCATTCACGGCTAAATGTTATCATGCATTATTGCCATATTGCGATGCATTATTTGTTGATATTAAATATTACTTGATTATCTGTGAATGTGATATTGTTGTGCCTTGTTTGTGTGGAATTGGGATAAAGTGGGTCACCATGGGTTTGTGAGACTGTTACTGTTATATGGATCCTGATACTGATTCCTGTTAGCCGGGTAAATGGGAGATCGGCGCCCCCGTGTGCACCTACTGTTACTGTTACTGTTAACCACAGGTTGGCTTCTTTATTTGGGCGTACCGGATAATCTAGGTTGTTTGATCGCAGCCCGCAGGGTGACCTCCTGTTGTGAGCGCCTGATGATCTAGATTTGATGGAGACGACCGGGTTGCCTCCTGCTGGTATAAAAAAAAAAAAAAAAAAAAGAGAGAATGGAAAAACAATGAGAGGGCTGGTCAAGTGAGGATTAGACCGGTCGGCCAGAATAGGGGATCGGCTCCCTGGTGCACACGTGAGAGGATGGGCCATGTGGGAGGACGGCTCATCGGGGGTTTCGGTGACTCTACTGACTAATTTCCACGTGATATGATTATATGAAGGTGATAATAATTGTGATTGCTGTTGTATTGCCATTTGTGTGACCAACTGTATGTTCATAAAATTAATCGGCGACCAGGTAAACATATTTTTAACATCTGTGTGATTGTGTGGGGTGAGAGGGTTATCTAACCCTACTCATTGAGTTTGGCGCTCACCCCTGCCTACCTATTTTTTTTTTTCACGTAATAGAAGAAAAATCCTATGGAGTTGAGACATTAATTATAAAAGACTTTAATGATAGAAATGACGATGTAAATGTAAAGGTAGAGTTCCGCAATTGTATTCCAGTTGGGTTGTAAATGAATAATTAAAGTCCATATTAAATATACTAACTGTATTGGTGATACATAATTGAAATAAATTATTGGGCCTGCATCCACAGTTATGAATAGGAAATGAAGTTTGCATAATCTAGGCTTACTACGGGCTTCAGGGGCCTTAAGCCCATCCAGGTCTTAGTGCCGGTCCGGTCCATGGAAATGGGTCGTGACACCGTCATTAACCTCTGATTCTTAGCCGGTTCAAATTCATAGTGTAACATTCATATGAATCTTAGTTGGTTCCAGTTTAAAACTTTGAACCGATAATTTCAGTCTGATTTCAATTCATCTAAATATGATTTGATTTCAGTTCGATTACAATTTGAACCAAACCAGTGGTAGTGCCTACAAGTAGCTTTCCCACTTGTTTGGCAAATTGGATTCTAAAATTTATTGGGTGGTCCAATCTATCAACCCTTATTGGAAAATTATTGCGTGCTGCAATCTATCAACCCTATTGGATAATTGACAACAATAGCTTTCACCGCATTAAAAATTGCTTGTTAAATTTACAGAATAGTAAGAGTTATGGAATGTGATATTTTTATTTACTATTGTGTCCCAAAATATATTGGTTTAAGACTTTTGCATAATGATTAAGAAATCAATCAATTCTCTTAGATTATAAGAAAACCAAGGGTAATTTGACTAAATTATCCTTGATCTCTTAACTGCTAGTTACTTGTGAAAGTATTTATTGCATCTAATGTAAATAAGGGTAATATTGAAAAATATCATTTATTACTTTTTAAAATACTCAAAATAACTTATATTTTAGGACAAAATAATCACTCAAAAATGACTTATATTTTGAGGGAACATCATTATTATTTTGTCGCTGAGATTTGATGAAATTATTTAAGTAGTCATTACATTTTAGATGAATATCCAAAGCCTGCATCTGTCAATATAAATAGTTTCTCAGTTCAATTTTGAGGGGTTTTCCTATTAAGTCATAAAGAAAGGACGAAAATTACCTTGGACAATATGAAATCTACATACCCATCCTCTCCCTTTCCTTTCCTGTATCTTCTATCCCTTCAAAGAAAGCTAATTTTCCAATATTCAGAATGAGATTCAAAACCAACAAAATCAAAGGAATTCGCAGAAAATCAAAGGAATATATATTTACTTTATTTATTAAAGGAAAATACTGAATTAAGTCTAGCCAGAAGTCCAAAGCCATGAGTTGACAAACAAAAGAAATTTAATTTCCTCTCAAAAGAACGATATATATTGGACTACATTTTGTGTTTATTTCTTAAAATTCTAAGATTTTGGTTCCTCCGTTTTGAACTTCTATCTCATGGTTATGGTTTTACACCTTCTGTTTTTTTGGAGGTCAAATGCATATTCTGAACCTTGTACTTTTCCAAAAAAATCTTGTGGTCCCTTATACTTTATCGGGTCCTATAAGGTACCTCTATTTATTTTTTTTGTATTTAGTAGGTACCTCGCCACGCTGAAACTGTGTGTAAGTATCCACGAGAGTGTGAAGAGAATGAAAGTTTGTTTAATTGCCATGTTGTCACCTCTTTCCGTTCCTCCTCAGTAACCAACCCAAATTCTGATCGCTCAAAAAGGTAAAAAAAGAAGATATCGCAAGCGCAATCCAAGGAGAATTAAATTTAAGGCCACGCTAAATGGAAAACAGAAGCTTAGCAATAATTTTATTCCAATAAACTCCTCCAAGCTTTGAGTCAAGTTTGTCTGAGTCTCTCTTCACCTTCGGCACCTCGTCAAGGTTGGGCCGTTAGAGAAGTCGTTGATAGAGCCCTTGTTGTCGCTGCAAAGGGGAGAACAAGGTGGAGTCGAGCTATTTTAACTAGCTGAATCAAGCTCAAGTTCGAGAAGCAACACAAGAGGCAAAGAGTGGCAGCGACTATTGTTTCGGTGGCTGGTACAGGGAGTAGCCGATCGAAGAAGCCGAGAGTTAGTGTTTTGAGGTTGAAGGGAAGAGTTTACTAGCTGTGCAAAGGAAAGTGCGTGTTCTAGGCAGATTGGTTCCCGGTTGCCGGAAACAACCATTGCTGGTTATCCTAATCTTGAATAACATTAATAACTCATTTTCTGATTTTCTCGATTTTCTAGTTTAGCTTTCTTTTTCTAGTAGATCAAGTTCTGCTCTTCTAAATTAAAATGCTTTTAGGAAGCAAGAAGGTTTGTTCTTTCTTGCTCCCAATTTGATGGGTTTTGGAAGCAGAATAGGAAGACAGAAGAGGAGGGAGGAGGAGATGAAGTGTATGATGTGGCGTATGATGTGTTTCTCTCTCTCTCTCTGACATGTCATTATATTTTTGCCAGGCAAGGGAATTTGAGTTGCACTCGCTTCATTTGCCAGGGTATGTACCTATTAAATACGAAAAAAAATAAATAGAGATACCTTATAGGAGCCTCGCAAATATAAAGGGCCACAAGATTTTTTTTTAAAAAAATATAATGTCCAAAATATACATTTGGCCGTTTTTTAGGTTATCTCTTTTGGGAAATATGTTTTATTATCGATCTTACTGTAGAGGAACTTTGATTGTTTTCTCAAATGAGTATTATTCGCACAAGTATATAATTTTAATCAATAGGTTAATTTATAATTACTTATTTTTTATGACATATGTTGCATATTGTCGTTGTTTGTTATTTACTCATTGTTTATACTATTTCTTATATAATATTAAGTATTGGTTATAATCTTTCTTTTATATTGACAAGATTTTTATAATATCACTAGTCAAGTGCCACAGCGATGCGCGGATGGTAATATTTTTGTTATTATTCCTATTACTCTCCAATACTCACCTAAGTAATCAATAAAAAAAAAAAAAAAAAAGATAAATAAAGTGTCTAAATTTCATTACGTTTTATTTTGAATTCAGAAAAAAATTTCATATTTATTTGTATTTATAGATCTAGCACTCTCCATAATAAAGCAAAAGGAATACTTGTTAATTATTTATTCTTTGAGTCTAAATCCAATTGCACCATATGTGAACCAATATATCAAGGGCATCGATTCTACCAAATGAGATAAATGATGATGAATAACTGATGCATTATTTCATTAACGTTTGGGAATCTAAATTCCAATTTTAGAAGAAAACTAAATAAAAAGATATAGAAAAAAGGTTGACAACCCAAATTTAAACATGCCAAAGGTCCAATTCATTCACAAACATAGTAAATAAATAGATAAAAACTCAAAACTAATCAAATGAAATTAAACCAATAATCATGAAAGATCCATCATTATTTTTAAAAAGAATAAGATTTAAGAGAAATGAATAGAAAGCAACAAATTCACAAATATTATAAAAATTAATAATACAAAAAAAGAAAAGAGATATTATTGCCTGATTTCTTTCATTAAAAGAAAAGTATTACTTGGGTAATTTTTGTAAACCAAGAAAATCACCAAATTTGATGCAACTATAAATAATGTGGCGTGTTTAAAAACTTCAATCATAGATTGTAATAGCAGCTTCTATTATTTTTCCTCTACCGTATTATTATTGGTTTCTGGTGGCTTTCTCTCACAGAGGGGGAAAGAGAGAGAGAAAATGGAGGAATTATTTATTTTTATGGTCAATCTTTACATTACACTATTTTTGCATGCTCTATTCATGAACTATTCATTCACATCTAAAGCAAACGCTATGGTAAAATTGATTATCAAAAATAAAAATAAAGAGCCGTTTCAAACGTAAATTCCCCGCTTTGTATTGATAAATGATAATAATTATTGATAGTCATATAATAAAATAATAAATTAAAAATGTAAAAAGAAAAAAATAAATAACACTTCAAAGTTTAGTTTTGTGCCATGTCAACTTTGAAGGTTTTATATATATATATATATATATATATTTATAAAGATAAATAGATAGACAGTAGACATTCTAAATCTAAGCATTAAATTATGAGTTAAAAGTCAAATATGTATATTTTTTAAAAGGAACCTTAAAAAAAATACACACACAAATCATTGAGAATTAAGCTATACTCTATAGAGTCGATCAAATATATAGTAATACCCTAAATCCAAAAGAATAATTAATATTTATAATATTTGGTTATGTATTTACAAAAATTACAGATTATTGAACCATTTGACAAAGAATTTAAAAAAGAAAATAAACAAATCAGAAAAAAATTATATTACATTATTGAACAAAAAATTGCCACTTTTAATTAATCTATGAATTTTCATTCGTGCGACTTTGCCTGCAAATAAAAAAGAAATAATCGTATAATATGTCTTATATAATAAATAAAAAATAAATTTAAAAAAAATAAAAAAAAAAGAAAAGAGAAGTGCAAAAAATAACAAAATTACTTTTTTTAAAGAAAGAGGATTTAAGAGCACATAAGCGTCCAACTATTTAAAAAGCAACATGAAAATAATCAAAACCTAATGAATATTAAAACTACTTTTACTAAAGAATGAGTTTATTACTTTGCCTTCTCTATCATTAATTTTATAATTATATATAATTGTTGGAATTGCAATGATTAGTGAGGAATGAATCATGGTAGTGGGTATTGTATTTTTTTTTAAATCATCGGTATTCGGATTCTATTAGTAGGGATTCTTTAATTCGGTTCGAAGTTTAATCACAGTTTTCACCTTTCTCTAAAGATGAGTTTAGTGGGTATTGTATCTTTAATGCCATGGAAAGAAATAATGATGGATAAATTGGTGCCCTTTAAAATGTATATTCTGATTTTGGAGTCACGGGGTGGAATTTAGGAGTTGAGCAATGATATCTTAGGAGCTTCTTCATGCTTTCAATTATAAGGTTTTGATGCTTTAAGTTTACTTAATCAATCATCATCTAATCTTTCATTTTGGAACAAAAATAGGCGAGAAAAATAAATAATAATTGCAAATATTGCTTATTAGTTGTATTATATTCCAAATATTATAATTTAATTGAATTAAAAAAAATCTCTTTTTATTTTCTTTTGTTTTTCCAAAAATTGTTTGAATCTTGAATCTTTCTTTTTCTTTAAAATTTCAATCTTGATTAATTATTTATTTTATTTGTCTTTTTTTTTTCTATGTTTGTGTAGATTAATGTATTATTAACAAATTAAAAGTAAAACCCTATAAAGCTTTTTCTTTAATTTTTTTTATTGAAAAATATAGATAATAAAATATTCTTTAATTTAATTAATTACATTTTATCTGAATTTTTCATTTTTTTATATATTTGATAAAATTAATTGTTTTAATAGATATCATATATTTAACTAAGATTTCATTGAATATTAAAAGGTGTAACATTTCATAATCCACTTCCTAAATACTAATATAAATCATAGATTACCAAACAATATAAACATTAGAGTTTTTAAAACGTTAAACGCTAAATTAAAAGTGGTTGCTAAAAATAACTAAAGAAAGTAAAATTTCATGATCATCTCCTTTATTAACGTATTTTCTCTATATAGTGATAGGAAGAATTACACTTATTAAGGTAATCATAGCAAGTGAAATGTTTTAATTCCAATGAATTAATATTCTTACTATTAATAAATTAAACAAATTAAATGGCTTTCTTAAGGGATTATAAAAGTGCAAATGTAACACTTATTTGTAGACGGTGACAATAACAAATTGTATCTATCCAAATTCACATTTATTCTAAAATTCCAACGATTCAAATCCTAACAGATTAATCTGCCCAATCAAAAATAAAAAATCTTTAACCTAATATAAATTAATAAAAATATAAAATGGTCAAAGGCGAATTGAAAGCTAAGCAATGGTAATTCAAATTTTTTATTTCAAAGTTACTTTTTAATATAAAAAGAAAATCAATATTATAATATCACAACAAATTATACATTTTGCAACAACTTATTTATATTATTATACAATCAACTTAATTTAATTTTTATTATTCATTTTCTCCTGTTGCATATTCATAAATTATATACACTACTAAGGTGACCTGAAACTAACTTGGAAATGAAATGAAATTAGTCTCGTACAAAAAGTGTGAAAATACTTAAAAAAAAAAAAAAAAAAAGGGAAACCCTATTAGTATTCTTAGAGATCTATCTCCACTGTCAAGAACGAGCACTAACAAAAGCTTTGATGATAGGCTTATGCTTCTCAACTAATTTTATGATACCCAAAAACATAAGACGATAAAGAATCACCATTCCAAATAAAATATTAAGATCAATCCATTTCGAGTAACCCATTTCTACTTGCCAAAAGCTTGTTAAAATTTCTTCACCACTAACAGTAGCTGGCCCGCCAACTTTATCATTAGGAAATGTCAATCCTTCAAACTCATTCTTATAAAATCCTTGATTTGCATACTTATGAAATGCAATATAGTACATTGGATATCTCCAGAAAGGCTTAGGAAGATCCTCAGGTAACCGAAAGAACCCTCCATTTAACATCATCACTCCTTGAATTCCAGTGCCTGTTATAATCCCCATCAAGAAATCTGGTACTATACTCGCAACAATCATCATCAAGCTCTCAACGAGTATCATGCATATGAAGAGTAATAATGCGAAGTAGACAAAGAGATCTATGCTCTTCTGAAGGCCAACCAAGTAATAAGCTATAGCTCCAGGGATTAAGGAGATCATAAATAGATATGGAAGGGAAGAAAATGTATTTCCAATGACGAAAGCACCAACACCATAATGCCCGTTTAATCTTTCTCGTCCAAATATCTGGTTTTTAGTAAAGAAAAAAAAAATCAAATCATAATGCTGGCGCGCGCGAAGCCAGGATTTAAATTTGAGGTGGAGAAATGAGAATTACCTTCATATCTTCGACAAAAGAAGGGAATCCACCAATTGCCATGAAAGTCAAGAATGCAGCAACGAACATAAGCATTGAGCCTCTAGCCTGAAAATTCAGTACAGTAGTGGATGTAATTAAAACTATGATGCTCTTGAATTTGAAGCATTAAGCAGTTATGTAATATGTAATATATACCTGAATTGAACCATATGTGAAGCCTATATCATGGAAGATTGTCCCTACACATAGACACAGTGCAATATAGATTGCAAGGCGAAGCCAGTAATAGCCTAAGTCACGATACATGTTAATGAAGGACCTCTTCGTAAGAAAAACGCATTGTGTAATGAAGCTTGCTTGGCTTCCTTTCTTCCCCAATAGTTCTCCATTCTTCAATACCAAGAAAATAGAATATTAAGTGAAGTTTTATGTCATTAAATCCCTTTTGAACAGCATTTTTCAACCATTTAAATTGACAGCTCTATATATTCATAAATATGTGTGTGTGTGTGTACCTTTTTCGATATATGAGCCACTTGATGTTGAACATCCTGGTAAATCTCTGATGATTTATATGACTTGATAAGAATATTAATAACATCCTCTGTGCTTCTGGAACCGCGAAGCCCTTGTTCAATGTCCTTATCATAAATATAAAAATTTAGTTAAATGTAAGTTTTTTCTAAATGACGGAGAGGACTTGAACCAGGGTTTTTACATTTGCACTCTTAGGCTAAACCTATATTACTACATATCAATTGTTTATCTAAAATGAAGAGGATAATATTCAAGAGAAGAATATTCCATATATTTGTGTTGTTTATCTGAAATTAAAATTTATTTACCACATCGAAGTCCTTGTTTATGGTCCTAAGGTAGTGATCTGATGGGTTCCTGAGAGTAGGGCAAGGGAAGCCATTTGAGGAGAAAAACTGCAACGAAATGAAATTTTATATAATTAATTAATTAATTAATTTCTTGAAAAAACAAACTATATCCTTAAAAAAAAAAAAAATCAAAACTATATATATAATACCTGTTCTGCCATTGTAACGGGACCAAAATAGACTGTCCTACCGGAAGACAGTAAGCAAAGATTATGAAATAGCTCAAAAACTTCAGTACTAGGTTGATGGATCGATGCAATAACGGTCCTTCCATCTTGCTTAGCAAGTTTTACAATACGGTTCATGACATGATAAGAGGCTGCGCTATCAAGTCCACTCGTTGGCTCATCAAGAAACAGAAGCTTCGGGCGAGTCAAGATTTCAATGCAAATGCTAACTCTTCTCTTTTGTCCACCACTAAGGCCTTTTGAGCTCCAACCTCCAATTCTAGTGTTAACTGAGTCTTGTAAACCCATTTCTCTTATTGTCGTTTCAGCCCTTTCCTTCTTTTCAGATTTTGACATGGAATTTGGTAGTTGAAGCTGTGCTGAGTAATATACAGCTTCTTTTACTGTTAAGGTTGACATTAGAGTGTCGTCTTGAGTAACGTATGCCTGAACCATCACAAACCAGAGTTACGAGGCACCAGTAAATATTAGTATATTTATTTGGTTAATTTAGTTTAGACTAAATATTAGTATATTTATTTGGTTAATTTAGTTTAGACATAAGTTTTAAACTCGAGACTTTTCAGCTTAAAATTGATACTGGTAATTAATAATTGTAAAGTAAAAATTTATCTAAACTCAGTTCATGGTTCCATTTATAAACCAAACCAAACTAATTAAATTAAAAATTCTTATTGAAATGAGGTATTTCTTAGAAAGCGGAGTACACATATTATACATTTATCACCCGTGATGATAAAATAAATAAATAAAAAATCAAGTCCAATTTTTTAAAAGTTGCAATTAAACTCAATAAGAAAGCAGCCGTTGTCCATTATCTATATGTATATATTTCATAGATTTATTTCTACGACTGCTATCTATCTGTCTTGACATGTTGGTTCAATTTGCAGGGAACCAAGAACTACTATCTATTTATCTGTTTGGATCGCAATGGATGATGGGGGGCTTTACCTGTATTAATTACTTGAGTTAATATGCATTTATTAAAATATTTAAGGAGGGTGAAGGTTATTTTTATGCTTATAAAGAGCCACTCAAATTGTAAAACATGTTTGAATTTAGCAGAATTGGTAGAAAAATACTGACAGAAAAGGGTATATATAAAATTGCAAAATCTCGAAACGAGGTTGTTCTTGTTATCAAAAGAGTGAAAAAAATGGAAGTATATAGTTCATATAATATTATTAACTCCAGGCCCATTCAATCAATTTCATACTTCTATTTTTCTTAGAGTCAAAATTAAGGACTGGATGTATTTTTTTGACGTTTATATTAAAAATTGTGATTTGCCAGCAAAAATCATTAGTTTTTCAATATGCTGGAATAATATTTTTAAATTTTAATTATTTGAGTAATTTTTCTTACCGATGTTCCAAAGGCAAGGGTCTCCTGACGACCATTGACTAGGATTTTCCCACTCTGTTTTACATTTGAGGTTAACCTCCCTGCAATAAGTTCTCCTCATTAGCTTCTAAATTGGCAACAACAAAATAACATTAGTAGTACGTAACAAAAACTAATTAATTGTAAATGACAAAAAAGTACTTCCACCGGGTATAAACAAATATAATCTTTTTTCTTTTCTAATTTATATATATGAATACAATCTTAGTTCGAACGTGTATATTTATCAAAATATGAAAAAAAGAATCAGCGTAATATATATATATATATATATATATAAAGAAATGAGCATTACATACCGGCCAATGCATCGAGAAGAGTTGACTTTCCACAGCCTGAAGGTCCCATAATAGCCAACACCTCTCCTGGCTGAGCATATCCAGTTAAACCTTGCAAAATTGGCCGGCGGCCATTTCTCCGGTCACCTGCTACCGTAACCCACAAATCGCTCCATGTCAAGAAAATACCCTTTTGGTGAATATCACCTTTTAAGTTCCCAACAGCTGGTTCCATCTCAATACTTAGAGATGGTGGCTTGTAACTATTACACTTAAAACTAAATGGAAATATTGATTCCTCGTTAAGTGAATGATTGCAGTCTTCATCTTCCTCAGGATTTATGCTCTGTGCCTCTAACTTATCGTCTTCAATTCTCGCCGGGCTTGGATTTGGTGTCCATATGGGAACTATAGTTTTAGAATCCATCTCGCTAGTAATATTTTTAGAGCAGAAGATGTTTTAGAGATATTGAGCTTTCAGGTCATGTTTTCAATATTTATAGCCTGCGAGTATTGGAAAGTAAAATGCAAGCTGGCCAAATTCTGTCAAGTTTTTAAAAAATTTTAAAAGACAAAAATAAAGATGCCGTTATAAGAGGGAGGGGACACCAAGGCCGCTAGATATCAAGTCAAATCTATCTGGAAAATTCAAAACAAGACAAATAGGTTGGCATGGCCCGTGCATGGAAGTGTAGATTCAAAATTTTCAAAACGTGGTCCTTGAACTTCTTGTTCTGATCTGATTCGGCTCCAGCGGGCTGTGGTTAATATGAACGGACGGTTCTGATCACAATTTCTGAACGATATAATTATTTTTTTAAAAAAATAAAAATTTAATTATAAATTTGTCCTTTTTTTGCAGAAAGTAACGGAAATTTTAAAGAAAAAGTATTTGTAAATTTTATTTTAAATAATTTTTAAAATACTCATACTCATACTCATGTAAGAACTAAAATTAATTGATTAATTTTACAAAAAAAATACAAAATAATCAAATAATTATCATTTTATTTATTCTAAAAGTTATTAATTAAATAAATTGGTAGAAAATTTTGAAAAATGCTTCAACAGTGTAATTTTGAATTGAGTAAAAAATTTAAAAGGAAAAAAAACATTAAACTCCCGTTTGTATCGAACAATATAATTTTAAACTAAATATTTCACTTTTTTTTTACCATTTTACTTTTTAGATTTTTAAATTTGTAAGTAAAGTGTATTTAAAAAAAATTTTGAGTAAAGTGTATCGTGTAGTAAAAAATTATTAAGACTTTTAGGTTGTATAAAATAGACTAAGTAATTATAAATTTTGAAAATAAAAATAGAAAATTTTTATTTCAACCAAATTGTAACCGTCGTTAACCTCTGATTCTTAGCCGGTTCAAATTCATATTGTAACATTCATATGAACTTTAGTTGGTTCCAAACTTTGAACTGAGAATTTCAGTCTGATTTCAATTCATCTAAGTATGATTTGAATTTGGTTTGATTTTAATTTGAATCAAACCAGTGGTCATGCCTACAAATAGCTTTCCCACTTGTTTGGCAAATTAGATTCTAAAATTTATTGGGTGGTGCAATCTATCAACCCTATTGGAAAATTATTGCGTGGTGCAATCTATCAACCCTATTGGATAATTGACAACAATAGCTTTCCACGCATTAAAAATTGCTTGTTAAATTCACAGAATAGTAAGAGTTATGGAACGGGATATTTTTATCTACTCTCTATGTCCCAAAATATAATTCGTTTAAGGCTTTTTTATAATGATTAAAAAAAAATCAAGTTCTCTAGATTATAACAAAACTAAGGGTAAATTGACTAAATTATCCTTTATCTCTTAACTAATAGTTATTAGTGAAAGTATTTATTGCATCTAATGTAAATAAGAGTAACATTGAAAAAAATATTATTTATTACTTTTTAAAACACTCAAAATGACTTATATTTTAGGATAAAATAATCACTTAAAAACGACTTATATTTTGAGAGAAAATAATTATTTTGTTCCTAAAATTTGACGAAATTATTTAAGGGACGAATATCCAAAGCCTGCATCTGTCAATATAAATAGTTACCCATTTCATTTTTGAGAGGTTTTCCTATTAAGTCATAAAGAAAGGACAAAAATTCCCCTGGACAATATGAAATCTACATAGCCATCCTCTCCCTTTCCTTTCCTGTATGGCCCCTCTCTTCTATCCCTTCAAAGCAAGCTAATTTTCCAATATTCGGAATGAGATTCAAAACCAACAAAATCAAAGGAATTCGTTGAAAATCAAAGGAATATTTACTTTATTTGTTAGGAAAATACTGAATTAAGTCTAGCCAGAAGTCCAAAGCCATGAGTTGACAGACAAAAGAAATTTAATTTCCTCTCAAAAGAACGATATCTATTGGACTACTTTTTGTGTTTATTTCTTAAAATTCGAAGATTTTGGTTCCTCAGTTTTGAACTTCTATTTCATGGTTATGGTTTTACACCTTTTGTTTTTTTGGAGCCAAATGCATATTTTGAACCTATTACTTTTTCAAAAAAATCTTGTAGTCCTTTATACTTTATGGGGACCCTATAAGATACCTCTATTTATTTTTTTCGTATTTAGTAGGTATCTCACCACGCTGAAACCGGTGCGTGAGTATCCACACAAGTGTGAAGAGAATGAAAGCTTGTTTAATTGCCATGTTGTGACCTCTTTCCATTCTCCTCTTCAGTAACCAACCCAAACTTTGATCGCTCAAAAAGGAAAAAGAAGAAGAAATCACAAGCACAATCCAAGGAGAATCAAACTCAATGCCACGCTAAATGGAAAACAGAAGCTTAGCAACAATTTTATTCCAATAACTCCTCCAAGCTTTGAGCTAAGTTCGTCTAAGTCTCTCTTCCCCTTCGGCTCCTCATCAAGGTTGGGCCATTAGAGAAGCCGCTGATAGAGCCCTTACTATTGCCGCTAAGGGGAGAATAAGGTGAAGTCAAGCTATTTTGACTAGCCGAATCAAGCTCAAGTTCAGGAAGCAACACAAGAGGCAGAGAGTGGCAGCGACTACTGTTTCAGCGGTTGGTACCAGGAGCATGTTATGGAAATTGAGCTTTTTCCATAAAAAAAAAAACAATTTGTGGATTACTGTACTGAGTAATTACACTAGGTAAATTCCCAGATAAGTGGAGGAGTCACAAATGGTCTCACTTAAAATCCACTTGCCTTAGACTAAATTCTTGTCGTTTGACAGAATTTACCTAGACATGTAATTAATCAGATAATAATCACCAAAAATATTTTGCTCAACAAATAGCTATTAAATAAATAAAGACAAAAGCAATAAATAAGAGAGAACACCAAAACTTTAACGAGGTTCGGCCAATTTTGCCTACGTCCTCGGACACTACTAAATTTATATTTCACTAAAGACATATACAAATTGAGAGAGGAGAGAAACTTGTCTAACCCACTAAGTATTGGAAGACAAGTTTTGGGATGTATAAAACTTAAGGAGCTAGGCTCCTTTTATAGCCAAACAACTCCCCACTCCCTTCCCTTTTTTTCGATGTGGGATTTGCAAGCCACCTAACCAACAATCTCCACCTTGCCGAAAATCCCACCAATGCAAACTTCTGCTCTCTCTTACAAAGTTGTAATTTCTTCAAATGTGCTTGGCAGTGCCAAGCTTCAATTTTTAACAATATTAATCAAGTCCAAACAGTGTTTGAACTTGACAGCTGTCACCACTTTTGTCAACATATCAACAGGATTCTCAGCAGTCTGAATCTTCTGGAGTTGAATCTGTCCTTCCTCCAGAATTTCTCTGACAAAATGAAATCGAACGTCGATATGCTTTGTCCTTGCATGATAAACTTGGTTCTTTGCCAAGTGAATAGCTCTTTGACTATCGCAATGTACAACAATGTTGTTTTGCCCAATTCCCAATTCATCAAGCAATCGTTGAAGCCAAATTGCCTCCTTAACAGCTTCTGTAACTGCCATATACTCTGCCTCTGTTGTAGACAAAGCCACTGTTGACTATAAAGTAGACTTCCAACTAACTGGTGCTTTTGTAAGAGTAAACACATAACCAGTAGTTGATCGACGTTTATCTATATCATCGGCATAATCAGAATCACAGTATCCGACTATGCGTTGACCACTATTCCTATCCTGCTCAAAAATCAATCCAACATCCACGGTGTTCAAAAGATACCGTAGAATCCATTTCACAGCTTGCCAATGATCCTTGCCAGGATCATGCATGTACCTGCTCACAACTCCAACTGCCTGTGAAATATCTGGTCTTGTACACAACATAGCATACATCAAGCTACCCACAACATTTGCATAGGGAACTTTAGACATGTATTCCCGTTCTGCATCATTTTTTGGTGACTGAGCTGCACTAAGTTTGAAATGAGGAGCAAGAGGTGTACTAACAGGTTTGGATTTGTCATCCATACCAAAACGCTTTAGTATCTTTTTCAGATATTGCTTCTAATTCAGACAAAGTCTCCTCAATTTCCTATCTCTGTAATTTCCATACCGAGAATCCTTTTTACTTCGCCCAGATCTTTCATTTCAAATTCTTGATTTAACTGATTCTTCAAATTCTCAAATTCTTGTTTATTCTTTGAAGCTATCAGCATATCATCAACATACAAAAGAAGATAAATGAAAGAGCCATCTTGTAGCTGGCGCAAATACTTACAATGATCGTATTTGCTTCTTGTGTACTTCTGCCTTTGCATAAACTTATTAAATCGCTTGTACCACTGCCTCGGAGATTGCTTCAATCCATAAAGTGATTTTTCAAGTTTGCATACCATATTTTCCTTTCCAACAACCTTGAATCCTTTTGGCTGAGTCATATAGATTTCCTCTACCAGATCTCTATGTAAAAATGCAGTTTTTACATCCAATTGAACTAGTTCCAAATCAAACTGTGCTACCAAGGTAACAAAAACCGAATGGAGGAATGTTTTACAACTGGAGAAAACACTTCATTATAATCAATTCCCTCCGTCTGAGCGTAGCCTTTAGCTACCAACCTTGCCTTATAGTGAACACTGTCTCTATTAGGAAATCCATCTTTCTTTGCATATACCCATTTGCATCCTATTGCCTTCTTTCCCTTTGGTGGATCAACTAAGTTCCACGTCTGATTCTTGTAAAGGGACTTCATTTCATCTTCTATAGCGTTTCTCCACTTTACTTCTTCTGAACTTTTGACAGCTTCATTAAAAGTGGATGGAATGCTATCATCTGCAATTGGAGATGCATAGGCCACCATATCATCAAAACGAGCAGGCTTTCTTATAACTCTTCTTGGCCTATCAAGTGCAATTAACTCAAGTTGCTGTGGAGGTTCTTGGAGTTGAACCTCATCTTCATCTGAACCTCCTTCTACCTCAGGAGTTTCTGTAGGTTCAGTACTTGCCACTGGGATTTTTCTATCAAACTCCACCTGTTTGGGAGTATCCTCCACCTGTTGTGGAGTACCATCTGACTGCTCTACTATCACCTTTTTTAACATGGTAAATTCATCAAAAGTGACATCTCTGCTAAAGATTATTTTCTTTGATTCTGTACACCATAGTCGATAGCCTTTAACACCGGTGCTTATCCCTATGAAAATGACTTTCTTAGCTCTTAAATCTAGCTTCGATTCCTTGACATGATAATATGCAGTGGAACCAAATACACGTAAGGAATCATAATCATTTGCAGGTTCTCCACACCATACCTCTATAGGTGTTTTGCCACCAATAGCAGTTGATGGTAATCGATTAATGAGATGGCACGCATATGAAAAAACCTCAGCCCAAAATTTCTTGTCTAATCTAGCATTAGACATCATACACGGAACTTTCTCCAACAATGTTCGGTTCATGTGTTCTGCCACCCCATTCTGCTGTGGTGTATTTCTAACTGTGAAGTGCCGAACAATGCCTTCATCTGCGCAGACTTTATCAAAAGCATCATTTTGTACTCTCCTCCATTATCTGTTCGGAGACATTTGATGCGTCTACTAGTCTGAGTTTCCACCAATTTTTTCCATTAGAGGAAAACTCCTAACACTTCATCTTTTGACTTCAAAGTATACACCCAAACCCTTCGAGAGCAATCATCAACAAAGGTCACATAATAATGTTTGCCACCCAAAGAAGCCGTTGTAGAGGGTCCCCATACATCAGAGTGAACATAGTCCAAAATACCCTTGTAGTATGGATTCCGGTGCCAAATTTCACTCTTGATTGCTTTCCTTTGGTGCAATGCTCGCAGAAGCCGTTGTAGAATTACTTGCAGCCTATTGTTATTCAGTCTCTACTTGAGTGATATTGTAGATAAGTTATCAGAATTTTGATGTGTATAGGAGAAGGGAGTTCAAAGAGTGTAGAGAAAAAAAGCTAGAACAGAGCTCACGCGTTTTTGGAGTAAAGGTTTGATATCTCTTGATTTTTATTATTGTCTTTGCATGAGAATTTGTGTGGTGTGTTGCTATTGAGACAATATATTGCTTCATGTTGGAGAATGGTAGTGGTGAGAAAACAGGGGAGGTATTGAGTTTATGTTGAAAACAGGGGAGGACTTCATCTTGATTTTGACCCCATTTAATGAGGGAATTAGGAAGTGTCATAGAAGAGTTATTTGTTCCTCTATGTGTTAGCTTTGCATGGGTTTTTGAATCACCCAAATTGGATTTGTATATTGAGAGATATGACCAAAAGAGTGCAGACTGCGCAGGCTGGAAACGCGTCGCGACCTGGCACTGCGTAGGCTGGAAGCACGTCGCGCGCTCGCGACTTTGCACTGTGCGCGCGTGACTTCCACTTCAAACTCTCTGACTCTCAATTGGCACATTACGCGCTCGCAACTCTCAAGTGCGCGCTCGCGAAGTTGGCCCTTGGGCTGGAAGCACTCGCGACTTGCATTGCGCGCTCGCGTAGTTGGCATGAAAACTCACTGGCTCTCATTTGGCACACTACGCGCTCGCGACTTTCAAGTACGCGATCGCGACTTGTGCCTGAGAACACACTGTCTCTTATTTTCTGCATCTCGCGCTCGCAACTTCCATAGGCGCGCTCGCGACTTGGCTTTTCCTGCATTTTTGGACTTTCTTTTTCTATGTAATTAGGTTCTTTGCTCAACTTGTATGCATCCAATCATTTCAAAACAAAAAGACAACATTAGAACATGTATCAAAACAACATCCAAGCATGCAAATGATGTGAAATCATATGAACATTATAATTTATGAAGTGATGAACTATTACTATGATGTTGTGTTATACATTTGACATACCAACATTATGCTCCATTGAGGTTAAGTAGAAACCATGTCGATAAGGCCATGTCGCGACATAGGATAGCAGATCTGCGCCTCATACAGTTTGTTACTCCGGCTACAGGCCGTTGAGTGGATATGATTATATGGGCCATAGCAGCCAAGTATACAGTATTCATCCAGTTTATACAGTTTTCTTATCACCTCGGTTTCGCTATAACCTTATGGAGCCATACAGATTTCATGAATCATATAGCATAATAAACAGCAAGTATCATGCTATATGTGCTTATATGTTTAATTATCCAGATGCGTTTACATGGTTATTTCTATACATGTATGTGCTTTATTATTTCTTGTTATGTTGAGATATCCACTGAGCTTTATTTGCTCAGCGAGTTACCTGTTTAACTCGCAGGTTTTGAGACTAGTCCATAGAGAGTCAGCTTACAACTGCTGCAGCTCATCTGTAGAAGACTCGGTCTTCAGGGTAGATACTCATGTTATCCTTTTTATGGCATGTACAGGGCACACAGTTGGGCCCAATCCATTTTGTAAACAGTATCATGTCTTGTAAATATTATATACATTATGATGTCAGCATGTCAGGACATACAGTCAACCAGTTTGTAGCGTCTCGTCTCGGTTTATTCGGGTTTACGGGTGGACCGGGAAGGGATGTTACAAATAATCCCTGATCTGACAATCTTTTCAAGGATTTTTCACTCGCATGTCCCAAACGCCTATGCCACAATCTGGTTGTTTCTAATTCTTTGTCATCACTAGAAACAACTGTTGCTGTCGATCCAATGATTGTATTACCCTAATAGTAATACAAATTATTCCTTCTCCGAACTCCTTTCATCACCACAAGTGCACCAGAGATGACTTTCATCATTCTATCTTTCGCAATTATAGTGAGTCCTTTTGATTCTAGGACTCCAACTGGAATGAGATTTTTTGTCAAACTTGGTACATATCGAACATCAGTCAGGATCCTGATTGACCCATCATGATTCTTCAAACGGATTGAACCAATCCCTTCTGTGAAGCAAGGAACATTATTTGCCGTATAGACAACTTCATTTTCATGTTCTTTAAAGTCAAAAAACCAGTCCTGATGGGGACTCATATGGTGACTGCATGCAGAGTCTAGCAGCCATACCTCACCAGAACTTGTCAAATTTGCTAATGAATTGTCTATAGATGCCATGATAACTAAGGAGAAGTCTGAGTCTTCATCATCACACTCAGCTATGTTTGAATTAATAACAGCGCCTTTGGCTTTCAGCTTTGGACAATCTTTCTTCCATGACCTTTCTCACGACAAAAGGCACACTCATCTTTTTCAACTCTGATTTTTGAACGGGATCTACTTTTCTTTCCCCCTTTCTTTTGGCTTCGTGAACGGCCTCTAACCACCAGAGCTTCTACTTCAGTTGCCTTTTCCTTCTTTTCTATTTTTCTCAGTTCATGGCTATAAAGATCAGCACAAACTTCACTGAAAGTCACATCTTTATTCCCATAGATTAGAGTCGTTGTAAGATGCTCAAATTCATCAGGAAGAGATGCTAGCAACATCACTGCCAAATATTCGTCTCCAAATATCACATCCAAATTAAACAAATCACCCACCAACTGATTAAATTTTTCGATGTGTTCATTCATAGTGGTACCAGGAACATAATCGAAGCGATACAATTTCTTCTTCATGAAGAGTTTATTCTGATTGTTTTTCTTCAAAAATTTCTCCTCCAATCCTTTCACAATTTGTTTGCACAAGTTTCTTTCGAGAAAGCATATTTTTGCTCTCTAGAAGGACACGACCGAATTGTACCACCTGCCAGATGATTGATGGTCTTCCATTCACTCTACTCCATCTCGTTTGGTTTCTCTTCTTCAACAGCAGCATCTAGACCTTGCTGAAAGAGAGCGTTTAGAACTTCACTTTGCCACATGCCGAAATGACCGGTGCCATCGAAAATCTCCACTGTAAATCTTGCATTTGATACAACATTTCTTACGAAGGTTGATGCTGTAGCAGGTGTGGTATTTTTCTTTCCGTCTGCCATTTCTGCTTTAAATATTTAATAATTATAAAATCAATTTTCAAAATGCGGAACACAACCAAGGAACCTTTTTTATGTGGCAGATCATACTATGCTGCAACCACAGTGAATACTTAGTAACCAGGCTCTGATACCAATTGTTGTGGAAATTGAGCTTTTTCCACACAAAAAAAAAAATTGTGAATTACTGTACTGAGTAATTACACCAGGTAAATTTCCAGATAAGTGGAGGAGTCATAAATGGTCTCACTTAAAATTCACTTGCCTTAAACTAAATTCGTGTCGTTTGACAGAATTTACCTAGACATGTAATTAATCAGATAATAATCACCAAAAATATTTTGCTCAACAAATAGCTATTAAATAAATAAAGACAAAAGCGATAAATAAGAGAGAACACCAAAACTTTAACGAGGTTTGGCCAATTTTGCCTACGTCCTCAGACACTACTAAATTTATATTTCACTAAAGAAATATACAAATTGAGAGAGGAGAGAAACTTGTCTAACCCACTAAGTATTGGAAGACAAGTTTTGGGATGTATAAAACTTAAGGAGCTAGGCTCCTTTTATGGCCAAACAACTCCCCACTCCCTTCCCTTTTTTTTCGATGTGGGATTTGCAAGCCACCTAACCAACAGAGCAGTCAATCGAAGAAGCCGAGAGTCAGTGTTTTGAGGTTGAAAGGGAAGAGTTTACCGGCTGTGCAAAGGAAAGTGCGTGTTCTAGGCAGGTTGGTTCCCGGTTGCCGGAAACAACCATTGCTGGTTATTCTAATCTTGAATAACAATAACCCATTTTCTGATTTTCTTGATTTTCTAGTTTAGCTTTCTTTTTCTAGTAGATCAAGTTCTGCTCTTCTTCGATTTTGTATTCTAAAGGTAATTAAAGTAAATTAAAATACTTTTAAAAAGCACGAAGGTTTGTTTTTTCTTGCTCCCAATTTGATGGGTTTTGGAAGTAGAAGAGGAAGACAGAAGAGGAAGGAGGAGGAGATGAAGTGTATGATGTGGCATATGATGTGTTTCTCTCTCTCTGATATGTCATTATATTTTTGCCAGGTAAGGAAATTTGAATTACACACGCTTTATTTGCCGGGATATGTATCTATTAAATACAAAAAAAATAAATAGAGGTATCTTATAGGACCCGTGCAAATGTAAGGGATCAAAGGAGTTTTTTGGAAAAATATAAGGTCTAAAATATACATTTGGCCATTTTTTAGGTTACCTCTTTTGGGAAATATGTTTTATTATCGATCTTGCTGTAGAGGAACTTTGATTGTTTTCTCAAATGAGCATTATTCGTACAAGTATATAGTTTTCATCAATAGGTTAATTTATAATTACTATTTTTTTATGACATATGTTGCATATTGTTTTTGTTTGTTATTTACTCATTGTTTATACTATTTTTTTATATAATATTAAGTGTTGGTTATAATTTTTCTCTTATATTGACTAGATTTTTATAATATCACTAGTCATGTGTCCGCGCAATGCGTGGATTGTAATATTTTTGTTACCATTCCTATTACTCTCCAATACTCACCTAACTAATTAATTAAAAAAAAGATAAATAAAGTGTCTAAATTTCATTACGTTTTATTTTGAATTCAGAAAAAAAATTTCATATTTATTTGTAATCATAGATCTAGCACTCCCATAATAAAGCAAAAGGAATACTTGTTAATTATTTATTCTTTGAGTCTAAATCCGATTGCACCATATAGGAACCAATATATTAAGGGCATCGATTCTACCAAATGAGACAAATGATGATGATGAATAACTGGTGCATTATTTCATTAACGTTTGGGAATCTAAATTCCAATTTTAGAAGAAAACTAAATAAAAAGATACAGAAAAAAGGTTGACAACCCAAATTTAAACATGCCAAAGGTCCAATTCATTCACAAACATAGTAAATAAATAGATAAAAACTCAAAACTAATCAAATGAAATTAAACCAATAATCATGAAAGATCCATCATTATTTTTAAAAAGAATAAGATTTAAGAGAAATCAATAGAAAGCAACAAATTCTCAAATATTATAAAAATTAATAATACAAAAAAAGAAAAGAGATATTTTTACCTGATTTCTTTCATTAAAAGAAAAGTATTACTTGGGTAATTTTTGTAAACCAAGAAAATCACCAAATTTGGTGCAACTATAAATAATGTGGCGTGTTTAAAAACTTCAATCATAGATTGTGATAGCAGCTTCTATTATTTTTCCTCTACCGTATTGTTATTGGTTTCCGGTGGCTTTCTCTCCCAGAGGAGGAAAAAGAGAGAAGAAATAGAGAAATTATTTATTTTTATGGCCAATCTTTACGTCACACTATTTTTACATGCTCTATTCATGAACTGTTCATTCACATTTAAGGCAAATGCTACAGTGAATTGATTATCAAAAATAAAAACAGTGGGCCGTTACAAATATAAATTCCCACTTTGTATTAATAAATGATAATAATTGATAGTTATATAATAAAACAATAAATTAAAAATGTAAAAAGAAAAAAAAATAAATAACACTTCAAAGTTTAGTTTTGTGCCATGTCAACTTTGAAGGTTTTTTTTTTTTTATATATATATTTATATAGATAAATACATAGACAGTAGACAATCTAAATCTAAGCTTTTTAATCTGTATAAAATTTTTAATCTGTATAGATGGCTCGATTATAAAGTAGATGCTGATTTAGCTTTTGGTCATATCATCAAAATAGAGCATTAAATTATGAGCTAAAAGTCAAATATGTATATTTTTTAAAAGGAACCTTAAAAAAAATACACACACAGATCATTGAGAATTAAGATATACTCTCAATAAAGTCGATCAAATATATAGTAGTACCCTAAATCCAAAAGAATAATTAATATTTATAATATTTGGTTATGTATTTACAAAAATTACAGATTATTTAACCATTTGACAAAGAAATTAAAAAAGAAAATAAACAAATCAGAAAAAATTATATTACATTATTGAACAAAAAATTGCCACTTTTAATTAATCTATGAATTTTCATTCCTGCGACTTTGCCTGCAAATAAAAAAGAAATAATAGTATAACATGTCTTATATAATAAATAAAAAATAAATTTAAAAACAAAATGTAGTGTGGGACACCATTGCCCTATAAGAAAGGAGAATTGAATGAGTTATACGTTGTCGTTGCGCACGACGGAAAAAAAAAAAAACGTCGTAGTTTGCTAGTTCCCTTGCTACGAAGTCCATATTCCAGAACACTCGAGACTTCCCAACGGTTAGGCTAAAATCTTAGTTCTAAACTTGCCTATACGCGGTTGAAAACTAATTATAATAGAAATTCTTTTAATAAATTTTTTTTTTCTCTGAGAATAATAAAAGTATCATCATTTCAATAAAAATGTATTTTTCATTAATTTGATTTATAAATAAATTCACAAATTGAATTTATAAATTTAATTTAGATAAATCAGTCCCAAAATTTTATGGCTAAAAAATTATTATCAACTTTAGAGTTTTAAACTTGATTTGGAAAGAGAAAAAGAGAAATAAGGAAAGAAAATAATAAGAAATCTTCAATTTTCTTTTCGGCTATTTCGATATAGTAAAGAAAAGAAAGTTTATTTTCCTTTAGAAAGAACAAAATTATAAAACATTGAAAGTTAACTTTTTTTTTTTAACAAAAAATTATTGAAAATTGACAATTATGATATATAAATAATGAGTATTTAAGAAAGAATTAAAATTTATTATTTAATTGGGTCTTCAAGTAATTTAATAAATTACTCTTTTTTTTATTCATAATTTTCTCTCAAAATTAGATAAATATAAAACATATGGTCTCTAGCGATAAATAAGTAAAATTTTTACTACATTCAATATTTTCCTCTCATTTCCCAAGCATAGGAAAATAAATTTCCTTAGATATTTTTCATAGTTAGTACCCTCCATTCAAAAAAATTAATCTTATCGAAAAGTTTAAAGACTTTGAGAAACCTATCATATTATTTATTTTGTAATTTTTAATAATAACCTTATACTTTAGGGTCGATGGATCTAAATTTTTAATAATATTTTTAAAGACCTATCATGCTCTTATGTTTATCTAAAGCAAAGATCGATAACTTAAAGGATGATAGATGTTTAAAAAACTCTAAGCATAGGGATAAAACTTTAAAGTTAAAGGACATTCATGCATTAGGCCTAGATTGGGATCAGTTATCGTAAGCTTAGAGACCCTAATTTAGAAGAAATTATCGAGTTGCTTAAAAGTAGAAATCTAGGATCCTCCATGTTCATCTAATTTGGACAAAATGGACACATGACAAATTTGAGAATTGATGATGAAGAAGCATTTTGAGCTGATTTTTCGATTTGTTAAGCTTCAATTGGGTGTTTGTCGTACTTTGTAAACGGATTTTTAATGCTTTGCCTTTTTCTGCCTGACAGTTAACTATTCAGATAGAGTGACCGGAGCCAACTAAGTTTCGATATCATACTTCGTTCCTTTTAATTTTTGTCTTCATCATTTTAATGTTTGATTCTTGCGATAGTAATTAATTCCCATTCATCAAAAAAAATTTCTAATTTACAGAATCAAGGTATTTTTGGAATTATAATTTTCGCTCGTTTCTCAATTTCATTTTTGACACCTAATTTGAGAGCCGAGAGCAAACAACTATTGAATTCTACTTATTGAACTAATTTGAATTCATACTTATCACTTCATCCATTCTATTCAAATAGTTAACTTTTAGCTTCTTCACATAAAACAATAAAAATATTAGTTTACTTTAATTCTATAAAATTTCCATTTCAAACTACCTCAATACCCTTTTACTCCCTCGGTCCAAAAATAAGCGTCATATCTCCGAAAGAATCATGTCCACAAATAAGTGTCACGTTTGTGGATTTTAGAAATAATAATTTTTTTTCATTTTTACCATTTGCAAATGATAAACATTAATTATTTTAATTTCCAAACATCTCTCTTTTTATTGTAAATAAGGGTAATATAGTCAATTTATTCAAGTTTATTAATAAATTAGACAAATTAAATGGCTTTCTTAAGGGATTATAAAAGTGCAAATGTAACACTTATTTGGAGACGGTGACAATAATTTTCTCAAATCCTAACATTTCTTTTGGTGTTAGTAGGATTCAATAAATAACGGTAAAACTTATAAAATGTAATAAATTCTTTTTTGAATTCAAAAAAAATGACATTTATAGTGAAATAAGAAAAACTTGAAATGGATCGGATGAAGTATTATTTATGTGTGGATCTAATCGACACGAATTTACATATTGCACCCATGGTCCAATCTAATCTGTAAATTAAAACTTGATTGACTCAATTCAATTTATTGTATTTTTTGAATCCATTAGATTGAATCAGACCGAGTCTGGTTATAACAAATTGTATCTATCCAAATTCACATTTATTCTAAAATTCCAACGATTCAAATCCTAACAGATTAATCTGCCCAATCAAAAATAAAAAATCTTTAACCTAATATAAATTAATAAAAATATAAAATGGTCAGAGGCGAATTGAAAGCTAAGCAATGGTAGTTCAAATTTTTTATTTCAAAGTTACTTTTTAATATAAAAAGAAAATCAATATTATAATATCACAACAAATTATACATTTTGCAACAACTTATTTATATTATTATACAATCAACTTAATTTAATTTTTATTATTCATTTTCTCCTGTTGCATATTCATAAATTATATACACTACTAAGGTGACCTGAAACTAACTTCGAAATGAAATGAAATTAGTCTCATACAAAGAGTGTGAAAATACTAAAAAAAAAAAAAAAAAAAAAAAAGGGGAAACCCTATTAGTATTCTTAGAGATCTATCTCCACTGTCAAGAACGAGCACTAACAAAAGCTTTGATGATAGGCTTAAGCTTCTCAACTAATTTTATGATCCCCAAAAACATAAGACGATAAAGAATCACCATTCCAAATAAAATAGTAAGATCAATCCATTTCGAGTAACCCATTTCTACTTGCCAAAAGCTTGTCAAAATTTCTTCACCACTAACAGTAGCTGGCCCGCCAACTTTATCATTAGGAAATGTCAATCCTTCAAACTCATTCTTATAAAATCCTTCGTTTGCATACTTATGAAATGCAATATAGTACATTGGATATCTCCAGAAAGGCTTAGGAAGATCCTCAGGTAACCGAAAGAACCCTCCATTTAACATCATCACTCCTTGAATTCCAGCGCCTGTTATAATCCCCATCAAGAAATCTGGTACTATACTCGCAACCATCATCATCAAGCTTTCGACGAGCATCATGCATATGAAGAGTAATAATGTGAAGTAGACAAAGTGATCTATGCTCTTCTGAAGGCCAACCAAGTAATAAGCTATAGCTCCAGGGATTAAGGAGATCATAAATAGATATGGAAGGGAAGAAAATGTATTTCCAATGACGAAAGCACCAACACCATAATGCCCGTTTAATCTTTCTCGTCCAAATATCTGGTTTTTAGTAAAGAAAAAAAATCAAATCATAATGCTGGCGCGCGCGAAGCCAGGATTTAAATTTGAGGTGGAGAAATGAGAATTACCTTCATATCTTCGACAAAAGAAGGGAATCCACCAATTGCCATGAAAGTCAAGAATGCAGCAACGAACATAAGCATTGAGCCTCTAGCCTGAAAATTCAGTACAGTAGTCGATATAATTAAAACTATGATGCTCTTGAATTTGAACCATCAAGCGGTTATGTAATATGTAATATATACCTGAATTGAACCATATGTGAAGCCTATATCATGGAAGATTGTCCCTACACATAGACACAGTGCAATATAGATTGCAAGGCGAAGCCAGTAATAGCCTAAGTCACGATACATGTTAATGAAGGACCTCTTCGTAAGAACAACGCATTGTGTAATGAAGCTTGCTTGGCTTCCTTTCTTCCCCAATATTTCTCCATTCTTCAATACCAAGAAAATAGAATATTAAGTGAAGTTTTATGTCATTAAATGTTAGGAATCAGCTCTGATACCAGTCGTTGGGCCCTTTCAACTAATTAAGAGAAAATTAACGCAGCGGAAAAATAGAAATGGGACACACAGAAAATTACGTGGTTCACTCTCAATTGTTTTAGGGATACGTCCACGGGACAAACTCCGAATCATTCTTCCACTATTAAAAAATAGTAGGTATACAAAGAGAAGAATAATACAAAAATAATGGCACACAAAGTGTTTCCAACAACACCACATAATAATTTCCTCACTATGTTTCTCTCCCAGTTTTAGGAAACTCATCCTAAAACTATAACACTCTCTCTTGTTACATTTTCTCTTTCTTTCTGGTGTGTACATCTTAACTGAGGCAAATTCTCTCCTATAAATAGGAGAGGTAATATGAGAGCCGTGTGTGAGTTACACACGGCTCTTCATTTAGGTTGGTTGCCAATCTTCTGCCAACCTTTTTAAATAACACGTTTTTTCCCGTTTTATTTTTTCAAAACTGTGTGGGTCCCACTTGAGTGGGCACCGCACAACATTAAATCCCTTTTGAACAGCATTTTTCAACCATTTAAATTGACAGCTCTATATATTCATAAATATGTGTGTGTGTACCTTTTTCGATATATAAGCCACTTGGTGTTGAACATCATGGTAAATCTCTGATGATTTATATGACTTGATAAGCATATTAATAACATCCTCTGTGCTTCTGGAACCGCCAGGCCCTTGTTCAATGTCCTTATCATAAATATAAAAATTTAGTTAAATATAAGTTTTTTCTAAATGACGGAGAGGACTTGAACCAGGGTTTTTACATTTGCACTCTTAGGCTAAACCTATATGACTACATATCAATTGTTTATGTGAAATGAAGAGGATAATATTCAAGAGGAGAATATTCCATATATTTGTGCTGTTTATCTGAAATTAAAATTTATTTACCACATCGAAGTCCTTGTTTATGGTCCTAAGGTAGTGATCTGATGGATTCCTGAGAGTAGGGCAAGGGAAGCCATTTGAGGAGAAAAACTGCAACAAAATGAAATTTTATATAATTAATTAATTAATTTCTTGAAAAAACAAAACTATATCCTTTAAAAAAAAAAATCAAAACTATATATATAGTACCTGTTCTGCCATTGTAACGGGACCAAAATAGACTGTCCTACCAGAAGACAGCAAGCAAAGATTATGAAATAGCTCAAAAACCTCAGTACTAGGTTGATGGATCGATGCAATAACGGTCTTTCCATCTTGCTTAGCAATTTTTACAATACGGTTCATGACATGATAAGAGGCTGCACTATCAAGTCCACTCGTTGGCTCATCAAGAAACAGAAGCTTCGGGCGAGTCAAGATTTCAATGCAAATGCTAACTCTTCTCTTTTGTCCACCACTAAGGCCTTTTGAGCTCCAACCTCCAATTCTAGTGTTAACTGAGTCTTGTAAACCCATTTCTCTTATTGTCGTTTCAGCCCTTTCCTTCTTTTCACATTTTGACATGGAATTTGGTAGTTGAAGCTGTGCTGAGTAATATACAGCTTCTTTTACTGTTAATGTTGACATTAGAGTGTCGTCTTGAGTCACGTATGCCTGAACGATCACAAACCAGAGTTACGAAGCACTAGTAAATATTAGTATATTTATTTGGTTAATTTAGTTTAGACTTAAAGGTTTAAACTCGAGACTTTCAGCTTAAAAGTTGACGCTGGTAATCAATAATTGTAAAGTAAAAACTTATCTAAACTCAGTTCATAGTCCTATTTATAAACCAAATCAAACAACTCAAATTAAGAATTTTTATTGAAATGAGGTATTTCTTCGAGGGCGGAATGCGCATATTATACATTTATTACCCGTGATGATAAAATTAAAAAAAAAATCAAGTCCAATTATTTAAAAGTTGCAATTAAACTTAATATGAAAGCAGCCGTTGTCCATTATCTAATGTATATATTTCATAGATTTATTTCTACAACTGATATCTATCTGTCTTGAAAGGTTGGTTCAATTTACCTGCATTAATTACTAGAGTTAATATGCATTTATTAAAATATTTAAGGAGGGTGAGATTCATGACAAGAAAAAGGTTATTCTTATACTTGTAAAGAGCCACTCAAATGGTAAAACATGTTTGAATTTAGCAGAATTAGCAAAATACTGACAGAAAAGGGTATATATAAAATTGCAAAATCTCGAAACGACGTTGTTCTCGTTATCAAAAAGAGTAAAAACGAATGGAAGTATATAGTTCATATAATATTATTAACTCCAGGCCCATTCAATCAACTTCATACTTCTTCTTTTCTGAGAGTCAAAATCAAGGACTGGATGTATTTTTTTGACTTTTATTTTAAAAATTGTGGTTTGCCAGCTAAAAACATTATTTTTACAATATGCTGGAATAATATTTTTAAATTTTAATTATTTGAGTAATTTTTCTTACCGATGTTCCAAAGGCAAGGGTCTCCTGACGACCATTGACTAGGATTTTCCCACTCTGTTTTACATTTGAGGTTAACCTGCCTGCAATAAGTTCTCCTCATTAGCTTCTAAACCGGCAACAATAAAACATCATTAGTAGTACGTAACAAAAACTAAATAATTGTAAATGACAAAAAAAGTACTTCCACCGAGTATATATATAATCTTTTTTCTTTTCTAATTTATATATATGAATAGAATCTTAGTTTGAACGTGTATATATATCAAAATATGAAAAAAAGAATCAGCATAATATATATATATATAAAGAAATGAGCATTACATACCCGCCAATGCATCGAGAAGAGTTGACTTTCCACAACCTGAAGGTCCCATAATAGCCAACACCTCTCCTGGCTGAGCATATCCAGTTAAACCTTGCAAAATTGGCCGGCGGACATTTCTCCGGTCACCTGCTACCGTAACCCACAAATCGTTCCATGTCAAGAAAATACCCTTTTGCTGAATATCTCCTCTTAAGTTCCCCACAGCCGGTTCCATCTCAATACTTAGAGATGGTGGCTTATAACTATTACACTTAAAACTAAATGGAAATATTGATTCCTCGTTAAGTGAATGATTGCAGTCTTCATCTTCCTCAGGATTTTTGCTCTGTGCCTCTAACTTATCGTCTTCAATTCTCGCCGGGCTTGGATTTGGTGTCCATATGGGAACTATAGTTTTAGAATCCATCTTGCTAGTAATATTTTTAGAGCAGAAGATGTTTTAGAGATACTGAGCTTTCAGGTCATGTTTTCAATATTTATAGCCTGCGAGTATTGGAAAGTAAAATGCAAGCTGGTGAAATTCTGTCAAATTTTTAAAATAATTTTAAATGAAAAAAATAAAGAAGCTGTTATAAGAGGGAGGGGACACAAAGGCTGCTAGATATCAAAGAGAAAATTAAAAACAAGAAAGGGGACACCAAGGCTGCTAGAGATCAAGTCAAATCTATTTGGAAAATTGGAAACAAGACAAATAGGTAGGCGTGGCCCGAGCATTGAAGTGTAGATTGAAATTTCCAAAATGTGGTCCTTCAACTGCTTGTTCGTATCTGATTTTAGTTCCAGCTGCCTCTAGTTACTATTAACGGACAATTTTGATTACCGTTTTTTACGATACAATTATTTTTCTAAAAAAAAAATAAAAATTTGATTCTAAAGTTATGTCTTTCTTTTAGAAAATAACGGGAATTTTAAAAAGTATTAGTAAATTTTTATTTTAAATAATTTTTAGAATACTGATATTCATGTAAGAACTAAAATTAATTAATTAATTTTACAAAAAAATACAAAATAATCAAATAAATTATCGTTTTATTTGTCTAAAAGTTATTAATTAAATAAATTTTTAGAAAATTTTGAAAAATGCTTCAAACAATATAATTTTGAACTGAGTAAAAAATTTCAAAGGAAAAAAAAAACGTTAAACTCCCATTTGTATCAAACGATGTAATTTTAGATTAAATATTTCACTTTTTTTTTTTTACCATTTTATTTTTTAGATTTTTAAATTTGTAAGTAAAATGTATTTTAAAAAAATTTTTGAACAAAGTGTTTAGTGTAGTAAAAAATTATTAAGAATTTTAGGTTGTATAAAATAGGCTAAGTGATTATAAATTTTAAAAATAAAAATAGAAAATTTTTTGTTTCAACCACATTGTAACCGTCGTTAACCTCTGATTCTTAGTCGGTTCAAGTTCATATTGTAACATTCATATGAACCTTAGTTGGTTCCAGTTTAAAACTTTGAACCGATAATTTTAGTCTGATTTCAATTCATCTAAATATGATTTGATTTCGGTTCGATTACAATTTAAACCAAACCAGTGGTAGTGCCGACAAATAGCTTTCCCACTTGTTTGGCAAATTAGGTTCTAAAATTTATTGGGTGGTCCAATCCATCAACCCTATTGGAAAATAATTGCGTGCTGCAATCTATCAACCCTATTGGATAATTGACAACAATAGCTTTCACCACATTAAAAATTGCTTGTTAAATTTACAGAATAGTAAGAGTTATGGAATGAGATATTTTTATTTACTATCTGTGTCCCAAAATATATTCGTTTAAGACTTTTGCATAATGATTAAGAAATCAATCAATTCTCCTATATTATAAAAAAATCAAGAGTAACTTGACTAAATTATCCTTTATCTCTTAACTGTTAGTTACTTGTGAAAGTATTTATTGCATCTAATGTAAATAAGGATAATATTGAAAAAATATCATTTATTACTTTTTAAAATACTCAAAATGATTTATATTTTAGGACAAAATAATCACTCAAAAATGACTTATATTTTGAGGGAACATAATTATTTTGTCGCTAAGATTTGACGAAATTATTTAAGTAATCATTACATTTTAGACGAACATCCAAAGCCTGCATCTGTCAATATAAATAGTTTCTCAGTTCAATTTTGAGGGGTTTTCCTATTAAATCATAAAGAAAGGACGAAAATTACCTTGGACAATATGAAATCTACGTACCCATCCTCTCCCTTTCCTTTCCTGTATCTTCTATCCCTTCAAAGAAAGCTAATTTTCCAATATTCAGAATGAGATTCAAAACCAACAAAATCAAAGGAATTCGTTGAAAATCAAAGGAATATATATTTACTTTATTTATTAAAGGAAAATACTGAATTAAGTCTAGCCAGAAGTCCAAAGCCATGAGTTGACAAACAAAAGAAATTTAATTTCCTCTCAAAAGAACGATATATATTGGACTACATTTTGTGTTTATTTCTTAAAATTCTAAGATTTTGGTTCCTCAGTTTTGAACATCTATCTCATGGTTATGGTTTTACACCTTTTGTTTTTTGGAGGTCAAATGCATATTTTGAACCTTGTACTTTTCCAAAAAAAACTTGTGGTCCCTTATACTTTACGGGGTCTTATAAGGTACCTTTATTTATTTTTTTCGTATTTAGTAGATACCTTGCCACGCTGAAACTGGTGTGTGAGTATCCACGAGAGTGTGTAGAGAGTGAAAGTTTGTTTAATTGCCATGTTGTCACCTCTTTCCATTCCTCCTCAGTAACCAACCCAAACTTTGATCGCTCAAAAAGGAAAAAGTAGAAGAAATCGCAAGCGCAATCCAAGGAGAATCAAATTCAAGGCCACGCTAAATGGAAATGTAACACTCACCGGCCAATCCCGGAGAACCAGACGGCGGATGCCACAATCGGTGTCGGAGCACCATCTTATGTCACTTATTAAAGCTAGATCACAAATTAGAAGTGGTTAGATTTGCATAAGGAGGCAAGTAATTATCAATAATTTTATTCCAATAAACCCCTCCAAGCTTTGTGTCAAGTCTTTCTGAGTCTCTCTTCCCCTTCGGCTCCTCGTCAAGGTTGGGCCATTATAGAAGCCACTGATAGAGCCCTTATTGTGGTTGCAAAGGGGAGAATAAGGTGGAGTCGAGCTATTTTAACTAGCTGAATCAAGCTCAAGTTCGAGAAGCAACACAAGAGGCAAAGAGTGGCAGCGACTATTGTTTCGGTGGCTGGTACAGGGAGTAGCCGATCGAAGAAGCCGAGAGTTAGTGTTTTGAGGTTGAAGGGAAGAGTTTACTAGCTGTGCAAAGGAAAGTGCGTGTTCTAGGCAGATTGGTTCCCGGTTGCCGGAAACAACCATTGCTGGTTATCCTAATCTTGAATAACATTAATAACTCATTTTCTGATTTTCTCGATTTTCGAGTTTAGCTTTCTTTTTCTAGTAGATCAAGTTCTGCTCTTCTAAATTAAAATGCTTTTAGGAAGCAAGAAGGTTTGTTCTTTCTTGCTCCCAATTTGATGGGTTTTGGAAGCAGAATAGGAAGACAGAAGAGGAGGGAGGAGGAGATGAAGTGTATGATGTGGCGTATGATGTGTTTCTCTCTCTCTCTGACATGTCATTATATTTTTGCCAGGCAAGGGAATTTGAGTTGCACTCGCTTCATTTGCCAGGGTATGTACCTATTAAATACGAAAAAAAATAAATAGAGGTACCTTATAGGAGCCTCGCAAATATAAAGGGCCACAAGATTTTTTTAAAAAAAATATAATGTCCAAAATATACATTTGGCCGTTTTTTAGGTTATCTCTTTTGGGAAATATGTTTTATTATCGATCTTACCGTAGAGGAACTTTGATTGTTTTCTCAAATGAGTATTATTCGCACAAGTATATAATTTTAATCAATAGGTTAATTTATAATTACTTATTTTTTATGACATATGTTGCATATTGTCGTTGTTTGTTATTTACTCATTGTTTATACTATTTGTTATATAATATTAAGTATTGGTTATAATCTTTCTTTTATATTGACAAGATTTTTATAATATCACTAGTCAAGTGCCACAGCGATGCGCGGATGGTAATATTTTTGTTATTATTCCTATTACTCTCCAATACTCACCTAAGTAATCAATAAAAAAAAAAAAAAAAAAGATAAATAAAGTGTCTAAATTTCATTACGTTTTATTTTGAATTCAGAAAAAAATTTCATATTTATTTGTATTTATAGATCTAGCACTCTCCATAATAAAGCAAAAGGAATACTTGTTAATTATTTATTCTTTGAGTCTAAATCCAATTGCACCATATGTGAACCAATATATCAAGGGCATCGATTCTACCAAATGAGATAAATGATGATGAATAACTGATGCATTATAAAGATAAATAGATAGACAGTAGACATTCTAAATCTAAGCATTAAATTATGAGTTAAAAGTCAAATATGTATATTTTTTAAAAGGAACCTTAAAAAAAATACACACACAAATCATTGAGAATTAAGCTATACTCTATAGAGTCGATCAAATATATAGTAATACCCTAAATCCAAAAGAATAATTAATATTTATAATATTTGGTTATGTATTTACAAAAATTACAGATTATTGAACCATTTGACAAAGAATTTAAAAAAGAAAATAAACAAATCAGAAAAAAATTATATTACATTATTGAACAAAAAATTGCCACTTTTAATTAATCTATGAATTTTCATTCGTGCGACTTTGCCTGCAAATAAAAAAGAAATAATCGTATAATATGTCTTATATAATAAATAAAAAATAAATTTAAAAAAATAAAAAAATAAAAAAAGAAAAGAGAAGTGCAAAAAATAACAAAATTACTTTTTTTAAAGAAAGAGGATTTAAGAGCACATAAGCGTCCAACTATTTAAAAAGCAACATGAAAATAATCAAAACCTAATAAATATTAAAACTACTTTTACTAAAGAATGAGTTTATTACTTTGCCTTCTTTATCATTAATTTTATAATTATATATAATTGTTGGAATTGCAATGATTAGTGAGGAATGAATCATGGTAGTGGGTATTGTATTTTTTTTTAAATTATCGGTATTCGGATTCTATTAGTAGGGATTCTTTAATTCGGTTCGAAGTTTAATCACAGTTTTCACTTTCTCTAAAGATGAGTTTAGTGGGTATTGTATCTTTAATGCCGTGAAAAGAAATAATGATGGATAAATTGGTGCCCTTTAAAATGTATATTCTGATTTTGGAGTCACGGGGTGGAATTTAGGAGTTGAGCAATGATATCTTAGGAGCTTCTTCATGCTTTCAATTATAAGGTTTTGATGCTTTAAGTTTACTTAATCAATCATCATCTAATCTTTCATTTTGGAACAAAAATAGGCGAGAAAAATAAATAATAATTGCAAATATTGCTTATTAGTTGTATTATATTCCAAATATTATAATTTAATTGAATTAAAAAAAATCTCTTTTTATTTTCTTTTGTTTTTCCAAAAATTGTTTGAATCTTGAATCTTTCTTTTTCTTTAAAATTTCAATCTTGATTAATTATTTATTTTATTTGTCTTTTTTTTTCTATGTTTGTGTAGATTAATGTATTATTAACAAATTAAAAGTAAAACCCTATAAAGCTTTTTCTTTAATTTTTTTTTATTGAAAAATATAGATAATAAAATATTCTTTAATTTAATTAATTACATTTTATCTGAATTTTTCATTTTTTTATATATTCGATAAAATTAATTGTTTTAATAGATATCATATATTTAACTAAGATTTCATTGAATATTAAAAGGTGTAACATTTCATAATCCACTTCCTAAATACTAATATAAATCATAGATTACCAAACAATATAAACATTAGAGTTTTTAAAACGTTAAACGCTAAATTAAAAGTGGTTGCTAAAAATAACTAAAGAAAGTAAAATTTCATGATCATCTCCTTTATTAACGTATTTTCTCTATATAGTGATAGGAAGAATTACACTTATTAAGGTAATCATAGCAAGTGAAATGTTTTAATTCCAATGAATTAATATTCTTACTATTAATAAATTAGACAAATTAAATGGCTTTCTTAAGGGATTATAAAAGTGCAAATGTAACACTTATTTGTAGACGGTGACAATAACAAATTGTATCTATCCAAATTCACATTTATTCTAAAATTCCAACGATTCAAATCCTAACAGATTAATCTGCCCAATCAAAAATAAAAAATCTTTCACCTAATATAAATTAATAAAAATATAAAATGGTCAGAGGCGAATTGAAAGCTAAGCAATGGTAATTCAAATTTTTTTATTTCAAAGTTACTTTTTAATATAAAAAGAAAATCAATATTATAATATCACAACAAATTATACATTTTGCAACAACTTATTTATATTATTATACAATCAACTTAATTTAATTTTTATTATTCATTTTCTCCTGTTGCATATTCATAAATTATATACACTACTAAGGTGATCTGAAACTAACTTCGAAATGGAAATACTTAAAAAAAAAAAAAAAAAAAAAGGGAAACCCTATTAGTATTCTTAGAGATCTATCTCCACTGTCAAGAACGAGCACTAACAAAAGCTTTGATGATAGGCTTATGCTTCTCAACTAATTTTATGATACCCAAAAACATAAGACGATAAAGAATCACCATTCCAAATAAAATAGTAAGATCAATCCATTTCGAGTAACCCATTTCTACTTGCCAAAAGCTTGTTAAAATTTCTTCACCACTAACAGTAGCTGGCCCGCCAACTTTATCATTAGGAAATGTCAATCCTTCAAACTCATTCTTATAAAATCCTTCATTTGCATACTTATGAAATGCAATATAGTACATTGGATATCTCCAGAAAGGCTTAGGAAGATCCTCAGGTAACCGAAAGAACCCTCCATTTAACATCATCACTCCTTGAATTCCAGCGCCTGTTATAATCCCCATCAAGAAATCTGGTACTATACTCGCAACAATCATCATCAAGCTCTCGACGAGTATCATGCATATGAAGAGTAATAATGCGAAGTAGACAAAGTGATCTATGCTCTTCTGAAGGCCAACCAAGTAATAAGCTATAGCTCCAGGGATTAAGGAGATCATAAATAGATATGGAAGGGAAGAAAATGTATTTCCAATGACGAAAGCACCAACACCATAATGCCCGTTTAATCTTTCTCGTCCAAATATCTGGTTTTTAGTAAAGAAAAAAAAAATCAAATCATAATGCTGGCGCGCGCGAAGCCAGGATTTAAATTTGAGGTGGAGAAATGAGAATTACCTTCATATCTTCGACAAAAGAAGGGAATCCACCAATTGCCATGAAAGTCAAGAATGCAGCAACGAACATAAGCATTGAGCCTCTAGCCTGAAAATTCAGTACAGTAGTGGATGTAATTAAAACTATGATGCTCTTGAATTTGAAGCATTAAGCAGTTATGTAATATGTAATATATACCTGAATTGAACCATATGTGAAGCCTATATCATGGAAGATTGTCCCTACACATAGACACAGTGCAATATAGATTGCAAGGCGAAGCCAGTAATAGCCTAAGTCACGATACATGTTAATGAAGGACCTCTTCGTAAGAACAACGCATTGTGTAATGAAGCTTGCTTGGCTTCCTTTCTTCCCCAATAGTTCTCCATTCTTCAATACCAAGAAAATAGAATATTAAGTGAAGTTTTATGTCATTAAATCCCTTTTGAACAGCATTTTTCAACCATTTAAATTGACAGCTCTATATATTCATAAATATGTGTGTGTGTGTGTACCTTTTTCGATATATGAGCCACTTGATGTTGAACATCCTGGTAAATCTCTGATGATTTATATGACTTGATAAGAATATTAATAACATCCTCTGTGCTTCTGGAACCGCGAAGCCCTTGTTCAATGTCCTTATCATAAATATAAAAATTTAGTTAAATGTAAGTTTTTTCTAAATGACGGAGAGGACTTGAACCAGGGTTTTTACATTTGCACTCTTAGGCTAAACCTATATTACTACATATCAATTGTTTATCTAAAATGAAGAGGATAATATTCAAGAGAAGAATATTCCATATATTTGTGTTGTTTATCTGAAATTAAAATTTATTTACCACATCGAAGTCCTTGTTTATGGTCCTAAGGTAGTGATCTGATGGGTTCCTGAGAGTAGGGCAAGGGAAGCCATTTGAGGAGAAAAACTGCAACGAAATGAAATTTTATATAATTAATTAATTAATTAATTTCTTGAAAAAACAAACTATATCCTTAAAAAAAAAAAAAAAAATCAAAACTATATATATAATACCTGTTCTGCCATTGTAACGGGACCAAAATAGACTGTCCTACCGGAAGACAGTAAGCAAAGATTATGAAATAGCTCAAAAACTTCAGTACTAGGTTGATGGATCGATGCAATAACGGTCCTTCCATCTTGCTTAGCAAGTTTTACAATACGGTTCATGACATGATAAGAGGCTGCGCTATCAAGTCCACTCGTTGGCTCATCAAGAAACAGAAGCTTCGGGCGAGTCAAGATTTCAATGCAAATGCTAACTCTTCTCTTTTGTCCACCACTAAGGCCTTTTGAGCTCCAACCTCCAATTCTAGTGTTAACTGAGTCTTGTAAACCCATTTCTCTTATTGTCGTTTCAGCCCTTTCCTTCTTTTCAGATTTTGACATGGAATTTGGTAGTTGAAGCTGTGCTGAGTAATATACAGCTTCTTTTACTGTTCAGGTTGACATTAGAGTGTCGTCTTGAGTAACGTATGCCTGAACCATCACAAACCAGAGTTACGAGGCACCAGTAAATATTAGTATATTTATTTGGTTAATTTAGTTTAGACTAAATATTAGTATATTTATTTGGTTAATTTAGTTTAGACATAAGTTTTAAACTCGAGACTTTTCAGCTTAAAATTGATACTGGTAATTAATAATTGTAAAGTAAAAATTTATCTAAACTCAGTTCATGGTTCCATTTATAAACCAAACCAAACTAATTAAATTAAAAATTCTTATTGAAATGAGGTATTTCTTAGAAAGCGGAGTACACATATTATACATTTATCACCCGTGATGATAAAATAAATAAATAAAAAATCAAGTCCAATTTTTTAAAAGTTGCAATTAAACTCAATAAGAAAGCAGCCGTTGTCCATTATCTATATGTATATATTTCATAGATTTATTTCTACAACTGCTATCTATCTGTCTTGACATGTTGGTTCAATTTGCAGGGAACCAAGAACTACTATCTATTTATCTGTTTGGATCGCAATGGATGATGGGGGGCTTGTTAAAGTATTACTGTGGGTCCCTCCAACATATGAGACCCACACGGTTTGAAGAAATAAAAAGGAAGAAGAAAATTTGTTTTCGGTGGACGCGTTAGGATTCGGTGGACGCGTTACAGTTTCGGTGGACGCGTTAAACCTCTCCTATAAATAGGAGAGGATTTTCTTTATCTCCGTACAACACTAAGAAATAGAGAGTGAGAGCAATTGTGAGAGAGCGAGAGCAATTGTGAGAGAAAAATAGAGAGATTATTCAAGAAGAAAAATTAAGATATTCTTGAAAGAGTGCTGTGAGTGTATGTAAACAATATTTGTTTTTCTCCTATAAAAGATCTGTGGCAGTCCGGAGACGTAGGCAATATTGGCCGAACTCCGTTATCAAATTGTGTGTTATTATTTTCTTTTGCTCTTTCGTAAAGGGGATTTTGCGTAATTTTTTCCCAACAACTGGTATCACCGCCGAAGGTTTCGGCAGGTCCCGCTAATCAGAGCGGTACCGGATCCGTGGATATACTCTGAAAACAAATATACCACGACGATCAGAAAATTACGACGAGTCTATTGGTGTTGTCCGCTCGGAAAGTCGTTGCAGAATCGACTTAGTGGTGAATAGTAAAACAGTAACGCAAAGTTGGTGGTGAATAGTACTATTAGAGTTACTGTTGCTAAGTCCGGCAGTGTTAAGGCCAAGGACTATTCACGCATAGTACTATTTACGTATACGGTTACTATTTACGTATACGGTCACTATTCACGTATACGTGTACAATTACTATTCACAGCTACTATTCACGTATACTAACAATCAAGGCGGAGTTAGACTCGAGTGGGAGCAATGGCTGCAGATGAAGGAAAGTCGAAAATTGAAAAATTCGACGGTGCAGATTTTGGCTTTTGAAAAATGCAGATAGAGGATTATCTGTATCAGAAAGGTCTTTTCCAACCTCTCTCCGGAACGAAGCCAGAGGCTATGAAGGAAGAAGATTGGAAATGTAAAATAATAAATTAAAAATGTAAAAAGAAAAAAATAAATAACACTTCAAAGTTTAGTTTTGTGCCATGTCAACTTTGAAGGTTATATATATATATATATATATATATATATATATATATATATATATATATATATATATATATATATATATATATATATATTTATAAAGATAAATAGATAGACAGTAGACATTCTAAATCTAAGCTTTTTAATCTGTTTAGATGCCTCGATTATAAAGTAGATGCTGATTTAGCTTTTGGTCATATCATCAAAATAGAGCATTAAATTATGAGTTAAAAGTCAAATATGTATATTTTTTAAAAGGAACCTTAAAAAAAATACACACACAAATCATTGAGAATTAAGCTATACTCTATAGAGTCGATCAAATATATAGTAATACCCTAAATCCAAAAGAATAATTAATATTTATAATATTTGGTTATGTATTTACAAAAATTACAGATTATTGAACCATTTGACAAAGAATTTAAAAAAGAAAATAAACAAATCAGAAAAAAATTATATTACATTATTGAACAAAAAATTGCCACTTTTAATTAATCTATGAATTTTCATTCGTGCGACTTTGCCTGCAAATAAAAAAGAAATAATCGTATAATATGTCTTATATAATAAATAAAAAATAAATTTAAAAAAAATAAAAAAAAAAAAAGAAAAGAGAAGTGCAAAAAATAACAAAATTACTTTTTTTAAAGAAAGAGGATTTAAGAGCACATAAGCGTCCAACTATTTAAAAAGCAACATGAAAATAATCAAAACCTAATGAATATTAAAACTACTTTTACTAAAGAATGAGTTTATTACTTTGCCTTCTCTATCATTAATTTTATAATTATATATAATTGTTGGAATTGCAATGATTAGTGAGGAATGAATCATGGTAGTGGGTATTGTATTTTTTTTTAAATCATCGGTATTCGGATTCTATTAATAGGGATTCTTTAATTCGGTTCGAAGTTTAATCACAGTTTTCACTTTTTCTAAAGATGAGTTTAGTGGGTATTGTATCTTTAATGCCATGGAAAGAAATAATGATGGATAAATTGGTGCCCTTTAAAATGTATATTCTGATTTTGGAGTCACGGGGTGGAATTTAGGAGTTGAGCAATGATATCTTAGGAGCTTCTTCATGCTTTCAATTATAAGGTTTTGATGCTTTAAGTTTACTTAATCAATCATCATCTAATCTTTCATTTTGGAACAAAAATAGGCGAGAAAAATAAATAATAATTGCAAATATTGCTTATTAGTTGTATTATATTCCAAATATTATAATTTAATTGAATTAAAAAAAATCTCTTTTTATTTTCTTTTGTTTTTCCAAAAATTGTTTGAATCTCGAATCTTTCTTTTTCTTTAAAATTTCAATCTTGATTAATTATTTATTTTATTTGTCTTTTTTTTTCTATGTTTGTGTAGATTAATGTATTATTAACAAATTAAAAGTAAAACCCTATAAAGCTTTTTCTTTAATTTTTTTTATTGAAAAATATAGATAATAAAATATTCTTTAATTTAATTAATTACATTTTATCTGAATTTTTCATTTTTTTATATATTCGATAAAATTAATTGTTTTAATAGATATCATATATTTAACTAAGATTTCATTAAATATTAAAAGAAATAACATTTCATAATCCACTTTCTAAATACTAATATAAATCATAGATTACCGAACAATATAAACAGTAGAGTTTTTAAAACGTTAAACGCTAAATTAAAAATGATTGTTAAAAATAACTAAAGAAAGTAAAATTTCATGATCGTCTCCCTTAAACTACATTAACGTAAACGCTACCATATTGAAGAATCTAAAATCGTAGAAATATATTGAAGAATCTAAAATCGTAGAAATAGTGTTTTTCACCTAAGTCAAAATGCTAATAATTCCTTGCCAATGGCACCAAACCTTGACCTCCAATATCAGCAAGCATCATATGCCGAAATGAAATCAGATTGTTAATCATCATATGTTTCCTTTTTGGTGTACGTATTTTCTCTGTATAGTGATAGGAAGAATTACAATTATTAACGTAATCATAGAAAGTGAAATGTTTTAATTCCAATGAATTAATATTCTTACTATTTGCATTTTATCCTAAATTTGTATAAAATTTTCCTTCTATGTTTCATATTCATATCAATTTTAATTAATAATTTTCTTATCGTATTTTCCCAATTCATTCAAACTTCTTTTATTTTATTATATTAGTAAAACTAAACAATACCATAAAAATGTTTAAGTTAATATTTTGCAATTGAATTAATAATACTAATTATTTATTTACACGAATCAATTGAGTAGTAAAAACTTTACGAGATCATTTGAACCGATGGAATGTGAATCCTATAATAATACAAAATCTATAGAATGTAGAATAGAATCAATAAATTATGAAATCAATGAAACTTCACTTTTGATGGTTCTATTGAAAAGTATAATGCATGAATTTTAAAAAGACACTTATAGAATGAAATTATTTAATTTTAAATACATTATCAATGAAAACGGAAAAATTAAAAAATCTCATCTCTAAAGTAAAATTTCTTTTATTTCTAAAGCGGTAAAATTTAGGTCATAATGAAATTTATGAATTTCATAAGTTGCGATCTATTTTTTTTTAATCAAATAAAAAATCTGACAAATTCATAGGATTTATAAATTTTTTTTTGGTAAATATTAGATTTATAAATTTTATCAATCCACATCTATATTTACATTATTACCATTCCTTGCTGTAGTAAAATTGAATTTTGATTGATAGAAGTTTTAAAAAGAAAACACTGACAAGAGGAACCAAAGTCCACAGCCAGACAGACAGCTCACTCGGAACATCCGCGCACTTCTCTGTCCCGTTAATATCGCTATCAACTATAATTAACTGTGTTTTCCATAATCAAGGAATATTTACTTACGCCACATCACCAAAATAAGATTAATTCGACTGACGTAGCAAGCGGAGGACAGCTGGTTTACCGATGATAGTTTAAAACGGCATCGCACTGGATCATTACTCTGGTTCCATGATTGCGCTTTGCTGATTAAATTTTAGCTTTAGCTTCCTTTTTACACAATCACAAGAGAAGACTATCAAAGACTAGCTAGATCTACTGAACCACTGATCGCTCTCTCTTTCGTCCAATCGATATATACAGAAGAAGTTTCAGAGAGAGAGCTGTGCTTTAATGGCCAGTGGAGGAGGATATGGTGATCCGAGCCAGAAGATTGATTATGTGTTCAAGGTTGTGTTGATAGGAGACTCAGCAGTCGGGAAATCGCAAATACTAGCTCGATTTGCCAGGAACGAGTTCAGTTTGGACTCAAAGGCTACAATCGGCGTCGAGTTTCAGACTCGAACTTTGGTTATTCAACACAAGAGCGTCAAGGCCCAGATCTGGGATACTGCTGGACAAGAACGGTATTACTCTTTCTTTTATTTTCCTTTTATAGTAATATTTACTCCAAGTGTTTGTTTGTATTGTTGTAGGTTTTGCTTGTTTAATAATTCGTTGGTTGTGTGTGGCTTTGTTTTGTATTTGATTTTTTATTTTATGCGCATCAAGATATTAAGTTTATTAAAAAAAGAATTTCCAATTTTGAAATTACGTTGTGGTTGTGGGATTATTGAATTTACTATTGCAAATGCAATTAATGTTCAGGCAAAAAGATTTTTTTCTTTCTTTGTTAATTTTAGCTGATTGGATAAGCAGATCTAATTGACGACCATATGTCAACAACACTAATCAAGTAATTTGTCCTCAGTCCTTGCCCAATTACCATTGCTATTCCTTCACCTTTGACAAAATTTCAATCTGAGATAACATGCTCTAATGAAAATTTTCTGCTTTTGCCTTCTCTTCCTCTTTCTTTTCTTTGGTTTGAGTGGGAGGGTTGCATTTTGCGAGTTCTGATTGGACTTGATTCATTTTGAAAGAAGAAATAGTTTTGACTTGCTTAATGTTATTTTTGGTATTACACGTCAGGAGCGGTTCAAGTAGGAAGACGTGTTTGAGTGCAGCAGATGACCTATCCAAGGTTAGGTATTCGATTTGCAAAAAAATACTGGGGAGAGAGTTATGAACCCGAAACAAGATTACTCTTACATATAAAATGGGTGTGGAATATTCATGGAAAAAAAAAAGAATATTGGGGGGGATCCATCGCTGAGTGGGTTCAGTAACTCCATCGACCCTATTTTAACGGTGACCCACTAATTTTGTGGTTGAAGTCTTGTCTGTGATGTGTTCATTTCACATACTTCAATGCCTTGATGATGCTCTGTTATTAAATCCATGAGAATTTAGGAGTTCCAAAGAATTTCAGCATTCTTCTGTTTGGATTTGGATTGGCACAATGCGCAATGCCACTTAATTACTATATTTTAACTGTTTGCTTTTAGTATGTCGGAGCTCTATTGTTAAACAAATATCTTTTGAGCCATTCCATGTTTTGATTTTTATTAAATACTAGTATCTTTTTCCTGCATCAGCATCACCATTGGTAGAGCTGTATATTCTCAATATTGATGACTGATTCTTTTTTCTAATCATCCATTGGGACCCACAGAATTAAATAATATGCCGACTCCAAATTATCAAGAAATGAGATGTTTAACATCATGAGAATCAAGATTTTTTCTTTATTATTGTTGGAAGAATGGATGGAGCATTCCTTGTGTCAAATTACATTCTTGTAACATGTTAATGGCAATTGATGGTTTATTATGTGTAATTGCTGGAACAGCTATAGGGCGGTCACAAGCGCATACTATAGGGGTGCTGTTGGAGCAATGTTGGTATATGATATAACAAAGCGTCAGACCTTTGATCACATACCTCGTTGGCTGGAAGAGCTGCGAAGCCATGCTGACAAGAATATAGTTATCATTTTGATTGGTAACAAATGTGATCTTGAGAGCCAGCGAGTGGTTCCTACCGAGGATGCTAAGGAATTTGCCCAGAAGGAAGGACTATTCTTCTTAGAGACTTCTGCATTGGAATCTACTAATGTTGAGAATTCCTTCTTGACTGTGTTGACGGAGATCTTTAACATTGTAAACAAGAAGACATTGACTGCTGGTGAAAACCAAACAAACGGAAACCCTGCATTGTTGTCGGGCAAGAAAATTGTCATTCCAGGGCCCGGACAAGAAATTCCCGCAAAAAGCAAGTGTTGTAGCTCATTATAATTTGTTCAGACATGGATTTCAAAATATGTGGTTTTCTGTTCTATGCTCCTAATAGCAATTTTGAAAGTTGTGATGTGTTTTGTTATAAATTTTTCATTGCATCAGTTTAGTTTGCATGTTTTAAGTGGAGATGAGTTTCAGGTTATGATTCTACTTGGATATTCTCAAATATGAATTTCTCAATCTAATTTGATGACTGTTTATGACCCTTTAAATGGTTACAATGCGAATTACCCATGTGTAGCAACTCTCTCTCTCTCTCTCTCTATGAGGCGAAAGGGAAAAGATGGTCTCATATTATATATATATATATATATATATATATATATATATATATATATATATATATATATATATATACATATTGTGGTAGTTTTTCTTCTTTACTTGGCTTTTCAGGCTTGAATATTAGCTCGATTTTTGTTTCCTTTGTGAGTGCACTATAAGCACGTCAGATGAACATGGACAGTGACAGCCCAAGATTTCATTTTTGCAACGAGACTTTTCATACGTTGCACTGATATTAAAAGCAAAATAAAATGATTGTGTCGACCGAGTCCAACGCTACAAGGGAACTGCCATTCAGTAATTCAAACATTGTCATTTTCACTCAAATGTAATTCAGCTGCAAAAGTTTCAACCTTGCCAAATTTTAAATTTGCCTACAAGAGCAAAAACTTATGGTCATTTCCATATACAGGAAACCACCAAGAATATTGTAAAATTTTAACCCAAGGAAGTCAAAGGAAAGGAATGTTCTGATGTATCAATTGTAACAATGCCAATGCCTATCGCCTAATGCAAGAAAATTAGTATACAAACTCAAATTTTATAACAATATCAGACATCTATTGCTTTTTTAGTAGGTTCAGATTCCTCGACTTTTTCATTACCATTAGCAGCCTGCACTTCATTACCATTGACAATGTTTTCTTGCATCAAGGAGCCTTTTCCAGTCTCCATCCGCGCTGAAAGCCTTTCTAACAGTTCTTGACAGTCAATTGCAGTGACCATTACACTCAAACTGGCCCTACCCTTCCAGCAGCCAATGGCTATTGTAGAAGCATCTACCTGCCCAGGATCTGACAAATTTTTGCCATCTGTGAAAAAATAATAATGTTAATCACATGTTTACACACTTAATTATACATTTTACATTGTGATGTTACAGACCTCTCAAGACTATCACACAGCAACCCATCATTAGCTTTGAGGCCTTCTCTCCGAACTCAGAATCAACAAAGTCCATGAATTTGATAGCTTTATACTGCAAAAGATGCTTGAAGTCTACTGGAGAAGCCCATAAGATCTGTTTGCTGATGTGAGGAAGAATAACTGGCAATCCTTCAGATGATATCCGAAAGGAGCATGGAGCAGTCGTACCTTCTCTTGATGATTGTCTCTCCTTTAGAAGAAAAAAATGATGAAATAAGTTATTAATTCATCAATCAAACAATTCTTGAAGTATATCAGGCTAGCAGGTCTCTTTATGAAGGATGTTTAGAGAAAATAAGGTTTGGTAGGTTAGCAATTTTCATCATGCCCTTGGATTTGTAGACGATTTTTTTGAGTTTGTCAATCTACTTGGGAGAGCACCAACAAGCAAAGGAGGAGGACGAAGAAAGTAGGTAAGAGACTACAAGCATGACTATTGTGAGGAATATATACAAAACAAAATAAAATGACAAAACCAGCATAAAAGTTTACTTACAAACATTTTCAGGCCGACTGAAGATATCTTAAGCTGCTGGCCAACAAGGAGATTCAGCTCAATTACATCCTTGACTGACTTTGAAACATAGTAAATTCTCTTCACATGGTTATTATCATTATTTCTTGAGATTAGGTGACCCTCAAATGGAAATGACTCATCAATACCATAAAATTCCTTTATGCAATTGATAATGGCTTCATCTTTGAAGAAAATAACAGGGTCAACCCCTTTCCATTTTCCTTGAATTTGCAATTTTCTCTTCCCTACTGCCCTCCCAGATTGAGTCTCTCCATTAACTGACGTTTGAGCTTCCTCTGAACCATTCTCATCACATGTATTACAAGCATCAGGTTCTAAATCAGCCTTGTCCACCTCATTCTCAATTAAATCAGCCTCTGAAGCTGCTTCAGAAAACTTTTCTGATGCAATGTCTTCTGATTTTAGCTCTGGCCCATTATTATCTTCACTAACCTGATCTGATAACTTTTGTTGCAGCTCGTTATTTTTAGTTAACAAACTTCCTCGCCGACGTGGTTTCTCCTGAATGACTGCAAGAAAAAGATAATTAGATACCATATAATCATATGTCAAACAAAGGAAAAGCACATGCAAGCACAAGGGAGAGAGTAAATGAAAGAGGTGAAATAGTGGTTCTTCTCACAACAGACACATCATAATCTATATGAGGCAGCAAGAAAGCATTCTACAAATGCAAAGTGAAATATAAGCAAGGTTGAGCACTATCCAGTTGAAAGAAAAAAAAAAAAGCCAACCAAATTGATTTCAGCTTGTTCAGTTACTTCACTTTGGTTTTAAATATTTCCCCTAAAAAATCCAGGTATTTCGGTTTGCTTAATTTTGAACTGGACCATGTTCCCACTGCCACACACCCCCAAAAAATTTGAGTAGAAGGTTGCCATCCCCACAAACAGCAATGCATCCAAACTAGAATTTCCAAATTTCGTAGGGCTCTAATTGTCTTTCAGGGAAAAAAATTGCAGCCCATATTTTTGGTTGAATAGTGTCTTTTTGGGTATTATTGAGAAAAGAAAATCACTTCCAATTATAAATTAGGGATTATTTGAGAGGGTCTCAAGGCCTGAGGCCCCCTAAATTGAAAATTAAAAATTTATTTTCTTATACTTGGAATATACTTTAGTTATTAAAACTAAAGTTAAGCCCTCTTAAAAAAAGTGATTTTAGATACATTGACAACAGGAACTGATTAAAGTTAAAGGTTTCTTATTTTAACACAATTTAACTTTGAGAATTGCTTTTCCAATTAATCAAATTTCAAAACAATAGAATTAGAAATTTCAATTTAATGCTTCTCCCATTTGATAAATTAACAACAATAAAAACTAGTATTGGTTCATCATCTCCTTTGCAGATAAATTTTAGTTATCAAGTTTAACAATTGTGGGATTTCACTGAATTTGGTAAATTTTCTTTTAACTTCAATAATCTACTTAATTAGTGAGCTAAAGTTATTTGTTGTCTTCAGATCCTTTATTTATTTATTTTTTTTTTTTTGTTCTAAAGTCAAAATTGAGATATTAAAAAGATAGTTGATATTTAATTTTGTTTCATTATTTATTTTTAGGGTATTCATAATATTTATGTTTTTATATATCAGTTGGACCCCCCCCCCCCCCCTGCATCTTTCGCTGCCCAAAAAAAATGAGGAAAAAAATGAATGGGTTAGGATGTGGAGGCAAAGGAATTACTGGTAATATTGTGATGTTCGATAAGCCTACCGCTATCAACGAGTCTCCACTAATTCCTAGCAATACTAAGTTGCTTCAATAATAAAATTACCTGGCAAAGGTGAGAGTTTGTGGAGGACAGCAATGAAAAAGGCCCCACTATTCTGATCATGAGGCAATATCCTCATGCAACGTTCTAGAGGAAGATCAGAAACTTCCTCATCCAAGTCCTCTATTGAAGTCATAGGATCCTCCATCGGCTCATCTTCAGAATTCACATCACCACCATTCTCATGCTTATTATCTGCTGTGGCAACATAGCTTCTTCCTGAAGGAAACATGCTGGGAAGAATCCCATATCTACGAAATTTGGTGACATCTTTGTGGGAAGATAACCAGATACCTTTATCACGTACCTGTAAAACAATAATAAAGAAAAAATTATATGCAAGTATGAATCTGAAAGCAAAATGCTACCTGGGACAGAAACGCTTAAAATTCATCCCCTGATGTCAAAATTTCTTGCAGTTACTGACATTAGCTTAGAGGAGTAATATACTGGATTGACTTCCTTTTTGGAAGCTATTAGCCGCTTCAAGAATAGTTTCAATTAAGAGATCAAATATACCCCTTTCCAACTATCTGATGGGACCAAATCAATCAAATAAATATGCTAATATTAGACCTGACTAAACCTTAGTACCAAACTAGTAGAAGTTAGCTACCATAGCAAACAGATGTGATAAATGTTTTAAATGTTGATGATCACCTCTAATTACAATATGTTAACTTGAGAAAATAGAACATATTTTATACACTAGAGTATGTCATTTCTTAAATGGATATATTTTATGCCAAAAATGCATGCAGTAAAAACTTTAGCAGCTTCCAAGATGCTATAAGTTCTGAAATCTTTTACCTGCAAAATAATAATAATGCTGTTAAATTAGAGACACCAAGAGTCTAAAAGCAAGTACTTATTTGTCAAGTTGCTTTAGTTCTCATCAGGAAACATTGTGCCCATGGTACTCAAGATCTTAGGTGTCTTCTAGGAGACAAAGCCTAATATGTTTTGGTGAAAAATCCAGATGGTTGTAAGAAATACATCTTGAAATAGAAGTATTACAACAGAACAACCAGTCCAAGAAACGTTTTTAAAAGGCAAGCATCTTTGTCACATGTAACACTGTCAGTTTGACCCTTAGTTTCATCTGTTAGGTCCAAATTTATTTCATCAAATGCTCTTTTCTCTCCCTTTATTCCAACAAAAACTATTCTCCATTGAAGGGAATATAATATCCAAAGAAAACATAATTAATGTAATCATAAATTTCTTATTTAATGATTTGCATATTGCAGTTCCATCCTTAACTATTATAAAAAAAAAAAGCCATAAACCTCCATAATGAGGAAAATCTAGAGGACAGGCCCAGAAGTGGAAAACCCTTGCAATTTAGTGGTGGTAATACCATCATCAATAAACTGAGTGCTAAACTAATGTTAAACAAAGAAGAAATAAATCAAAATCCTTTAAACTGCATGCCAGAGGCATCATAGCAAGCTTCCTCTATGTTGTTTTGGTTTAGTCATCCTCTACAAGAAAGCACAGTATTCCATTGACAATATCCAGATGAACATATTCTTAGTTTTGGCATGTTTTTGAAATGAAAATAATCCTATTGTACCATATCATCACAATAAAAATAACAGTATCATTAGAAAACTTTGTTAAACCATAAACATTAATACAATTAGGATGTCAAATCTTCACCCTTTCACTAGAAAAAGCTCAGGATGATTAACAAACCTTCCATTTCCTTAGACCTGGCCGGCGAACAAGTTGAGGAAGCTCACCAGAGACGTCAACCAGTTCAACAGACCCTCCACACCTCCTTAAAATCTAAGAAAATTGGGCATGAGTACCAAGAAAAAGAAGATTTGAGAGTTAAAAAATTAACAAACAGAAAACCTCACAGGTATAGATATAATAATAATTTTCAAAGACATAATTACCTCAGCGACAACAGCCTCATCTTCTACAGGATTCATTGAGCAGGTTGAGTAAACCATTCTTCCACCAACTTTAAGCAATGATAAGCCTATAGGAATCAATATTTCCATTCTAAGTCCGGTATAGGCTTTGATTTGAAATAAATCCAGTCATATAAACTCAAGAATCCACCAATGACAAACCAAGATGGGAACAATCAGGGGAACATAACAGCAAGGCTTAAATCTAGAAACAAGCAGTCAAAATCATTTACAATTTACACCAGTCTAGCAAGGGTAGAAGTTCTAATAGTCTTAAGTATAAGTTGCATTAGAAGCATGACACACCCATTAAATAAAAGCAAAATACTGAACGATAAATGTAAGACATTCACATCTGTAACTAGCAGCACACAGCATTCGTCAGAATTATTTGATTTACAAATCAGCTTTTGTTTCGAATCTCACATCAAAAATATCATATGCACAAATTTCACATCCTTATATTTTACATTGAATTGTCTCACTTTAAGTTACCAGATAAGCACCTCGAATAGCATTGATTCCAAAATGAATAAATAAATAAAAGTTTGTTGATTTCAGAAGCATAGAGGCTAGAAGGCTCAAAAAAAGCTCTTTGGGCCACAACGACAAGTTACTTGGTCTGATTCTCTGGAGCAAAGATGACATAGCCATGAGCGAAAGAACAAGTAGCTGTGTTCTGTTAATTCAGTTTTATAGAAATTTAGGGTTTGTACAGGTAAAGCCCACATACAACCTGCTTTTTCCTATATTCTCTTTTTCTCTTATTGCGAACTTACTCCACTTCTATTTTCTCGAAAACATGGCTGCTGCTACGCTACCCTAGAGCAGCAGCAAAATAAGTTTTAAAATTTTGAAATATGCAACTGAGACATACTGCTAAGTACTAACAAATTACCAACCAAGAAAAGACAAAGGATATATCTTTAGAATTGTAGGGAAATTAAGAAATCATAATTGAGGACTTTCTTATCAAGCTACCTCGCATTGCTATCTGCACTTGTAGGCTATGGAGTCCATTGCCCATCCCTGAATTCCTGCATAGAAGGAAACACAAAACTCTTCTATTCTGAAGGAAATGTAAACTAGATGTGGACATTCAAAAGAAAGTTATTCTAACCATTTCCTCCACAGATCAGGAGCCTTGCGAAGGGTGCCATCTCCGCTGCAGGGAACATCACACAGGACACGATCAAAAAGAAGTTGATTGATGGGGGGCTCAAATTCAATTTCAGAAGCTTTAGTGGAATTCTTGTTTGCACGACAGCCAGGGAATTGTTGGGCTTCATTATTTGTGACTATTAAGTTAGCGGTGCACATTCTTTTTGTTTGGTGTATGAGAAGATTACATCTTTGGACATCAAGGTCATTTGCTATAATCTACACAAGCAAACAAAAGAATATAATGAATTAATTTCACAAAAAAGCAGAGTGAGGAATGCAACTGCAGAGAAGTTAGGGGTGGCCAAGATTCAGTTCGGAATCAGAAGCAGTTTGTGGAACCACCGGATTCCAGAACCAGTTCAAACCAGGTTTCCTGCTCCAATTCCCCAACTTGAGGAATAGAATCGCACTTCCAGATTGTTTTGGAACCTTGGCCACCCTTAAGAGAAGTTATTCAGACAATTGGAAGTTTCCAAATACCAATACTTTACGAAGCATAACAGAACCATGGATAAACATATATTTGAATACATCACTTGGAGATTCTAAAGTAACTTGATGTTCACAAGAAGCATTCCACATTTGTCCTCTGATGTATTGCAAATTAATCACTGTGAATGCTCACAATGGATGAATCATGGAAAACTCATCTTGTGGTGAAAAAAAAAGTGCAAACAAGTTACTTAGAGGGAACCATATGATTTAAAGATAGGAACAGGAAATTTAAAAAAAAAAAAAAAAAAAAAAAAAAAAAAAAAAAAAACAAACCATCCCATCAGGCAGTGATCCTTGTTTTATTGATTGGTATATAATCTCCAGCAGCTGGAATGTTTTTGAACCTGGTGCAGCACACACTGGAAAAAGCACCATGCACATGTTAGGAATGTGTCCGAGGAGGAAAAAAGAAAAAGAATCATGCACCATAAGTTGCTTACTATCAAGCACAAAATGGTCTGGACGCACATCCAGGAAGAGAGGAGGCACCTACATGGCACAAACATTTAGCAAAAATGAATACAAATCGGGTAAAGGTATAAAACTTAAAAAAGAATCAAGATGCTCATGCTCTGAAGAAAGAGCAGCATGATATCAATAATAAACCCCAAAATACGAATTGCCCACCATGCTGACAGCCTCTTGTCTAGTGATGTTTCCAATTTCATTCTCTAGCTTTAGGAACTCATGAAACCTATACATTCGATGAGAAGTATTAATTGGGTGATAACTGGAGAAAACAATTACATTATAACAACACAACTAAGCCTTAGTTCCCAACTCGTTTGGGTCGGCTATATGAAAGTTGTTGATTCAATTGGTGGCAGCCATGACATATTATATACATACTTTAGTATTAGTACAAATCTGGAAACCAACAAAATATTTATGAATGAGGGTAGCTACTAGCTATGAATTCATGGTCCCTGTAAGTCATTATGGTATAAAGATGTAAAATTCAAAACAATTTTCATGTAAAACAGCTCTTAGAAAACATTGGAAACACAGCTCCAGAAAGGGACTAAAGAGAAAGTCTCATAGTAATGACAAATATGGAGAAGAAAAGCAAGGAACTGAATATATGATACATTTCATGTCATATTATCAACAAAAACCATGTACTCAACGTAATGAAAAAGTCTAAAAACTTGTAAATATGCTACTTCTGATTGGGCATGTTACTCTTCACGCTATGACAATTCAGCCAAGTCAAAATATACAAAATTCTAATAAGCTGCCCTCAGAATTGGCAGGTTACTCCTTACAGTGAAATTTGTGATTCTAAATGACAGTAACAGAGCATGTATCATGTATTATCCATTGTCCAAGACATCAAACCCACCTGAGCCAATTATATCTAATCTTGCCCCAAAGCCTGTCCTTGGAATTATGCATCTGAACCATGTTAGAGATAAAATAATTTAACACACCACAAGCTAATAATACCCCCATTATGTAAGACATGAAAAAGTTTCCAGTTATGCACAACCCTCAAATTTCAAAAATTGATTCAAAACTTAAGCATATATAATACTTCATTAATCAGTATTATCTGGCACTGGATATGATCTCATAAGGATTAATACCATCTAACAGGTTCTAATCTTTCTTCTGCAACAAATGCGTTGGAAATTTAGAAAACCTAAGGCATGGCTCTATATATTTATTTGAAAAAACTAGAAACCAGAAAATTTGCATAGTGCTGTTGGCAATAAGTAGTACATTGTTTTGCATCTAAGGCGTGTGAGCACTTTGCATGCACTGAGAAAAATGAGCAGAAACAGATTCCACATCATCTAACTCTTCTCTGATCCCTTCACTTCACCTCAAAAGGAATTTTATGTTGTTATTGAGAATAAATAATCAAATGTTCCCATAATTGAAGAAAATCTATCTGACTTCTCCATATGGTGTGCATTAATATCCATATATTGCCATATAAATCAAAAGATGGGAAAGAGCACACAGGAAAGCAAGTCTCAGGTTCACAAGATATGTACTTTAGTTAAACATTAAAAAAAAAAAAAAAAAAAAAAAAAAAAAATGTTTTCCAGACAAATGCAACAAAACAATAATTCACAATTATGTTTACATGATGTACCTCTCAAGGGTTTGGTTCTTCCTTAGCTGCATACGGGAAAAATTTGTATGCCATGCAAGATTATCAGGATACCAGGGCAATGGTCTGATAGCATCAACTTCTCCACCATTAGTGACCTGAAAGTGACAAAGAAGAGTGAGAGACAGCCAAGAACCAACAATTGGCAACAAAACTATCTACAGCAAAATAAATCATATCAATTTACCTCAGCTTGAAGAGAGTTCATAAAGTCATTCTCTAACTGCAGTCTAATATCTGTACAAAACTGGCTACTGCAAAATAGAGAGAAGGGAAATTTAAGAGTTGCGACAAAAAAGCTTATCATTAACTAAAACACTTTAAATAAATCAAGGAATTGCTAATTTTCCTTGTGCTGTTCAATTCAGAGGATCCATTATTTTATTTAAGCTTCATCATTTTTTGGAAGTTGCAGATCATCGTGGCTGTGAATTAGACTTTAAACATAAATCCCAAAATAAATCATTCATATGGTAGTTTCTTACTCACATTAGAAGCTTCTAGCTTCTGAATTCAATTGAACATATGATAAAGGACCCTAGTGTACTTGTGTTGGAAGGGGGGACAGGAAGGGCAGCCTCATCCATTCATCAGATAACATTCAAAATCATATAAACAATTATATCCCACTCATCTCTTTCTTTAAATCATGTTAAAGCAATTCTGCTCTTTCTACGCTGGATTCTACAAATTCAAGCCTTTCTCACCATACAAGTACGACAATCTCTACATTGAATTTTTGTACTCCATGATATATTTTCACTGATTTTCAAATAGGAAATCTATTTCTTGCAACAATAAGTTCACAACCCCAGAGTTTGACCTGCTTCTGACCCAAGATTCCAGTTTGAGGCTGAAGAGCCAAGGACTAATCTCCTGAACTAATCATGTTATACACACTCAACATTATATCTGAAAACTTTGCTGCTTATTGTTGCTAGAGTATGTTAGTTGACAATTTCAAGACCAACTTCTAAATCTAACCAAATCCAACAGATTAAATCTGTATGCCGCTACCAAATCAATATTTAGTTTGAATTTGAAATATCTTGAGTAACTTTTGCATTGGTCATATAGTACAAGTATAATCTATTTTTCTTGTCTAACAGGGAATATGTTTTGAGGTTATGTCTTCATAGCATGACATCTAGCAAGGATGGAACAGAAAGTAATAGCTAGGCCATGGCCCATAGCAAATCAAGCACGGAACTCAATTTAAAGTGCATCTGTTGCCAAAAGTTTCTACAAAATAACATATGTTAACATATAATTCAGAAAGCCAGCTCAAGGGACTGTAATTTAGTAAAGAATTCCTGCATAATTCCTCTAACTAACACTTACATAGGGAGTTCACTATTACAAGTTTATAACCATTTCGTTTTCTGTTTCATTTCAATCAATTTTGGAATTCTAATCACGATAGAGCAGAGGAAAGCACGGCATACCTCGAATTGATTCTGAAAGCAGCAGGCAACGGCGTTCGAAGAACTTCTACGAAGGTTTCCCATTCCTCCGGCGCCAATATCCCTTGTTCCTATAACAAAAAATAGCAAAAAATTTGCACTCATCATTTCTTAAACAAAGATACAACAAACACTTCCTATGATAGAAATAAGAGAAACATGTATACAAAGATAAATAAGTACTTTGTAGTAATCATCGAAAGCGGCATTTTGATTAGCGAAGGGCTGCCAAGTAGGATTATCGGCTGTGGTGGTGTTGGTGGTGGTCTTGTTGGGATCGGAAGGTGAGTCAGATTTGGGGCGTTTCCAGACGTTCTCTCGCCCATCTCTGAAGTGTTTTCTTTGAGTTCGTGACCTGTTTCCTCTTCCTCTGCCGCCGCCCATTATGGTTGCTGTGCAGTAAACTCGCCGCTGCTCTGTGCTTTGCTCGGCCTTATTGCTTGGTAAGGCCAACTGAAAGCTGCGATGTAGTCGGGTTCGTGCAACGTGCTCTTTTTGTGTCACCTGCTAGGTTTTTGCGGCATTTTCTTTTCCTTTTTTTTCTTTTGATTCTTTTTTTTTTTTTTTTTTGAAAATTTTGATTTTTTTAATTTATAATTTTATATAGTATACATCATAAAAGGACTAATATCAAATTCAACGTGGAATCCTAAATTTTGAACTTAATTACTAATCATAATATTAAAATAAAAAAGGATAAATATTTTTAGCTCTAACTTCTATACTATGTAGATTTATTATTATCATTATGTAGGAAGCTAAAATATCAATTGTAATAGCTAAAATATTAACAATAAACAATAAATATTAGTCATTTATATAACTAATAAAATTAAAAATTGTTTAATAATAATTTTTTGTTTTATTTATTAGCCAATCGAAATAGTAGACAATTTGTTGTTATGAAATCTAACTATATTATTTTTTGTTCATCTCAATATTCTTCCACTTGTACTTTTATATATATATATTATTTAAATACATTTTTCAAGAAGCAAAAAAAAAGAAAAAGAAAAAGAAAAAACAAATATAAACTTATCAAATTCTAAACTTAAACCACTCTAACTTAATAATAATAATATTAATAATAATAATAATAACAATACCCAATATTATGACTTTTTTGGAGGATCTACGATGATCCCAAATTCGAACAAAAATAATAGTAAAACATTATAAGTATGTTGCACGAATCAGATTTCAACAATTCTAATCTATTCACAATATAAAGGAAATAAAAAAAAATTATAACAAATAATCAATATCTTAAACTTTATAAATTATGTTGCTTAAAATTAATTGGATATTTCTCTTATAAATTAAAATGCAAAATGAAAGGTGCAATTGTTGATCTTCTAAACAAAAATAAAAAGTGAAATTGTTGATAGCATAAACTAGTTGTTTTAGTAGTTGTTAGTTATTACATTAACTGTTAGCCGTGCTATTAGTAGTTAGTTATTAGCTATTAGATTTTGGGTCTATTCGACAAAATTAGTTAGTTTTTTTAGTGATTGTTAATTATTTTAATAGAGTTTAGTTGATTGAGTTAATATTTTATAAAACACTGCTTAACATTTAAAAGTTAGTTTAAATGCTATATTAACAAACACTATAAAAAATAACATTTAGCATTTTGATAAAATATTTAAAAAGTTGTTACCGACCACAACCTTTAGCTGGTAGCTATTTGTATAGTGGTTTAAATTGGAAGTGTTTAGTAAAAAATAATTATTTAACTTAAAAGTGACAAAAATGGACATTAGTTTTTTGAGAGAAAAAACAATGGGGATGTTTAGAAAAATAATTTAATTAATCCATATGAAACGCTAAACATTACCATTTCATAAAAAGCTCTCTCACTCTTTAAAAGCTGTTATAAAAGCTATATTAACAAATAATACAATTAATAGAAATAGAATTTGACTTGGTTAAAATGCTAAAAGTTAGTTTAAAAAGGCGGGTGGATCGCCATAGAATTTTGTATTTAGTATTCACCTTTTTTTAAAAAAAAAAAGGCCATTTAGCGACGGTGTTAAAAATTTTGTCGCTAAATATAAAATAGCGACTGACTAGCGACAAACTAAATCTGTCGCACTAAGCCTTATCTCTAAAAATTCGACGATCTATGATTAATTTTATCACTAATTAGTGACACTTGAATCCATCGCTAAAGAATATAAATTGGTTGTTACCCTAATTTTAAAAGACCTGAAAATCAGTCATTAGTAAGTTGTTGATTCCGCTATCGTAAATCGGTTGCTAAACTGTTGCAGAATCGATCACAAATTCGTCATTCAATCTGTCTCTAATTTTGTTTTCAAATATTATAGTCTATCACTAAGGCTTATAATAAAAGAAATAAAAACAAAAATTTTGAAAAAACAAAAGCTTTTCACCTGTTAAAAGGTATATGTATATTACTAATTAAAATCATTCACACAAATTATTGCTACCATTGAATAAAATACTAAAATACCATTAAGATACACAGAATGCGAGCATACAAAATATTTTACAAGTTAGAAAAAAATGTACAAAATAAACATAAAATGTATGAGAGAAGGCTAATGTCACGATTAGTGGCACTTAGCATATCAAACAACTTTTGCACCGCTGTGTTTGATGACTCCTCCATATTCTCCTGATGAAAATTAGGATTAGCGATATCTATGACCATATATTGACGCAATATTAGATCTAACTACAAATCTATGCGCTGGACTGTCAATCCAAATTATTATCAATCCAGGTTTCACCATGATATACCATCGATAATAATTTTCCATATATCTATTTTTGTATAAATGAAGCTTAATTATTTCAACATCATAAAAAGCTATATTGTAATTTTTAAGTTTGCATGGATACCTTATGTCCCTTCTATCCATACAACGTGGATTACTAATTGTAAACTAAATAAAGGATTCTAGACCCTCCACGAATTCTTTTCTTAATAATCCATTTAACTCGTACCTTTAGTACATCCACATCCGATCAGTAGACATTTGTTATTGTTCAATTATTAGTAGCTAGATTTTTATTTTAAAATAATGGTGTATTTTGAATTTAACTATTACTCCTAAAATTTAAATGAGAACCTAACACATTTAGAATTCTCTTATAAGTATATGGCACAAACCAACACCATTACAATAAGCATCTAATGAAATTTCAACACTATCTCCCCCAGTTCTCCAGTGTATAATACAATATATTTATATCACACTGTGCACGCAGAGAACATAATAAGGTGATACAATTGAAATAAGCCAAAAAATGCTTAAGTAATTATTATATACGTTCGTGCATTTTATACTAAAAGACATTCCTAAACTATCTAACTTGGACAATTCAATATTTTCTTTTCCATCCGGATTGAGAAAAACATCAAATGTGCAATTAACGTTGACTTTGCATGTTGATCTTAATTAGATTGATTATTATCGGTATAATTTAAGATTCAGTTTATTAAATTTAATGTAAATTTCAAATTTAAAAATTATTGTTATTGGGTTGAATTAGTTTGGATTAAAATAATTAAGGATTAAGAGTAAAATAAGAGTTTTAATAAACTTAAGCAAGTTATAATTACTGCCATATAAATAAATTGTGAATTTTGATATATATGGATTTATGGAATGAGTTTTGGATAAATTAAGTGAAACATATAAAGTAGGTACTTGACCTTGTATTTAAGAAAAAAGAGAATTAGAGACATATTCAAATTATGTTGAACTTTAATTTTAAATATATTCATTTCTTAAAGAGGAATCCATTCCTTGATTTAATTTGAGCTAGTTAAGGAAATGAATGAAAGATTTTATTTGTTTACTGACTAGTTAAGGAAATGAATTAGATGGAGATTAGTCAGAAATATAGGAGGATTTATTGAGATTAGATTAAAGGTTATTTATCTATAAGCTATGAGTTAAACGTGAAATTATTACTTGTAATGATCGAATTCATTGATTGTCTAATAGATGGGCTATGTAAGCAATAATTGATAAGTATAGTAAGTTAATAGTATTTGGACAAGTGAAAAGTCCTATTTGAGGGGAAATACTATCAGAAATGTCAATAAGATTTAAATTAATTATGTAATTTTTTTAAAAGAAAATCATATGTTTAATGCGGTCTTTCCTTTCTATTTCTGTTTTATCTAGATCGTCGAGTTTGTTTACCACTCATGTTAGTCAAAATCCAAATGAAGGCTTGCTCCTTTTATCACTCTGAGTAATAATAAATGGTGTATACTATCATTTGCATATATGCATCGACCCTTTCGCATCTTATAAATAAATAAATATATACACAAAACCGATACCCAACCTTCACTATTATAAAAATAACATTATTTACATTATGATTTATCATATAAACTATAATATTATAAGCATACAAGAGTTATCTATTTATATGCATTCCATAATTATACTCGTATGTGCATAATGATCTTCTACGTGATTTTCTATATTATATGAGTTGATTGACTTACTTGAGATGTGACTATACTGTGCTTTACTTGCAGGTGAAATTGGGATGAAGTGAGTCACCATGGGATTGTGATGACAGTTCGGGACCGTTGGCCATGTATGGGAGATTGGCGCCCTATGTGTGCATCTAATGAATATGATATGAATGATTTGGTAAAATAACAAGGTGGTCTCCTGTTGGAAATGGAAAAGAAAGAGATAATGGAAAAACAATGTAAAGACTGGTCAAGTGAGAAATAGACCAGTTGGCCAGGTGAGAAATAGACCAGTTGGCCAGGTATGGGGATCGGCTCCCTAGTACACACATATGAGAGGACAGGCCATATGTGATGACGACTTGTTGGGGCTTTTGTGACGCCACTGACCAATTGTTGGGGGTTTTGTGACGCCACCGATCAATCTCCATTTAATGTGATTACTTGAAGGTGATATTATTTATGGATGCTGATGTTGTGACATGCAGTTGACTGAACGAGTGTTCATCATAATAAATATGGAAAGCATCCTGTGTGATCGTTTGAGTTATGCATTGTTTATTATTATTTACTGAGTTTGTGAAACTCACTCTCCCTTCCATAAATCTTTTCCCAGGAAGTAGACACTGTGCTAGTTCAGATAAGCTCTGTTTCTTTCTCTGCAAAGTTATAACAGTAATTTCCAGTTCGTGATGAATGTACAACATTATGTATAAAAATGTATCCATCTTTATACTGAGATCTGCAGTTAGGGAGTCATGTATTATAAATTATCATATAAAGGTTATTGGTGTATTATTTAATAATACCTGTGATTTTCTAATTGACTTTCTAAAAGTACGATTGACTCAATTTGCCTATATTATGAACGACGTGAATGGTATGTGAAATACAGGTTCGGACTATGAATTATTTAAAGAAAATGAAAGCTGGGCCAAAGGTATGATTTGATAGTATGATATAATATCGTCGTATTATGGGCTTATTATTCCTGCAATCAACTTTAAAAAAGTGGATTAATATGAGTTAGGCTTACTACGAGCCTCGGAAACCTTAAACTTACCTGGCCCGTGTGCCGGGCCAGCCCACGGTTTTGGATCGTGACAAGTTATTAAGTACAAATTGATTTTTCTATATTTGATTGCAATATTTATCTATTACCTTATAAAAATTTAATACTACCTTTAATTAATATGTTGATTTCTATATTTGGTTGCAACATTTCTCAATTACTTATATGAGAAAATTTTAATACCCTTTTAATGAGGTTACAAATCAAAAGAGTACGAGGGTAAAGTCAAATATGAACATAAAGAATCTACAAGATATTGATATATAAACGGATAAAAGATAAAATGGAATAAAATGTATGAAATAGGAAAATACTTACTAATGCTTAGTTGGTTTTACTTAAATATCATCATTAAATTTATTTAGTGTATATAAGTGTTTTTTATTGATATAACTCGGATAAGAGGTCATGTATAAAATCTTAATTAGTTATATTTTTACTATATTAAAGGAGATACATGTTTGACGGCATTAAAAAAAATTAAATGTTTTCAACAAATACCTTTTGTTTATTTTTTTTTTTCTTAACGTCAAAAAACAAGAAATAAAGAAACCGTTACCTTAATTTCTTTTTAAAGCAAATAAGATCATATATAACTCCTATAAAAGGACAACAATATCATAAGCCATGAACTACATTCAAGGCAAAACAAATTAGAATGAGGTTTCTCATTATATTTTGTTTCCTCTCCCTCTTCCTTTCAACCTTCCCTTCCTTCATATCTCCTCATTTATTATTTCAGGTATACATGCAAGCGTATCTCTTACACATATAGACACATAATGTATATGCAGGTTTGTGCACAAAATATGAATTTCAATTGTTCTTAAGATATTGATGGTGTGTATGATATTAATAGGGCTTCAATTGGGAGTCCAGTAACCAAGCAGGAGGATGGTACAACTTACTCGAGAACTTAATTTCTGATCTTGCTAATGCTGGAATTACTCATGTTTGGCTTCCTCCTCCTTCCCAGTCAGTTTCATCCCAAGGTGTATACATTTTAACTAAGTTTTTTTTGAAAAAAAATTTTCCTTTCTACGTAAAATTAACTAGCAAACAATCATGATTAAGAGTTGTTTACTTCCTCATGTAAATGTTTTGTCATCAGGATATTTGCCAGGCAAATTGTACGATCTCGATGCATCGAAATACGGATCCCAGGATGAATTGAAATCACTAATAGAAGCACTCCATCAGAAAGGAATAAAATCCATAGCTGATATTGTAATAAACCATAGAACTGCAGAGAAACAAGATAGTAGAGGAATATATTGCATTTTTGAAGGTGGAACTTCTGATTCTAGACTTGACTGGGTCCATCCTCTATTTGCAGAGATGATACAGAATATTCTGATGGACAAGGAAATCCTGACACTGGAGAAGGCTATGGACCTGCTCCTGATATTGACCATGTGAACACAACAGTTCAGACAGAGTTATCAAATTGGTTAAATTGGTTAAAATCTGACATTGGTTTTGACGGATGGCGATTCGATTTTGTTAAAGGATATGCTCCTAGATTTACAAAGCTTTATATGGAAAACACTTCTCCAGATTTTGCAGTTGGTGAAAAATGGGATTCTCTTGCTTATGGTCAGGATGGAAAACCTAACCCTAATCAAGACTCACACAGAGAAGCACTAAAAGATTGGGTTGAAAATGCTGGCGGAGTAGTTACAGCATTTGATTTTACAACAAAAGGGATTCTCCAAGTGGCTGTGGAAGGAGAACTGTGGAGATTGAAAGACTCAAATGGAAAACCACCAGGATTTATTGGAATTTTACCACAAAATGCAGTAACTTTTATCGATAATCATGATACTGGCTCTACACAAAAATCTTGGCCTTTCCCTTCAGATAAAGTCCTTCTTGGCTATGCTTACATTCTTACCCATCCTGGAATTCCCTCAGTAGTAAAATTTTTCTTCTCCTTCCTTTTCTAACTTGTTCATTTTTTTTAACGAGACTATTCTTGTTTTCAGGGTTAGTGGCTGCCCGTCCTTGGCTTGATTAAACTCAAATCAAAATTTGATTCCTTTGCCTTAATATTTTAATGCTGCATCAAGAAATTGCTTCAGATTTGTTGTTGTTGAGTAGATAATTTATTTATTTATTTGTTATTGCAGTTCTATGATCATTTCTTTGAGTGGGGACTGAAAGAAGAGATTATTAAATTGTCAGCAATCAGGAAGAACAATGGGATCAGTCAAACAAGCTCTGTGAATATTTTGGCCGCTGATTCTGATCTTTATGTAGCAAAAATTAATGATATTGTTATTATCAAGATTGGGACAAAGAATGATCTTGGAAACTTGATTCCCCCAGATTTTCAGGTTGCTGCCTCCGGAAATGACTATGCTGTTTGGACCAAAAAGTTAAAAAAAGAAAAAAAATAATAATACAGCCTATATTTGAAAGGGCTGTGAGAATAAACTTGTGATATTCGCAATTTAATATTTTGTAATGACAACTTTAAATTTAAATATGAGGATTCTTAATTAAATTTAAATATTAACCATTAATTATATTTGTCTTTTTATTAAATTTTATTTTAATAGTGAAATTTTTGTTATTTTTAATATTAGATACAAATATTAGTGATTATAGATAGATAATTACAGAGCAATAACCTATTAAATATAGCTTTTTTAAGACCTATTAAATTCTATTTGTTTGATTGTGGTTATGTGTATAGGTGGGCTTGTTTCATAATTTGTGGACCTAAGTTTCCAGTCTATAGCCAGTCACCATACAAAATTTGGCCTTCTTGTGCATTGAAATAGTTACACTATTTCAAATAAAACAAAAAAAAAAAAGATTTTTCTTTTTAAAATTTTTTATCAAGAATGCATCATGATTAGTTGATTACTCCCCAAATATATAATTTGAGTGGTCATTTTCACTCTAAATCTTTTAATAAACTCCATTATATTGCACAATTTTAAATTACAAAATATATTACTTTCTCTACTTTATAATCTTGATTAGTATGTTTTAATTTCTCAATTTGTTGAAATTTATAAATCCTTACACTCATCAATTGTTTTTTTAAACTAAACACATCAAATTAAACTATTGCGTCCTCAAATAAATATTATTTCAATTTATCATGCAAAAAAAAAAAATATTTAAGTACCATTAACCCATTAATGGATATTTCCTAATTAAAGAGATTACTTGTGTTAACCCATTGATTAATTAATTAATATATCATCAAATTATGGTTTGTTTCCGGAAGTACTCTAAAAAAAGAACATTTTCTTTCCTTAGCCATTTCAGGTTAAAAAGATGCCAAAGCGCCTCTTTCTATAAAAACGATGCATTCCAAAATTAATTAATTAATTAAATTGTTGCATTAAACCAGTAATTAATTAATTAATAAATATATCATCAAATTATGGTTTATTTCCGGAATTACCCTAAAAAAGAAACCTTTTCTTTTCATAGTCATTTCAAGTTAAGAAGACGTCAAGGCGTCTGTTTCTATAAAACGGTGCATTCCGAAATTAATTAATTCATTAATATACCATGAAATTAAGGAGCTGGCATATACTCTGAAACGAAGTAAGACGTTCGTCAGCATCTATAACTATAAGAATGGAGGTGGGGACCAGTACCTTGTTCCCCTAGCTTGGACATTCGGAAAGCGGAAGATATTTATTCAATATTGCATGTGGACCACTTGATGATATTAATAAACATTTCCTTTGAAATATATTTCCCCATAGATAAATGACATATATATGTTTTTCTCTCTCCTTTCTCTTCTATTCATCTAATCTTAACTTTTATTTGTAACTGCATTTGTTAATTAGCGTTAACCCCTTATTTTTCTTTTTTCTTTTTAATCCTAATTTTTTATTCACTTTTTATAAATTCTCTTTTCTCTTTTATTTATCTAATCCTAGCTTTTATTTATAGCTTTCTTTATTAATTAGCGATAGCCCATTATTTTTCTTTTTTCTTCTCGCTCCTAATTTTTTATTCGTTTTTAATAAATTCAGATCTATTTTCTTTTAATAGATCTATTTTTTCTTTGTTATTTTTGTTATCGTTGCTTTGTCTCCATATTTGAAATTCTTTTGTCCCTTCTTCTATGAGGATTTAGTCCATTCTTTGTAAATGTTTGTTCTTAAAATATATATGATATTTGATTTATTTGATTGGATAATTTAGATCTTGTTTTTATTAATATGTATCTTCGATCAATGAAATCTGATAGTGGAGCATGTTCCTCCATTAATGCTATTAACGCATAGTGACTTGAATTAATCCGTGTATGTCATACGCAATAAGTTTTTGAAAAAACAATTCAAGCATAGAAGATCCGAAAAAGTTATTTTATCGTCCAAATACCAGTTGCTACGATGAAAATTTATATTGGTCAAGGTTTTCCTTAAGCAGAAAATATCCAATATTATTTCTTTTAAATTTAGTTTTATTATTCAAAAGAATATAAATAAAATTCTTTTATTGTTGAAAGATTAGCAAACTTTCTATTAATTATGATAGTATGTTTTATGTCTGATTTAATTGAGTATTTATAATACTTGATTTTATTATTAATGAATTATATTTCTAAAAAAAAAAATAACATATCTATAATTCATGTGGTGAAAGATTTATTGATGTGATTATATTTTAATTCTAATTAAAAAATCATGATTTTGAGTGGAAAAGAATTACATGAACAAGTAGTTTTTGTTTCTGTTTTTTTCTGCAACGTATAGATATAAGACATATGTGATAGCATTCCGCTATTTATTTTTAAGCAACAAAATTTTGGATTACCTTTAACTTTTATTTTGAATAATTAAATATATACTTAGATTCTATTAAACATTTCAATTTATAAAATTAAATTGATTAAATATTAATTAAATAATTGAAAAATATATATTATTCTATAAGTTATACCGGCTACATATCAAATCAATATTTTAATTTAAAAATTAAAAACTCTAAAAATTGTCACTACTAACATGAAGAGATATGCAATAATACCTAAATTTATAATTCTAGGAACATAATAAATCTCAAAAATTGGGATATCACAAATTTTTTAATAAAAAAAAGGAGGTATATTTATATAATTAACTGGATAATTTATCATCTGAGTGATTATACAAGGAGAATTTAAATTTTAACAAATTTTTAATAAAAATTAGAGAAATATAATAATACGTTGATCAATTGTAATTCGATTGGTTTTCTATTTTTTATAAAAATATGGGATAAATTCCAAATACATTTAACCAAAAAAATTTTCATAATTTGAAAATATATGATAAATGCTTTTTTGGTATGAAAATAATCTCTCTGTCCCAAAATATAAGTCGTTTAAGGTTTTTATACAGAGATTAAGAAAACAATTAATTCTCCTAAATTATAACAAAATCAAAGGTAATTTGATTAAATTATCCATATCTCAAACCAAGAGTTATTTGTGAAGGTATTGATTGTATTTAATGTAAATAATAGTAATATTAGAAAAATATCATTTATTACTCTTTGAAATATTCAAAACGACTTATATTTTGATAAAGGGATTATTAGAGTGCCACAAAATTAAAAGTGTAAACATTAGGAGCATTTTTATGTATTAGACTATTTCTTAATAGCCTAATACATAAATACCGTTGGCAGATTCTCCTTATGGCTATCTAAATTTTACGAGAGATTTAATCATGACTCTGCATTTTTACACTATAATAATAATTATATACTCATTAAAATAAAATAATTTTTGTTGAGTTTATAAAATTATAGAGTTACGATGGGTCCCTCTCAAATTCAAAGAGGACACAAAATAATGGCTTAGAGTACGTGATTAAATTTATGCATCTAAACTTGACATCATGCATGTCAGAAACATTGGCCCAATCCTACATCAGAGGAAAATGTCTGGACCTGCATTTACATATGCACCTAAGTGCTTACCAAGTACTTATAATAATGGAAAATGGCCAAAGCAGAGTACCAAACAATTTTGCACCTATAGAAACAGTAAGAGTAACATTCTACCTCTATATATTGTCCATTTATTTTTTAATTTTTTCATATCAATCTCGGCCGACATTGTCATTCCTCTCTCACATTATTGAAAACAATACAAAAAAAAAAAAAAAAGTATGCATTCCTCAAATATTATATGGTGTATTGCTCAACAGCTTTTATTTATTTGTTTATTTATAAGAAGCATATTTGCTTTCTATAATTGATGGCTCCGCTTGCCATAATAACCATCCAATTGTTTCTCCTTCTGATTTATGAGCCAGTGCTCATGTCAAATGAGAAATTGTAGCTGCACATTTTGATGGAGAGATGTGGTGGTTGGAGCAGAGGTAGTGGCCACAACAATAATGGTGGTCGCCAAGAAAGCATATTGAAAATTTTTCCACGAGAGATGACCATAGGATAGTGTATATATATATAATTTTATGGAATTTTATATTTTTAGAAGTTATATTTCACTTGACTAACCGTAAATCATCAAATAATTAATTAAAAAAAATACTAAACAATAAGAAAAAAAAAATAAATTATAAAAATTATTAAGTTAACCTATGGAAAATGAAGAGTTTATTTAATATATTTTGTGCAATAGAAAGAGCAAATAATAATTTATTATTTAATAACTAACACTTTTAATAATAGGTAATCTATCAATTTTGCTAATCTATATCCCACTACACCTCATAGCCAATTGTCCTTCCTTGCCTCCTATTCTCATAGCATGACCTCCAATTTATTGACACCTATAAAACACGTTTAAATCCCTTTTTCTATCATCCTATACCCACCAAATAAATAATTTCATTTTTTTTTAACTTTGTGAAAAACAAACTTGAAAGCAATTGCTTCATGATTTTTTGATATTTTTTTAGATTTTACAACTTTTGTTCCATTAATTTTTTATATTTTTTTTTCTTATTCCATTTTTATGATTTTTTTAGAAAACCATTATAGCATTAATTGTTTTATTTTAACGCTACTCTTATTTAGATGTCTTCATTCAATAAATATTTATTTCATTTAATTTTACAATTTGGAGCATTCAATGTAATAATTTTACAAGTTGAAGTGTTTAACAAATATAATTTATAAAAGACAAAAAAATTAAATTAATCTCTGAATAATAGTCAAATTAATACATAAAGATCTTTATTTTCATAAATTAATTATAAAGTCTCTAAATTATTATTTTATTAACACTTAACAATGGGATCAAAATGTTAATTAAAATTATAAGCTAAAGACCTCATAGATCGTTTGATGATAATTTTAGGGACCAATTTTTCAGCTAGCCAATTGATAGTTAAAAGAGATTATTTTGGACGAAAAAGTCAATATATTAATGAAATCATAATTAGGGATCTCATAATTAGTTTTCGAAAATTTAAAATTCTCATAGATTAATTTAACTGCGGTTTAAGGGCCAATTTAATTTTTTTCTTTCATAAATTAAAATGTTTAACCGTCAAATAAAATTTGAGTCATATTTTTACAAAAAGTAAAGGAGTGAAGTTATGCGGCATAATGCATAAATATGCTACTTTAGGCGAAAATTTAAAATTCTCATAGATTAATTTAACTGCGGTTTAAGGGCCAATTTAATTTTTTTCTTTCATAAATTAAAATGTTTAACCGTCAAATAAAATTTGAGTCATATTTTTACAAAAAGTAAAGGAGTGAAGTTATGCGGCATAATGCATAAATATGCTACTTTAGGCGATTATCCTTGTAGACTCCTGAATTTTACAGGGAACACATTATAATCATACACTTTCATATTTCAATAATAATTATACTACTTGCCGAAATAAAATATGAAAATGCAAGGTCATGATTATACTTTTGAAAAATTATTTCAATTTTAAGAGAAAGACAATTATTATTGAAATGTAAAAATACAAAATTATGAATGAACTCTGTAAAATTCAGCTGACCATAAAGAAAATGTAAAATTTAGAGTCAAATTTATGCGTTGGAGTGAAGTTATGCCTTTGGCCCAATCACTCCATGACAAGCGATCCATATGTGATTTGGTTCCATACTTTTAATAATTGCATACATACGTCTAAGAAATATATGAGCCCAAAGAAAACACCAAAATTAGACGCCTCATAGACTAATGCTCGACTGGTGCCTAAAAAAAATGTCTTCTCCTCTCTTAGCAGTCTTTCTTCTACTGATAGCCACCGCCTCTGCAGCGCCACTCCGGCCAGGATTCTATGCCGAGACATGCCCAGAAGCTGAATCAATTGTGAGGAAAGTGATGAGAAAGGCCATGATTAGGGAACCAAGAAGCGTTGCCTCTGTCATGCGCTTTCAGTTCCATGATTGCTTTGTTAATGTAAAAAACTAGAACATATCAATTCAAGATTTTGAATTAACATTTTCTGATTTGATTTTGAAATTTTGAATTCTTATTTCATTCGTTTATTTATTTGTTTCTTTGTGAAGGGTTGTGATGCTTCTTTATTGCTGGATGATACGCCAACCATGTTAGGAGAAAAACTTGCTCTTTCCAATATAAATTCGTTAAGGTCTTTTGAAGTTATCGATGAAGTTAAAAACGAGTTAGAGAAAGTTTGTCCAGCAACCGTTTCTTGTGCAGATATTGTAATCATGGCCGCTAGAGATGCTGTTGCTCTGGTAATTCTATATTTTCTCTTCCTCTTTCTCTCTATTGGGTCTTTAGCAATTAGGGTATTCTTGTTGGAAAGTGCATATCTCATTGTACAAGTCCATATCTCAAATCTTGATAATCTCTTTTATATTTTTCCATTTGATATGTATTTTTAAAAAGAAAATACATCAGAAGTACTACTTCAATGGAATTTTTGCAAAAAAGTTTGTCTTTTTCCAATATAAAAATCAAATTTCAAATCTTGACACTTTCTCTGATAATTTTCCTGATTTATGAAAAGAAAATTTTCTTGCCGGACATTCTGTGATGAGGGTCCTTTTGTCCAACGTTTGTCAATTAATTAATTAAAGAACAACCCACTTGATAAAATATTAAATGCCAATGTAACTATAGTAAGTTACAAATAGGTTTTGATTATTAGTATTGACTAATTAATTGTGTGGATTTTATTGAAACAGAGTGGAGGGCCAGATTGGGAAGTGAAGTTGGGGAGAAAAGATAGCTTAACGGCAAGCCAAGAAGACTCAAATAATATAATGCCAAGTCCAAGAGCCAATGCCAGTATTCTAATAGACTTATTTTCAAGATTCAATCTTTCAGTCAAAGACCTTGTAGCCCTTTCTGGGTCCCATTCAATTGGTGAAGGAAGATGTTTCTCTGTAATGTTTAGGCTCTATAACCAATCAGGAACAGGCAAACCCGACCCGACAATAGAACCAAAGTACAAAGAAAAGCTAAACAAGATATGCCCAATAGGTGGAGATGAGAATGTGACAGTATCTCTTGATTCAACTCCAACCGTGTTTGATAATATATATTTCAAAGACTTAAGTGAAGGGAGAGGATTTTTAAATTCTGATGAAACACTTTTCACCTTTCATCATACAAAAGAATATGTTAAGCTCTTTAGTAGAGACCAATCTGCCTTCTTTAAGGCTTTTGTTGAAGGAATGATAAAGATGGGGGATTTGCAATCTGGCAGGCCTGGAGAGATCAGAACAAATTGCAGAGTTGTTAATAGTGTTAGAAGGCCTGTTAATGTTCTAATGGAGTCTTGATTTCAAGGCTTTTAGGAAGTAATTTGAGATTATTAAACGAATGATATAATAGTTGCAAATTAGTTAATATATTCTGGGGATAATGTTATAGTGGCTGCTGATATTGGAAATTTGTTACTATCAATCAATTTATCTTTTTTTTAATGTGGATGAATGGATGAAAAGATGCCTTTGGTTGGAATCTTTGAAAAATCAAAAGGGAATTATATCAAACAGTTGGACGACATGCAATTTTAGTTGCTTTGTTTTGGTTTTGCTTTTCGTTTATTTATCCTTCTTTTATGGCTTGATAATTGGGATGTTTATCTATACAACTTAGGATGGTGATGGTGATGTCGATGTCCGATTAAAGCTTAAAAAGAGAAGAAAATGCAATTCTTATTTGACCATCATTGCTTATTTCTCAAAGTTAATTATTGGTACGCCCTCGTCTCATTTAAAATCTCTCTTTTTTGTCTTTTGACTATTTTTTTATACAATTCAATCACGATACAATTCATAAAGAAATAGTCTTAAGTTGTTTTATTAAATCAAAATTGACTTTTCTTCTCGTATATCACTTCTCGCATAAACAAAAAGATTAATTTAACATGCATAGTTACTATTATTTCTATTATTTATTACTCTATTTGTTCTCTGTATATTGAGAAAATAAAATTTGCACAAACATTAATGAAGTAGTTTAACTGGATATTTTGTCAATTTTTTTCCTAATTTGCGCTTGGAACGCCATTAAGTTTTGTTTTTATTTTTAATGCTAGCCAACTCACGTTTTCCTTCTCTAAAGGGTGCATTTAATGCATGTTTTACAAGCAAAATTGGAGGGAAAGAACTAATTGTGTTACAATCAACCATATTGCATTGAACGGAGAGAAAATATACCTTCAATTCTGCTTTGGAAACTTAAGAACATCAAATGCATTACACATCTTTTGTCTACAATTATCTCGTTTTTTTCATAAAATTAATGCAGGTAACAAAGTTAGGATAAGAGCATTATAGTCTATTTCCTTTGAATTAAATAAATTTCTCCACATAAAAAACACTAATTATAATTTTTCTCTATATAAAAGAGAACATACGGAGTATATTATTTGAAAGCATAACGCTTGTACTAGTGTTTTGGGAAAAAGATTTACCTACATACGGTTTATAAACTAATTTATACATCAAATCAATTACAAACAGTGTTTTGATTTAAACGAAAGTATTTCTGATCTGAGAAAAAGGATAAAATAGTAATATTTAAATTTATTTTTTTGATTTACGCCAAACTATCTATACACAGAATGTAAATAAGAAATTTACGTATTTTTAAAGGTCAAGATATAAAATGTTACTCCTTTATTTATTCCTCTTAAAATTTACTAGTTATCTCAAAGTGCGTTGCAAGTTGTTTCATTGATGTTTCATTGATTTTTTTTATAAATTGCAAGTAAATGTAATTCAATTTTATATATAAATTTTTATTATTTTTTTATTATAAATTATAATATTATGAACTATTTATATTATTAAAATTAATTGTATTTATAAAATAGAAAAAAGAATATTTTATGAAATAATAAAATAAAAAATTTAATAATTAAATAACCTGTTAAGGAAATAACATATTTATAATAATAATATATCATTATAATTTAACAATCAAATATTCATGATAAAATTATTAACCAAACAATTTAAATTTTTTTATAATAATTTAGATTTAATTAACTTAATTTTTTCGTATATATTAGAGTATTAGAAACTATCTATATTATTAAAATATGAGAAACTAATATTAGCTATTATAATAATTAATATATTAATAATCATTTTGGCGTGTCAGTTATAATTTTGGTATTCTTTTTAACTTTTTGCTAAAGTATATCAACATATTATTAATTTTATGGTTGCTTCTTTTGAGAAAAAAATTCTTTCAAAGTATTATATGATTTGCTAAAATAACAGGATATATATATTTCTCGTGATTTTTATTTTTTATTTTATATCAAACAATAAATCCTCTAATATATATTCTAAATAAATAAAAATAAATTATATTTATTTTTATACAATAAGTTACTTGTACCAAATAATTATAACTAATTAAATTTAAAATTTATTAAAATAAAAATTAATACCTCACATTAGAACACCTGACATTATTGAACAGAATTTTAATGTTTTAATTATAAAACTCTTACCTCTTCCCCTCCAATGATATCTAAATTTAAAAAACCGTTTTAAAGAATTTCAATTTTTAAAAGGTCTTGTGTAAATTTGCCCTTGAAGTTTACGTGATTTGCTATATGGCACCCTCAAATTTATCAGCGACCTATTATGACCAAAGAACATTAACATTTCAGTAATAACCATGCCCTCGCTAAAATGAAATAACTTTGTAAAAGTTCAATAATGACCCTGTACTTTATAAGGCTTAGGTCATGATAAATCCTTCGCGAATTTAAAGGTGTTCTAGGACAAATCGTGTAAACTTCAAAGTAAATCTATATATTTCACTACTTCTAAAATAATATATGACTCCATTTGAATGAATGTATATTTTAAACGATTGAATATTTACATTTTAAATGATCATCTATTCCTTTCAAAAAAATAAAATATCATCTATTCAAGCGAAAACTCCAACCATTAGAATTTGTTGAAGTTTCCTTTTTTTTTTTTTAGTATTGGTAGAAAGGAAAATTGAATCTGGATCTATTACCGGACTATGTATGTATTTACCGCTAAGTTATAGCTTTGTGTGCAAATTTGTTGAATTTTCTAATAAATGACTTAGACCAGTTATATTTATGCATATAGGGACAAACTAAGCTGTGGCTTTGGGCCACCGTCCCTCCAAATTAAAAAATATATATAATTTTGTCTTTTCTCAAAATATAAAAAATTATATTCTCTCTCCCAAAAGTTTTTTAAAAAAATTTCATTTCATTCCCCCCCAAACTTTACTTTTAAGTTTTGCCACTATTGCATGGAAGTGGACAGTAGGATTTGCCACTGTGTAATAGTAATGCATTGAAAAAATGTATGTATGTAGACATATGTTGAACTTTCTGAAGCAGAGAGATGACATAAAAATAGTAGAGAAAAGAGCATTGGACACATCACAAAACACAGTTCCTAATACCCAACATTGTTGGTAGCACATGGAATTGAGTAGAAACATGCAATAGAACCAAAGGTTGAAAAATCTTTGTTTGGCACTCATAAAGAGAGAGAACATATGGTGATGGTGATGGTGACTGTGACGGTGATGGTGGTCCATGCATGCATATGCATATATACCATCAACTAGCAAGTGAGGTGGGAACAAAGGCATTACCTTTGTCCACCACTAGCCTCTAAGAAATCCTAAATCTCTAATTTTATGCATACAAATATACTTGCTTTCGAGTAACGGAATCAAACTTCTAGGGATAAGACTCTCAACTTCTAGGGATAAGACTCTCAAATGCTGATGTTGGGCTTTTGGTTTTCAAGTGGGTCACAATATATACACTACAAAATGCTTTTATCACAAGCAATGAACTTTTGTTTTGGAGTTTTCTCTAAAATTATATGGTCGTTGAAACTCCAATTAGGACTATTATTTCTTTGTAAATTGTAGTATAAGTAATCATTTTGAATTTTATGTAACGAAATCAGTTGGATTAATAAAACTATGAATTTTTATCTTTTATCTATTAGGTTTGACTCTTTATAAAATCAATTTAAAAATATTATTTATAAATGCACTAGGTTGATATTTATTATAAGAAAGTTACGGTTTTAGAATTACCTTAAAAGGGTGCCGTCTAACGAATTGTTAAGTTCGGCTTGAAAAGAGTTCGAAAAAGTTCAGCTCGAATCGAGCTCGAGCCTAATGATATTTAGCTTGAAAAACCGTCGAGCGTTATCAAGCTTTTCTATATACATATATATGTAATATTATTTTAGGTTACTCAAGCTTCTAGTTTAAAATTTTTTGAGTCCTTAAGTTGGGTTTGAGCCTAAAATTTTCAAACTCGTTGATTTTCAAGCTGAACTAAATTCTATCGAACTGAGTTTTGAACCTAACAGATTTGAGCTTGACTCGGCTCATGCACACCCTTAGTGCTTAATTTGGTGTAAAAGATGATATGAAAATATATGGAAAAGAAAAAACACTATCTAAAGATAGGATATGAATTTCAATAAATTTACGATTATAAACCTTTTGGTACGATAAAAAAATTTAAGGGAAGATATATACAAATAAGGGTGTGTTTACTTACAAAAAATAATTTTCTATTTTCTATGAAAAAAGTTTTCTTAGAAAATGAAAATTAGAAAATAGAAAAGGAAAAATGAGTTCACATGGCAATAATAAAAAAATTTATATTTTAATTTGAAAACTTCACAACATTATTATAACTTTCATAATTAAAATAAAATATTATAAAATAACTTTAAAAATTTTTTATTTAAAATTTTTAAAATTTTTATTATCCATTATTTATGATAACAATATCAATTTTTGTCATTTTGTAAAATTGTTTAAACATAAAGTATACAATATATTTGTAATAATATAATTATTATATATTAAAGCATAATAAAATTTTTTTATGTTATTTAAATATTTTTATTTATTCAATAAAAATGTTTTATAGAAAAAATTATTCATAGATATTATAACTTCAATTATGAAAATGTCATTTTATAAAAATAGAAAACAGTTGGGAAACATGTTTTTTTTATAACTTAAAAGCCTTTTTTCAAACCTTAGTTAAATTTTAAAAATTGAAAAACTGTTTTTTAATCTTCCAAATAAAAAACTGACTGATTTGAACATAAAACTCTATTTTCCAGTTTTCTTAAAAAAATTTTCTAGAAAACTATTTCAGTTTTCTACAAGTCAACACACCCTAAATGTTTCCAATGTTTTCCGTATAAATTTACTATTATAAACCTCTTGGTACAATTCAAAAACTTAAGGGAAGATATATGTGATAAATGTTTCCAATATTTTCAGTAATAAATTCACCTCTAAACTTTTACTGAAAAATTTTGTGATACCTTCAACTTTTATTTTAACACGGTGAACCCTACAACTTGCAAAATTGCATTTATTAAATATTTCAATTTACAAAATTATTCAATCGCACATTTCAACATGTAAAATTATAAAAAAAGTATAAAAATTATTGCTCTAAAAATTATATTAATCACACGTCAAATCAATATTTTACATATAACAGTAAAAACTATTATTGCTAGGGTTAAGTGACATAAAAAATTCTTCGCGAAAAGTATCAAATATTGTATATACTTGGCCAAATTAATTTCGTATAAACCTTTTTAATTTTCAATTTGATGCAAATCATGATCCATCCATGAAATATAGGTCTAAAGAATGTCATTAAACTAAGATATCTTGAATGCATGTTGTAACAAGAAAAAGAAAAGGAAGATTTGGAGTTTATGGAGAAAAGATATGAGCAAATCAATTAAGATTGAAAATGAGCAAAGCATTGATAAGATTCCATTGGCATTGTTCTTTCTACATAATAATAGAAAGGTAAAGAAAATTAAAAAAAGAAAAAAAAAGAAAAAAAAACAGAAAACGAAGCAAAATGTGAATAAAGAGAATCTGAAAACATGATGATCGTTATCCTTCCTACCCACCAACAATACAAAGACCCATTTTGACAAGAGTTGTAGGGGCCATTCCATCTTTTGATGTTTTAACAAATCAGGACGATCGTTGCTGTCAATATCACATTGCTATTGCTATTGCTATATTACACCAAATGCATATTGATATGGCTTCCTGCCAACCATTCACATTTTTAAGAATTACGCTTTTACACAAACACGACTCTCTCGCTGATATTTTCTTTTGCTATTTCTATATTAGGCCATTTCCCACAACGAGCTTACTTGAATTAATTTTGATCACTCATTTAATTAATCTTCATAAAGTTAATATTACAATTAATAAAAGAATTCATGAATTTATCGAATAATTTTAAAATAAAATTAAATAATTTAAATTCCACAATTAATAAAAGAATATGGAATTGAAAAATCTTGATTCTAAAATACTAATTTCTTTTTGTAAATGGTGGAATTGAGGGTTTTTTTTATTTTTTATTTTTTATTTTTTAAAAAATGCACTGTAGAATAACATCAAACAAGCCTTTGGGTAGAAATTCCTATTTCCTACGATGTCAGAGCAAAGCAAACTACTAATATTAAGGTTTTTCAAAAATAAAGCTTTCAAGATAAGCTATCCAATCTACACATAATTAACTTTCCTTTTATATATGATTTACTAAAATTTGCCATGACATTATACCTATTTTCTATCAATTAAATAAAAGAATTTGGTGAATTCTTTAAATGTTTAAACTTCATCATTCAAATTTTATCTATTTAAATAATCTTTTTTTAAATGTAATTCATTAATAATAATATAAGGAATTACAAACACTCGTATATATATCAGACATAGAACTTTACTAGTAGTAACTAATAGAGTTCGTTGATCTTTTAACAAGAAAAAAGAGAATTTATATCTTTTTGAATAATAAAACTAAAATTAAAAACTATAATATTATATCCTTCTGTTTAGAGTTGATATTGACAAAAAATATAAACTCTTCATAGTAGAAACTCGTCCGTTAATTGATTTGGACAATAAAATAATAACTTTTCCGAGAATTTGCAACATATGAAGAACATAGATGAGTTTCCGCTAATATGCATCAATAGTATCAATGGAGGAACAAGCTACACTATTAGGCTACATTGATTAAAGATCCACACCTGAAAAATAAAATCTAAAGTCTCAAACCAAATAAAGCCAAATATTATATTTTTAGTAATAAACCCTCATAAAAAAGGGACAACTCTCGCAAAGAATGAACAAAAACAACTCCAAATATGAAAACAGAATAACAATACCAAAATAAGCAAAAAAGACAGTTATGTTTTAGAAAAAACAAATATGAGTTTATTAAAGTAAATAAAAGATTAGAAACAAAATAAGGTGAATCAAAAGAAAGAGTAGAAGGTAGGACTACCGATGATAAATAGCGGTAGCCCCAAAATAAAAGGCGCAATACATAAATTTACTCTTGTATTTTTCACAAAAATTTTGTGGCATCCTCAACTTTTATTTTAGCCCATTGAAACTTCAATTTATAAAATTGTATCTGTTAAATACTTTATTTGATCTATTGAATATCTCAACTTATAAAATTAGATCTATTGAATACTTATTGAAAAATTAAAAAATATATAATTATTGTTTCCAAAATTATACTAACCACATATCAAACCAATATTTTGCATATAAAAGCCAAAAAAAATCATAAAATTTTACTAATTTTAGTGTAAGGAGGTGTGAAATTGTCACAAAAGGTGAAATTATGGGTACCGCAAAGTCGATTTTAGAGTTGAGGGCGCCACAAGGTTTTTTTGTCAAAATTCAAGGGTTAAATGAGTATTTCCCTTAAAATAAAACTAGGGTTAGAAGACTAGAGACAAAGAGAGAAATAATCTTAAGATCTAATTGGTGTATCTATTTTATATTATAAAATATAATGTATTTGAACTTTAGGGCTATTAGCTCTCTGAAAATTTATAATAAATAAAAAAAAATAAAATAATTAATTAGTTATGGTTTGATTGGTCTTCCTACTAATAAGGAAAGCGAGAAATTTCGGGTTTGAATTCTTCCAACTATAAAAGTTTTCACTAATTTTGCGAGTTAATAAAAGGTTATAATTACTTCTATTGTATATTTCATAGTAATTTTTTCAGCCCATTGAACCTCCCAATCAATAAAAAAATCAAATCAAATCAAATCAAATTAATTACTATATTTAATTATTTACTATTTTAGAAAGCATTTTTTTTTTTCTATTAAACACATCCAATGAATAAAAAAATCAAATCAAATCAAATCAATAACTATATTTAATTATTTACTATTTCAGAAAGCAATTTTTTTTCTATTAAACACATCCAAAGTTTGGGGTTAAAACCTTGAACGCTCCTTCGTGAAATTAGTAAAGTTGACTTGTGTGTGGCCTACTGTCTCTTCTTCTTCTTCTTCTTCTTCTTATTCTTTTCTTCTTCTTGCAAATCTTTCTCTGTAACTACACAAACTTGAAAAAGAAATCTTTAAATTAATTGAGTAATCTTCTTTTTTCAATATAAAGGGTTGAGACTCAATTGAATTGTTTGCTAAACTCAGAAGCTATGAGCTACCAAATCCCATCAATAAATTAATGCCTAAATAAACAGATCCTAAATTGTTTGCTTGAACTCATATCTAATGCTATGTTTGAAAAGAAGAGCAAATAAACTAAGAGCGCAAGTAAAATAAGTTTATAAATTAATACTATTCACTTTCCTTTCAAAATGGAGTGAAAATTAGAAACGGATGACGTAAAATATGTAAAATTTATTATATACTTTTCTTGCCATTTTCAGCCAAATCAAATAATGGATTTTGAAAATCCTAAGATATTTTCATCATCTATTTTACATTCAGTCATATTTTACACGCATCCAAATAAGGCATAAGTTTATTGATGGTTTCAGTGCCGTGAATACCGGAGGATAGAGTACAGATGCAAATGGAAGCTAGAAACCATAGCTACAGATGCAAATGGAAGCTAGAAACCATAGCTAGTAGTACAAGTTTGTCACAAGCTACACTAGGGAAGGGCCTATGTCAATATGTTTTGCCAAACGGAAGCTTGTAGAACCATCAAACTCTATTTACCAAATGCATATTTTACCTCCCTCATTTTTCAACAGAAAACCTCGTGACTCTCAACTTTACAGGAAATCATTTATTCATCTTCAATTTTATTTTATGTTATAAGTTAACCATGCACCTTACCCCCAAGGGCGAAAGCAGAGGGAAACGAGAGCATGCCTTCTTTTGGAGTCTTGCTCCGCGCTGCTTGCCATATTGGCACAGAGAACATGCCTTCACTTGCAAAGTCGAGTTGGAAGGAGTTAATACACAGCAAACAAAACGACACTTCATGGAGTTGGTACACCTCAATTTTTTTTCTAATATTTTTTTTAGCTTCTTACTTGTTTCTGTGTTTAACTTGAATTTAACATTCAATATTGAATCATTGTTTCTTAGTTTCCAAACAGAAAATAAAGTAACTCATTAAGCCTAGAATACTAATCGATTTCAAAAAAACAAATCAAATTTTAAATATACACTAAACATATCCTCTTCATTCTCTTTCTTTCATTTTATTGATCAATTGAAACTTGTTTTTACACAAGCAAGTCCAACATATGGCATACTAAACAAAATAGCAATCTCTCCTTTTTGTTTTTTTTCCCCTCTCATCTTAAATTGTTAAAATTTATTTTGGAAGTGAATAAAAGATAACATATTTCGACAATAAAGAAATCCAAACCTTTAATTTGTGAATGGAAAAAATGAAATTTAATTTCTAATTCTCTTGTTTGGAAAAAATCCTTTGTTACAAACTTTGATTTCTAGAAAAAACTACTGATTCAAATGGCAATACACTTCCCAGCACAATCACCATCGTATATCTGAGCCACATAATTTGAAGAACGCCAATCGAAATTGAAGATCAATGATAGATATAGAAATCTTTTGGTTCATGAGGCATATCGCTAACTGGAAGAAGAGGGAGAGAAAATACTATCCTCCAAATCAATTCTTTATCATCAAATCTTTTTGTCCGGCATCTTTATAATTTTTGAAGATTAGTTAAATGACGAGGCAATGAGTTTTGATTTAATTCAAAGAAACCAGTAATTTAAGTATCATTTAAAAATAAAAAATAAAAAAATTACGTTCGATACTGAAACAGAAATTGAGAACTCGTGGGCCACTTATGTTGACCCCTAGGATCATCCTAAAGCTTATTGGACAACTGATTGGTTATATAGTTTAGGCCCGTAGAGATTGTATCTGAAGAATCTATAATTCTTTGGGCCGTCGAATTCTTTTAGTTTGTCATTCAAACTGGATCCAATTGCCAGTTAGTTGCATACCAAAAACTGGCAAGCTACCAAGCCTAAAAGTAAAAAAGCCACTTGAAAAGTATCACATTTTGGCATGCAAAAGATCAATAATCACTTGAAAATTAATTGAACTGTAACTGTAACCCAACTGATTTGCCCCCTACAAATGGTAACTAGCAATTAAACCCACTAAGAATAATCCTAACAGGATAAATGTATAAATACATAAAGGGGCAAAAAGCTCGATAAGGTGATAGGCTACAGAACCAAGGTACAAAAATCCATTTACTGAAACATTACACGATCAAACCCTGGAGGAAGAAGAAAACCCTGATAAACTTGTTCACTGCAAATAAAGAAACAAATTAAGCTTTCAAAATATCCAAAACATCATCTGCCATAAATCCAGCATTTCAAGCATTAACTAGCACCAGCACAATGAAATGGCTAACAATCCCACAATATGATAAAGATGAAAACAAAAATTCCAGGTATTTAAAATTGTTATAACATGAAACATATAAAATTCTCTCGCAAAATCCAAAGAACAATCAAAATTACCTCAACATATTTAAGAAATGACATCAATTTGACCAATATAAAATACCTATGCTGCAACAGAGGGCTTTGAGGCAGCAGACAATCTAGATCTCTTCTTTGCCAAGCTCTCACTGCGGCGCTCACGCTGCTCCTTCAATCTGGTGGCAAGGAGCTTCTGATACTCGGCTGCCTCAGCCTTGGCCTTTGAAATTCTCTTCTTCTTGTCTGCTATTCTAGCACGCTTCCTTTGCAAAGTCAAAGGAGTCACCAACCTCTGAATTTTGGGAGCTTTGCTAACCTTCTTACCTGCCAAACCAAAAAAAAAAAAGCACCTTGTTATTGTTATTATTATTTGAACTCTTTCAAAGTAACCCAAAATCATCTCTCATTTAAGCTAAAAGGCAGTACTGACCAGATTTGGTTGTAAATGTTCGGCGGTAAGTGTTGACATACTTCCGGACATCATCCTCCTTGGAGAGGTTAAACAGTTTCCTGATCTTTGATGCCCTCTTAGGACCTCTCATTCTAGGCTTCTCAGTGTCTGTCAGTCCTGGCAGATCCTGTTCACCTTTCTTAACAATAACCAAGTTCAAAACTGAGAGATCCTGACTAACAATGCATCCACGAACAGACTTCCTTCTTCGTTCTCCATTACGCCTCCCATATCCACGGAAGCAAGGGGTACCTGTCCATACAAGAATTATATTCAGATTGGTTCCATAAAAAGCAAGGAAAAAAAAAATAGCATGGTAAAACATACCAATAACCTCTTCTCCCCCAACTTCCTCCCCTCCCAAAAAATAAAAAGTTCCTTATAAAACATGTATAATATCACAAACGAACCTCGGTGAAGCAAAAGTCGAACACGGCCTGGAGTTAGAACTCCCTGCTTCATTGGAAAACCTTGTTTGTCACAGCCTCCCATAATCTTAAATACATAACCTTTGAACTCCTAAATGCATACAGATTGATAAACGTAAGAATAACTAAAAATAACATCACTTAAAATACTGGCATGGATATCAACTTCCTAATTATAGCATACCTCACCCAGGGCATCTCCACTGACTTCTTGTGATATCCTCTTGTCAAAAAATGCACGGCTGTCATGAGAAACCTTTGATATGAGTTACAATGAACTAAGCTATTAGCTTATGAATATAATGGTTATTAATGCAGCACAAAGCCACACAAAAAGAAAATGTTAAAAGGGTAGAGCTGCACCACTTTCGTTTCTCCTTTTTTTTTTTTTTTTTTTTTTCCTTTTTGGTGAAATTGGCTAGGTCAGGATACAAAACAGCCAACAGATGCACATCTAAATGAATTCATCCACACTCTTGAAAGTTAGCATCATATTTTCAACTTTTTAAGTATTATAAACAGAATTAAATTGAGTGTGTTTACAGACAATGAACAAACACCCAGGTAAGAAAATGCTTGATAGCCTGCACAATATGCATCATTAGTTACTAAACAAGGACGACTTAACATTGGAATCCAAGCAAACTTCTATAATAGAGAGAGAGAGATTCGAAGGAGGGTTGAGGAGTTGGTTCTGAAATTACATTTCAAAAACATCTAAATTAACCCATGAGTTTGAGGTTCAAAGCCACAAGGGATATATTACATTCACATACAACACTTTCCTAATAGTCAGTTTCTGATTTAAGATGTATTATTATTTTCGCTTTTGTTTCTCACCATCCAAGCCAAGGTCCAAGTGATAGAAAGGAAAATGGCAGCATAACTGAGTTTTTCTAAGTTTTTGTATCTGTGCTAATACTACTACGCCCTCATTGCCTTACAAAATTAAATCATAACAGTCCCCATTACAGAATTCTACTACATTTGGTTAGCACAAAAACTAAATTAACAAATGGAGGCACTTATGTTTACTAAAACAAAACGAGTTAATTTCCTGAATAGTAAATTCAAAAAATTCCCTTATCCAATTACTTTAATTTCATCACCTCTAATGCATTTCAAAAAGCAAAATACACATCCCTTGCTTCATAACCATTCCCCAATCCAAAATTTTACTTTGACCATCTACATATCCGTGCAAAACCAAATCTAGCAATAATAATGAATAAAAAGAAAAGATCCATACAGTTTCTGGTCATCGTCTATCTCGAGTTTCTTCTGGCACCCAGTCGTTGGATTTGCTATATTGAACTGTCCACAGAGAAAGAGACGTAGCAAGATTGAGAATTTGGTTTTTGTTAAGAGACAGAAAACACTAAAGCGTACAAGAAAGAACCTTCATTTTCGATGGTGTAACTCGCTACTGCCCAGGTGTTAAATGGGAAGCGAAATGCTCCTCCTGCACTTGTAGCTCAAGGGCTCTCTCTTGCCTGTAGCAAATTAGGGTTTTTGAACTTTTTATAGTGGATATATATATGAATGAGGGATTCTTGGGTGTGATTAGAACCATCTACTTAAACATGTGTTATTTGTTAAGAAGTGAACACATGTAATCGTGATTGGACTTTAGTTCTCTAGAGTCGGTAGTATGATTACTATCTTGATAAGATTGCTTTTTTTTTTTTTTTTTGGGCTTTTGAGTGGCTTGGTTAATGGGCCTATTTTAGGGCGCAAACAGATAAAAATTATGGAAAATGGTTTCTTTGGTTCGGGATGGTTCCTTTTCGATCGTTTTCATTGTTTTTCTTTATTTTTTTTAGTTTTCTTCCCAATAATTTTCAGATTTGTGATTGGTTGAAGCAAATTTTATATTTAGTCTCTTAAATCTAATCATAGATATTTGAGCGTTTTTGCTACTTTTTTAGTAGGATTATATGCTTTTGATTTAACATGTTTTCCCTCCTTTTACGGGTTACTCCTAGTTATTATGGATTTTTTATCCATTTGTGATTTTTTCTTGATTGACATATCGGACTACAAAATGGATCATTACTTATGACGAAGACTTTAAATATATTCCTTACATAAACTTTGATATTTTAAATTCTTCTACATACGTTAAGTCTAGCAAACATCCGAAAGGACAAAATACAAAATAATGTTGCAGAAATTTTTTTTATTGTTGTCGTACCTCTAAAAAAAGAATCAATTTTTACGCGGAAGTAGAAGATTTCAATCTTTTACTTTTTTTTTAGAATCAATTTTATTTTGTATTTTTAAACATATGTGAATATCATGGTGTATTCAAATAATATCTTTTACTAATAAATTGGCAAGTTTCTAAAAAATCAGAAATATACAATATTACTAAAATTCGTAATTTTAGAAATATAATAGAATTTTTTTTTTCCAGGGTTTGGAGCGGTACGAGATTTTTAACTAAATTTTTAACTAAAAAAATATAATGGTGAAATTTATGTATTTGGCAATTATGTAAATGACAAGAAAACTAATAAAAGAAAAGAACGTACGTGTCATACATATGACCCAATAGAAGTGAAAAAAAAAAAGATATCATAGATCATAAGATACTAAACTTTCATGTATAGTTTTGCTGATCTCATAAAGGATATGATTTTCAATTGAGATTGACTCTTTAATATAAACTATGAGAAAATTGTAATATACGATGTTAATTAATTCATGTGCTTAACCATAGCTTATCCACCATCCACTTCATATCCTTGTCACCTAGGAACTATAGATAAGATTAATATAAATCACATTAATATTTTTGTAATGAAATATATGATAAGTGCTTCATATAATATGTAATTAATTTATTAAAAATTTATAATAAATATAAAATTAACATAATATATACATGGAAAGCGATTTGCAGTATGTGCTTGCCCTGTCCTATATAAGAATATGTCACCATACATGATAGTTTAGTCGTCTTTTTCTTTTTTTCTTTTTTTTTTTTTTTTAAAAGAATTAAGAAGGAATATTTTATATCGGTGAATTTATGTCACTTTTACCATAAAGTTGAACTATCAAGTTACTGTTAATGGATGACAGAGAGAAAAGTAAAATGCCAGTTTTGTGTTCTGATTTGCTCTTAATTTAACTTTGTGGAGTAAGATTTTGCAACAACCAGCACTCTCAAAAAGCAGCCTCTAATACTATTGATTTTTTTTTAAATAAATATTTAATTTTCTAAAAAAAATATTTTTTATAAGCATTGAAGCTATCCATTGCATTTCAACACATAAAACTATTGGCATAGAGTTCCTTTCTGTATAATAATATCATAAATTTGCCTATCAAAATTAAGCGATTTGCCTTGTGACACCTTAAAATTTGTAAATAATAATTATTACAAAAATATAAAAATATAAGATCATAATAGATCTTCACAAACTTAAGCTGCAACAAGGCAAATTATGTAAATTTCAGAACAAATATATGCATTTGGCTTTTTTACCTTCTAGTATGCATCTTTATCTTGTCTTATTCCCAAATTGTCTTAAAGAAAAGAAAAGAAAAGAAAAGATAGGAAGAAAGGAAAGCAGAATTAAGAGAATTATTACAAATGGTCTCTATACACAAACCCAAAAAGAAAAAACACAATAACTTCCTTGGCTAAAGAAAATCAACTGACTATACGTGAAAATAATGGCTTTATATATCTTTAAACTGCCATTCTCAGTTACACTCATAGAGCACAAACAAAATCACCACTTGTCTCTATATCATCAATGTCAGCATCATCTATATCATCAAGATCCATGCTTCCTCCAATTAAATGTCCAATTTTTTGACCCTCTGCAGCTTTTCTTGCCTCTTGAATTATACCTAGTATATCTTCAATGCTTTGAGATTCTTCACCTTTATCATTATTTTGCAGGATTCCTTCCTCATCGTCCATGAATTCTTTAGGCAAGTCCTTCAGGAACCAAGGGTGCTTTTTGATTTCTGGTATCGTTATTCTCTACAATGCAAAAAGAGAAGTCTTAAATTTGTTGTATGAAACTAAAGAATTCTACAGTAGTTAATTTTATCAATGCAGCCACTTTTGGCATTACCTTTTCTGGGTTAGCTACAAAAATCCTAGACAGAAGATGTTTACATGCTGCAGAAACTCTAACATAATCAGGAATGGAATAGTGGACACTCAGAATCCTCTGCAATTAACAAATAATTGAATTTACTAAGGCATATAAAAACAGCTAGGATATTAAAAAATTAATGGGTCATTTTTATAATTAATGCAAAGTAGACCTGAATAGTTTTTCTGAAGTTTCTTGGATCTTCAGGATCTTCAAATGGATAAGCGCCAACTAGCATCACATACAAGGTAACCCCACAAGACCAAACATCTGCTATCTGTATATTTGACCAAATTAAAGATTAATATTGCAGAGTATTTTCCATGATACTCTCTAAACCAGATAAATAAATAATAGTTCGAATATTCAAAGCAATCTTTCAATACCTTCCCATCATATTCTTTCCTTGACAAGACTTCTGGTGCAATATAGGCTGGTGTTCCCACTGTAGACTTAGGTTGAGAATGCAATACAGAAGACTAAACAAAAACAGGTAAAAAACATTCAGCATTTAGGTTTATAAATGTAAAAATTTAATTTCATAAAAGACAATCAGTAAGTTCATTGCCTTGGAATAGCCAAAGTCACATATCTTGAGTTGCGGCGCTGAGCTTCCATCCAAAAGGGTATTTTCCAGCTTAAGATCTCTATGGCAAATTTGCTGCAACAATCAAATTAATTAGTGTCAAATAAGCATACACACTAACTTACCACGAGTCCAGTTGCCATTGAAGTTGAAATTGTTTACCCAAAAAGTACAATTTTAAATGTTGATAGAAACAACTGTTTTGGAAAGTTCTGTAGCTGTTTCAAGGTTTTTATTACTAGAATGCGAAACTTTAATAGCCTTTAATCAACATTTTCAACATTTTCTTTTTCTCCGAGCAGCAACTCAAATAATGCCAAGTAGAACCTAAATTGTTTCATAATAAGACAGGTAGAGAATAGTTACCATAGAATGGCAATAGCTAACTCCTGATATTAGTTGTTGAAAGAAAAATCGTGCCTGATTTATCAATTTACAGAAGAAGACAATATGAGAAGGAGATTTAAGCACCACTCAAAAAAAAAAAAAAAAAAAAAAAAAAAAAGTGAAGATTGCAAATTATCTGCTTAAAGATTTTACATATATACCTCATCTTCACTGAATCTGCCAGCATTGCATATTCTCTCAAAAAGTTCTCCCCCAGCTGCATATTCCATGACTATGGCTAAATGAGTTGGTGTGAGAAAAACCTACACAATAAATTCAACTTTCATAAATCTGCAAAAACATAAACATACAAAATAAAATTGACAGTTCAAGATGTTTTCTACTCACAATTGAAAGCATCTTCAATCTGATAAGCAATTCCTTATCTTTTTGTCTCTTTATTATATTATCCTTTGCAAATTGACATAGTTTCATATTAAATCTATCTTGCCACATTTTTATTGGGAAAGCAGAGGATAAGGAAATCCCAGCCAAGCATATCTTTCTATCGCTTTGAGAAATGGCATAAGAGTAATGATTGAAGAAGGATATTTTGTCAAAATCTGGATGAATTTGGAAAACTTTTAGCCTCTTCTACTCCAAATGAACTTAAAAAAATGAAATTTGAAATAGAAAAATTATGATTGTGAAATATATTCTGTTCATGTCAATCACACCAAGAATTTGGGTTTGAAAGAAAAGTAGAATTGATCCCTGCAAATTAAAGACATGACTACACAAAGCATCTCCTTGAAAAGGGAATATATGAAACTCATAATTAGTAATTACCTCTTTGAATCTAATTATGTTGGGATGCTTCAATGACCTGTGGTTCATGATCTCTCTCTGCACATGCTCATCAATCTGGAAAACCCAAAAAAGGCAATAACACAAAAATGAATCCATGAAATTAGTGAAGACCAAAATTAACATTTGCAAAAAAAGAAAAAGAAAAAAAAACCTGGTAAGATCTTGAAGAAATATAATAAGAAATTATAAAATTATTAGAATAATTTAAACTTATAACCTCAAACTTCATTCTCAACCCAAAAGCAAACAAGAACAGAAAAATAAAAAATAAAAACAGCACCTTTTGGCCTCTCTCAATATACTTGACTGCATATAATTCACCACTCCAAGTATCTCTAACAAGCTTAGCAACACCAAAATTGCCAGACCCAATATCTTTCAATATCTGATAACGCTCCATCTATTAGCAAATGGGTATACAGAGACAGAGCTAATAGTAATTGACTTGAAGAAAATAATGGAACAATTAGTTTTGAATTTGATGTGTATATTTATAATTTATAATTTGAATGATGAAGATGATTGCTTCAGTTGGTTGTGTTGGCACTGTCCCTTTACTTGTTTGCGTTGAGAATCTCCATGGCTTTCATGGCCACGAATTTAAATGCTTTTGTGGGGTTGGTGTTATTTACCTATAGAATTGTCAAAATTGAGTCCTCGACAGCTGAGAATTGGAGTCAACGGACAGAGACAAGAGGACAAATCATTCCATGTGTCGTTTTTCTAGTGGCTTAAATTTACCAGTTGCAAACACTATCCTCTCTCATGCTTTGATTCACCTACGCGCTGTCTCTGCATTATATTTATTTTATTTTATTTTATTTTATTTTACTTTTAATATTCATATTATTAATAATTTAAATGTTTTACATATACATTTATAAAAAAAGTTTAACAATTTGCCCTAAAAAGATATGATAATTAATTCTTTGACTCTCTAAGATTGTTATACATAAAATGTTAGGTTTGAACACCTTTATCATTTTTAATGACTTACATTATCATTTTGGTAAACTTCTTCAAATTCTTGGTTTATATATATATATATATATATATATATATATATATATATATATATATATATATATATATATATATATAAAGAAATTAAAAAAAAAAACCTATTTAAAGATTTCTTTCGTCATTTTAAAATGTAAAATCATATTTATAACTTTGAAAAAAACTTGAATTAATTTAAATTATTAGTCATACTTTGCCAAAAAAAAAATCAAGTCAAACAGTTGAAGTCAACTTTATATTAATTTATTTGTAGATATGTTTATTAAATGAGTAGTTCTAAAATAAGCTGAATACATAATTTAACACTTAAACTTTTGATTAAAAAAAAAATTGTGGTGTCTTAAATTTTAAAATTGATTTTGTAGCGCTTTAAACTTTATTTTTTGCAATAATTTCGTATCTTCTTAGACTAAAAACAACAATTTTAAAGCTTTAGTCTTTTATATGCAAAATATTGATTTGATATATAATAAATACAACTTTTGAAATAATAATTTTATATTTTTAAATATCCATTGAGTATTTAACCGATTTAATTTTGCAAATTGAAATGTTTAGTAAATCAAATAAATTATTCAATAGATCTAATTTTATAAATTTAAAAGTTTAATGTATTAAAATATAAGTTGAGGGTGATATAAAATTTTACATAAAAAGTACAAACATAAGGTTAATGTCTTAATTAGCCCTCTAAAATATATATCTCATCCCTGTATATATGAAATTTTAATCTCTCTTTTTCTTTTAATAAAAGATGATGTGATTTTATACTTTCGCAAAGAAAAAGGAAATGCACATTTTTGCTGACAATTAATATCTTACAGATTAAGCAAAAGAAATTAAAATTATTAAAATAATAAATTTTATCAATCATTAACTGAGTAACTCTTAAAATAAATGAATCAATCAAAATGATATGTTGTTTTTTTTTTTTTTGGTAATTCTTTCATGCAAAATAGAGTTTTTCTATTAATATTAGATATGACCTTTAATGAAAAATCAAATGAAAAATGAAGAATTATTGATAATAAAGTCTATTAATAAGGGTATATTAGATAATTAATAAATTAATTACTCATTTAAAAGCTATTTTTGTGAAATGGATGGAGTATAAAAAAATATTATTAATATTATTAGGTGAAATATATAAATGTGTTATTAATTTTATAAGAAGAATTGAATGATATGTTTAATTTGACCTATTATATACTTCAAATTTATAAAAACATGAAATAAATACTTTATTGCATTATTTTAAATTTTAATGCATAATCAAAAATATGAGAGAAAATTATGATTTTGTCTTTGCATTTTGTCATAATATCTAATGTTGCCCTTGTATTTTTAAAAATGCACATTTTTGTCTCTACATTTTGCCTTTAAAATACTGTTATATCATTCTGTCAATTTTTTGTACTTTTTTCTTAAAAAAATGCTAATTTTTTTTTGTTATATTTTGAAAAGATTAACTAATATGTTCGTATAGTTACTATTTTGTCCATAGTTAAAATTAATTAATTAATTTAATCCTTATATTTAATGGAAGAGTATAAAAATAATATAAGATACATAAACAGAAGTTAGAGTTTATTTCTAAAAACACAAGGAAAAGTAATATATTTTGGCAAAATATAAGAATAAATTATTTTTTTTAGAAAAATATGACAATCATTATTCAAGAATTTGTGTTAAAAAATAGAAGAAATTTAATATATTAAACTTTTGCCAAATTAAAAGATATAAGTTGACAAATAAAAATATTTAATAAATTAAATATTAAAGTTCGTAAAGCTTTAAGATTTACAAGGATTGTGTAAAGCTAGATCATCCTTTAAGATTTTGGTCTAGATGAGTGTGTTTGTAATCTAGGTTTATCACCATCTTTAGCATTAATGTTATGTTTGGGAACGTAAGGAAGAAAAACAGGGGAGTAAGGAAAATAAAAAGTTGATGGTTAGGATTAATTGAATGAAAATTAAAGAAAATATTTTGAAGATTTCTTGAAAAGCCACGTGGCCAAATTGGCCTTTTGAAGCCAAAATAATTCTATAAAGATACGAGGAGAAGAGGATGCAGTGACATGACAGGCAAATGGCACAGAAACAATGACGTGGCAGGCAGAGAGAAGAGAGGGCAAATTGAGGGTGGGCCCCACCCAAATTGACAGACATGCTACACTGATTTTTTTTTTTTTTTGTTTTTTTTAATGTACATGCTACACCGAATTTGGCGTTTCTACAAATCACAAAAGCCAGAAGCCCACAAATACAACTTGTCATGTCAGCCATATCGCACATTATTTTCAATCAATATCTTTTGGTTTAAAATTTATATTTTTATTAAAAAATTCATTTCTCAAAAAACTAAATTTCATGAAATATGATTTCAATGTATTTAATTCATATATTAAATTCATAAAATTATATAAATAAAAAGTGAAATTAAAGAATAGAAAAAAAGTTGAACCGTTCATTTTCAGAAAATTCAAGAATTTAAATAAATTAAGTACCTTATCATATACTACCAAACAAGGTCTGAATTAATGGATGTTTTAGTATTAAAGTGCTTTTATAACTGATGTTTATGTCTCAATAGTCTTTAATTGTTTTTAATATTATTCATAAAACTTAATTTATCACACTATTTTAATCACCGGAACACAAAGAATTGTATATTGTGCCCGCACCATAAAAGGAAAAAAAGAAATATATATATATATATACTACCTCCGTACCGCAGGAGTTTTGAGAAATAATTTTTTGAATAGTATTATTTTTGTCAAAATCCTCGTGGTATAACATTTGTCACATTTAAGAAAATAATTTGTTTTAAAATATTTGTCACATTTATGGTTTGAAGAAGTAATAAATTCTTTTTTTTTCCATGTTTATCCTTTGTATATGACCAATAATTATTACTCACTCCGTCCCAAAAATATATTTCACTTTCTATTTTCACATAAATTAAGAAAGTAGTAATTATTATGGTTAAACTACAATTTTATTCATATAAATTTACTATCATACCCATCTTAAATAAAATATGAGCAATTATTATATTGGAATAATAAATAAGAATTAATAAATGTTATTGAAATAAGATGAAATTTAACAAAGGTATAGTAGACAATTTAAATATTAACTATAATGCAGAAAATGAAAATAAACTATATTTTTGTCACGACCCGTTTCCGTGGGCCGGACCGGCACTAGGGCCTAGGTAAGCTTAAGGCCCCCGAGGCCCGTAGTAAGCCTAAATTATTCAATCTGTCTACATGATTCTCCTAATTTCAACAAAACAGTAAGCCCATATGACTTGAGATATAAGTTTTATAAAATTTTCAAACATCTGGCCCAATATCAAATAATACATAAAATTTAACCAGGGCCTATTCACAATAACTCATAATCACAATAAGGGCTTACTAGTTTACCTACAGTTAATTACACAATATTTAATTTATAGCGTAGTGCTAACAATAAAGCCCAATATAAATACACAACCCTATAACTGCGGAGTTCAATAATAATCTGATAAAAGAGTAACTTATACAACCAAAATTAAATAACAAAAATATAAAGTTTACATTTATAACTCTGCGGAGAAGATTGCAGAGCTTCAATCGAATCAGCTGCTTCCTAGTACCTGAGAGGTTTGGAGAGAAGGGGGTGAGTTTTGCAACTCAGTGAATAATAATAAATAATACACACCACATACAGGCAAGCAAAATGCACCCTAATATACTGAATGAACACACAACAGTCACTCATATGTCATCATATCAGCACCCACAACAATATCACCTTCAAATAATCACATCACGTGGAAATTAGTCAGTGGCGTCACCTAAATCCCCGACGAGCCGTCCTCTCAAACAGCCCATCCTCTCAAACATGTGCACCCGGGGAGCCAATCCCCCATATCTGGCCGACCGGTCTAATCCTCACTTGACCAGTCCTCTCAATATTTTATTTTTACATTCTCTCTTTTCTTTTCCATATCATCAACATCATTTCATCAGTTCATCAGGTGCACACGGGGGCGCCGATCTCCCATTTACCCGGCCGACGGTCCACTTTCATCAGTTCATCAGGATCCTTATTTATCGACCGTCCTCACAAACCCATGGTGACCCACTTCATCCCAACTCCACACAAACAGAGCACAGTATATACACAGCACAAATAATCAAACAATTCATTTATCATAATACACCAATTTCATCCAAATGCACAATTATGCACAAGTATAATTATAGTGATCATAACATAATATATATGAGAAAATACAATATGTAAATATATAAAAATGTAATGTTATGCAAATGCAGTGTTGATATGCATTATTTATTACTACTCACTGTGGTGGAGAACGAAGCTCTAGCGTTGATTCTATCCGGGAGGAGCACTAGATGGACCCGAGCGATCTAAGCAAAGTAAAAATGACATCGGAAAAAAAGAATAATATCAGATAAAATATTTATTCATCACACTACTATTCTTAACCTATTTAATTTCTATCAATAATTTACTCTCTATAATTAATTAAATTTCTATAATAAATTTTATTTGCTACCAAAATTCATTTTATTTTCTACCGAAATTTCGACAGCATCTCCCCTAAAAATTGGACTTTCCACCTGTTTAAAATATCAACAATTTTATCTAATAACTCCAAATCACACAGCCCATCCATCGGGCAATCAATCAATTCAATTTTCTCATCCTCCATCTGAATATCAATATCAACATTACCTTAAATTCTCAATTCCTCATTTCATTCCATTCATAATATTATTATCAAAATTCCTCAATAAATTATTTCATACTGAATTTAATTTTAACTAACTAAATAACGAAAATTGCTAACTAAATATTTTTATTAATCAATAAATTAATACTACTTAAATTAATTTCACTACATAAAATTAATTAACTACGCAAAATAACTAAAAATTAAATGAACTAAATTAATTAACTACAATAATAAAATTAATTCAAGTAACTAAAATTATTAAAATTAATTTTTACCCCAAAATATAATTTTTGTCGAATTTGCGCTAGATCGGGGATTCTTACGCGTGTTGGATCGAAGTATACACGCTGCGACTGTCAAGCGGTGGCCGGAGATGCACTGCAGCAGCAGCAGAGCTGCTGTGACGTCGGCGGATGCGTAATCTGTTGTGGCGGAGCAGCTGGCGACGCAACTTCAAGGGAGACGTGACAGGCTCGCCGGCGCGATGGAGGTAGTGGACTGTCGACCTCGCTGGAATCGAACGGAGAGAGAGACAGCGATGGCGGAGCTACTGCAGCGTGGACCAGCGGCGAGGTGGCGCTACGTGGCTGAGCTCGTGCTGGTGGCTTGCGTTTCTGCTGGAGCTGTTGGGACGCGACACAGACACAATCGCAGAGAAGAAGAAAGGGAAAGAAAGAAAAGAAAGGAAAGAAGAAGAAGAAGAAGAAGAAGAAGAAGAAGAAGAAAGGAGAGGAAGGCAGTGGTGCTGGGTGGGTGGTCGGGAGGCGCAAGACAGAGTGAGGGAGGGATATGAGCGTTGAAGATAAGAGGGGAGGAGATGTTTCTAGATGGTTTGGGCTGGTTTGGTTCGATTCAGGTTCGAATCAGCCCAAATCTTGGTTTTTGATCGATTCTAGATTTTTCCAATTGGTTTTTGGTTCGGTTTGTCACTGTACGAATTATTGATTTGCATTTAAATAATTAAATACATTTCCAGGCTGTCAGTTTATTAAATTTAATTGGAAAATATTTGAAAATAAAAATTCGGGTTGTTTCAATCTTCCCCCCTTATAAAAATTCGTCCTCGAATTTTAAAAGTAGCAAGAAACTAGGATGCAATAGTTGTTTACGATAACGGTGGTTGTACTTCTCACATAATGCTGCAACTACTAAAAGTTATTACATTCACATTCAGGAGAATACTTCTTCTTATGAACAGCTAGATATCTACCTTATCACCATAGTTAATTTAAACTTGAGTTGTACTATATCCACAAGTCAAATCAAGTAAACCATTCATAACCCAAGGCACAGATTCAACACTAATATTCACCTTTACACGTAAGAATTTAAGCTCTTCATAACCTCTGCTTAAGTAAGGGATATTAATCTCATTAGCTATATATCATGTGTCCTGCATTGATGTATCGCCTCATTTTTCTCTCATTAGCTATTATAGGCAATGATCATCATTCCATAAGAAGCTCATACACAAATCAAGTATTTAATCTTTACTGATACAAGAATCCTTATTATTATTATCAATTCTACCATTACCATTCAATCCTTTCCAATTAAAGAGAACAAATTCATGGCATTACTACAAGCTTATTTCAAACAAAATCATGACATTTCTCTAGCTAATTGCTATCAACTGATAGGAGATTTTGGCTTCTATCCCAAGCACATCACCTATTTATCAACTTAACAATTTTCCAACGAAAGATAGATATACAATCTCATTTCAAATCCTACTAATGAGAATCCCATAAAACAAGTAGTGCATCAATTATGTAGAGAGAATTTAAATTGACCATCAAGTCCCTATTTTAGTTATTAACTTCTCTATCCCTCTTCCCAAATTGTCATACCATACCATTTCTTAACTAATTATGACAAGAATTTATGCAACTAGCCAAGTTAGCTGTTGTCATGCCGGATAATTCTTAATTTATTTTTGAAAATTTGCAAACACCATTCTATTATACTCAATTCCATAAAGAAATCCAGCCTACATTTTTTTTTTTTTTTTTTTACAAGCTTAATCGTGATATAAAATTCTCCAAGCCAATTTACATATTTCTTCCGTCTTTAATCAATCCTTTAGATCTAAGTTTACATATCTAGAAATCAAGAATCTTAAACAAGTAATGCCTTTTGCTCTAGCTAATTAAGAGATTAAGAATGTTAAACCCATAATTCAGCTCCTGATTAGACTATGTCCTTTGTCTTATGTTTATTCTTAATCCCATGAATGCCTATGAATATTCAGATAATAATATCATTGGGTTATTCCTTTTCTCCAAGTCTATCGTAGTGTCTATCACCTGTAAAATTTATACCTAATACGATCTAGGAATATCCTCATCCTCAATTATGTTCTCTCTATATTCTTTACTCCAAACAAGGTTAATAGCTCATTGAATTCCTCAACATCTGAGTTTTAATGTACCAGTCCTCAAATGCACCTAACTAACTAAATATTCCCTTAAACCATTAGATATGTCGCAACTACCATTTATAACACAATTCTATTCATTCAATCATAATTGCTACCAATTGCTAAGGAATTCAGAGTAGGTTTACATTGATTCTACATTATGTATCAATAATTTTCACTCTAATTGGTACCTCAATAGTCCCATGAGCAATTTGAATTGATTAGTGATCTAATCGACACACATGAGTTGGCACTCCAATATAATCAGGATGTAGTCTTAAACCATCCTGTTATCACATCCAATAATCCTCTAGTTTATATCCTTAGTCTTCAAACACTAACATGTATTCTCTTCATTAATTTGTTAAAACTATCCCAAATTCACCTTTTCCTTCTTATACCAAGTTTCACTGTTCCATGCAAATAGTAAATTAAAACTCAGCTTGCTTACTAATGAATGAAAATACTCTAATTACCTTCATGTTCTACTAAGGACATAAATATAACTTCCCTTCTTTATCTAATAAAACAAGTAACTTGCAAAAGTTGCACTAATTAATAGAAATTCCTTATTTTAATTGCTTTACGTCAAGAAATTTAAATTTATTTACATTCGTTGTCATCTCAAGCTAAGTCCCGTGATCCTTTATCAACTATTATTCCAACTAGATGCTATCAAATTACAGTAGTCAAAATTCTCTTCTCTCTTTCTCTCCAATAGAAAGTCTATCTTTCTTTCTGAATATAAGTACTAAATTCTTTTGTCATCGGGATTACAATCCTCGAATCATTTATCTATTTGTTTAACATAAGACATTCAATAGCTTCCTACATTTGATCCCTTTTTAGATTTAAATTTACTATTTATGAACCACTAAATTCTCGAAACTCACCTCGCAAAGACCCGATTAACTCAACTCAAAAGTTTGGTTATAACATTATCAATTATTTATTTAATATTCTATTAGAATTATCATCAACAGTGATAATTATTTTAAACCTCAAAGCCATTTTTCCTACCTTCAATAGTATACATGTTCCATCATTCTATCGTTAATAATATTTTGCTCCTTTTTGTTTAACTACATAGTCTTAACTACTTATTCTAAAACATCTTTAAACTTTCTAAATTTTCATAAATCTTAAATTTATTTACAGCATAAAATTACTATTCATGATCATTTAAATTCTTAATATCCACCTTATCTCTATTTTCCATCTGATATAACAAGAAACTTTACAATTATACAATATTGTTCTCCTTCAAATTATATTCTAATTATCATTTTTCTAATATAATTATCACCCAATATTATAGCGTTCCAATCCCAAAACCACTAATTTTCTTTATTATCCTTTACTTCCATTTTATTATACTAGCTCCGCAAACTTAGTTTGGTTTATTAAATATCCTACATGTACTAGGGTCACTAAATACTGCCTAATACACTCACTACATACTCAACTTTCACCATATTACTTCCTACATTATACTAACTATCCCTTAATTATATACACCACCTTTGTAATTCTATAGACAATTCAACACAATTACCCAACTTATCACTAAATACTCCATATTACTGCCTAATACTAACTACATACTCAACTTTTTTTTTTTTTTTTTTTTTTTTTTTTTTACACTCAGTGAAATCCCCAAAAATAAAAAAAATCTTTGTCTTAGATCCTTTGATGTATCATTATTCCTATTTGCATCAAATCTTATAACAATTATTCTTAATTTGTCAAACCTCTAAATACTAATTATCCTCATTTAAATCACACTAATTCATACTCTTCACGTTTCTGTAATTGATTCTTTTCTTAATATCCATACAATAATTTATATTATTCCTTATATTCACACACCTAAAAAAGAATAGTTGATGACTACAACAATACACTCTACTCTACCAAGCAGTGATTACTCATAAATAAAACTCACTTCATACAATAATTCCACCAATATTATTCTTTATGAAAAATACTCATCACCAATTATTATACCAAATCGCACCAAATCCTTCAACATTCAGACCTTATAAAAATCATGTATATCCATTCCATCCAGAAAATATTTATCTCAATAAATATAAGAAATTCCACTAACCAACATCATGTAAATTTCATCAAATTCATATACTCATTCAATACTCTAAATAAATAGATTCTAATGTCCTCGAATACGAATCATTTAGTTCTCTTATTAAATAATTAGCAACTCATTCTCAATTCCGCAGGCACACATCTAAACACATTCATGCATTCTTATATATGTATTCCACATTCAACACGTATTAAATAAAAATAGCACACTTTCATCAACTAACTTCAACTTATTAATCCTATATAACTTATCTTCTTACATACTTAAATTATATATGAATATTATTTATTCCATAAAAGGGTTTTTGTTTAAACCATCCCCTTAGCATCAGTAACTAAATCACATCTCTAAAGAACAAGGATACAAATTTTACTTATTAAACAACTTGACCCTAATCTAGTTGGGAACAACGCTGAAGAGGAAAGCAAGGAAGACTATGTCAAGACATGACAGGAATTACTCCGCAGTTATATCTAGACTTATGAACTTTTGCTCTGATACCACCTTTGTCACGACCCGTTTCCGTGGGCCGGACCGGCACTAGGGCCTAGGTAAGCTTAAGGCCCCCGAGGCCCGTAGTAAGCCTAAATTATTCAATCTGTCTACATGATTCTCCTAATTTCAACAAAACAGTAAGCCCATATGACTTGAGATATAAGTTTTATAAAATTTTCAAACATCTGGCCCAATATCAAATAATACATAAAATTTAACCAGGGCCTATTCACAATAACTCATAATCACAATAAGGGCTTACTAGTTTACCTACAGTTAATTACACAATATTTAATTTATAGCGTAGTGCTAACAATAAAGCCCAATATAAATACACAACCCTATAACTGCGGAGTTCAATAATAATCTGATAAAAGAGTAACTTATACAACCAAAATTAAATAACAAAAATATAAAGTTTACATTTATAACTCTGCGGAGAAGATTGCAGAGCTTCAATCGAATCAGCTGCTTCCTAGTACCTGAGAGGTTTGGAGAGAAGGGGGTGAGTTTTGCAACTCAGTGAATAATAATAAATAATACACACCACATACAGGCAAGCAAAATGCACCCTAATATACTGAATGAACACACAACAGTCACTCATATGTCATCATATCAGCACCCACAACAATATCACCTTCAAATAATCACATCACGTGGAAATTAGTCAGTGGCGTCACCTAAATCCCCGACGAGCCGTCCTCTCAAACAGCCCATCCTCTCAAACATGTGCACCCGGGGAGCCAATCCCCCATATCTGGCCGACCGGTCTAATCCTCACTTGACCAGTCCTCTCAATATTTTATTTTTACATTCTCTCTTTTCTTTTCCATATCATCAACATCATTTCATCAGTTCATCAGGTGCACACGGGGGCGCCGATCTCCCATTTACCCGGCCGACGGTCCACTTTCATCAGTTCATCAGGATCCTTATTTATCGACCGTCCTCACAAACCCATGGTGACCCACTTCATCCCAACTCCACACAAACAGAGCACAGTATATACACAGCACAAATAATCAAACAATTCATTTATCATAATACACCAATTTCATCCAAATGCACAATTATGCACAAGTATAATTATAGTGATCATAACATAATATATATGAGAAAATACAATATGTAAATATATAAAAATGTAATGTTATGCAAATGCAGTGTTGATATGCATTATTTATTACTACTCACTGTGGTGGAGAACGAAGCTCTAGCGTTGATTCTATCCGGGAGGAGCACTAGATGGACCCGAGCGATCTAAGCAAAGTAAAAATGACATCGGAAAAAAAGAATAATATCAGATAAAATATTTATTCATCACACTACTATTCTTAACCTATTTAATTTCTATCAATAATTTACTCTCTATAATTAATTAAATTTCTATAATAAATTTTATTTGCTACCAAAATTCATTTTATTTTCTATCGAAATTTCGACAGCATCTCCCCTAAAAATTGGACTTTCCACCTGTTTAAAATATCAACAATTTTATCTAATAACTCCAAATCACACAGCCCATCCATCGGGCAATCAATCAATTCAATTTTCTCATCCTCCATCTGAATATCAATATCAACATTACCTTAAATTCTCAATTCCTCATTTCATTCCATTCATAATATTATTATCAAAATTCCTCAATAAATTATTTCATACTGAATTTAATTTTAACTAACTAAATAACGAAAATTGCTAACTAAATATTTTTATTAATCAATAAATTAATACTACTTAAATTAATTTCACTACATAAAATTAATTAACTACGCAAAATAACTAAAAATTAAATGAACTAAATTAATTAACTACAATAATAAAATTAATTCAAGTAACTAAAATTATTAAAATTAATTTTTACCCCAAAATATAATTTTTGTCGAATTTGCGCTAGATCGGGGATTCTTACGCGTGTTGGATCGAAGTATACACGCTGCGACTGTCAAGCGGTGGCCGGAGATGCACTGCAGCAGCAGCAGAGCTGCTGTGACGTCGGCGGATGCGTAATCTGTTGTGGCGGAGCAGCTGGCGACGCAACTTCAAGGGAGACGTGACAGGCTCGCCGGCGCGATGGAGGTAGTGGACTGTCGACCTCGCTGGAATCGAACGGAGAGAGAGACAGCGATGGCGGAGCTACTGCAGCGTGGACCAGCGGCGAGGTGGCGCTACGTGGCTGAGCTCGTGCTGGTGGCTTGCGTTTCTGCTGGAGCTGTTGGGACGCGACACAGACACAATCGCAGAGAAGAAGAAAGGGAAAGAAAGAAAAGAAAGGAAAGAAGAAGAAGAAGAAGAAGAAGAAGAAGAAGAAGAAAGGAGAGGAAGGCAGTGGTGCTGGGTGGGTGGTCGGGAGGCGCAAGACAGAGTGAGGGAGGGATATGAGCGTTGAAGATAAGAGGGGAGGAGATGTTTCTAGATGGTTTGGGCTGGTTTGGTTCGATTCAGGTTCGAATCAGCCCAAATCTTGGTTTTTGATCGATTCTAGATTTTTCCAATTGGTTTTTGGTTCGGTTTGTCACTGTACGAATTATTGATTTGCATTTAAATAATTAAATACATTTCCAGGCTGTCAGTTTATTAAATTTAATTGGAAAATATTTGAAAATAAAAATTCGGGTTGTTTCAATTTTGAAACAAACCAAAGATGAAAGATGGACTATCTTTTTAGAATGGAGGGAGTATTTCAATTTAATGATTTTTAGAGACTTACTATATCTGTTCCATAATATTTGTCACATTTTACATTTCTTAAGAAAACCATTAAATTTGTCTAAGTTACAATAAATTATTGAGTAAATTGATTATATTACCCTTAATTAATATTAATTTTCTAAGAAAATTATTAAATTGAAGTAATAAACATAGAAAAAAAATATTTTCTCAAATCTGATAAGTATTATCGAATAGAAGTAATATTTTTTTTTTTTTTTTTGAAAAGGAAAAAAGTTAACGCTAAATGATCCACCGCTAACAATAAAATTTTCTTAATATATATTATACATTTATTAAAAAATTTTAATAAATCAGGGGCGGCCTATAAATTACTTGACACTATGTTTAGATAGGGTAAAAAATTTGAGAGAGGAAAATTATGGTGAAAAATAACAAGGTAGAGTTATTTCCCTTTTTGTTTAAATAAAGAAAATATAGTCTAAAATTCCTTTGGGTCCACAAAAGTATAATTTTTCTAAATTGAAAAGAAAATAAAGCATGGGTGGTGGAAAATGATATAAATTCCTATTAAATTATTCAATTACCTCCACGAGTTCACCACAATACCTAATCCATATACATAGAAACATATATATAGGATAAAAATATAAATTTTGCAATAATGTAACAATTTGAGCCTTTTCAAATAAAGATAAATAATTTATTTTCTTTCATCCTTTCTATTTTTCTTTCAATTCAAATATAGGATGAAAAATAAAAAAATAAAAAATAAAAAGTATAATCCTTCAAGCTGAGTGGGCTCGAAAATAGTTTAAAAAGGTTCGGTTTGAATAGAACTTGAATTCGAACTTGACTCATTTAGTAAACGAACCGAACTCGAATCTAATCATATCTAATTTTAAAGTTTATCGAGCTTTATTGAATTTATATATATATATATATATATATATATATATATATATATATATAATATCTATTTTAAACTACTCCAATTTCGAGCCTCAGATTTAAATTTTTTTAAGCATAAAATTTTCAAATTTTGAACTGAATTTCAGTGAAAATAAATTCTATTGAGCCAACTTTGAGTTTGATAGGGTGGAACTCGGCTCAGGTGGTTTACCATGAAGCCAATTTTTGCATTAATTGATTAGTTAATCGCAAAGAAAATATAAAAATGAAAATTCCAAAATATCACCTCTCGATAGGCGAGCCCACCTTGAGTTTTGAGCCAATAGTATTTTCTGGTGCCTTGTCGTGTTGATCAGGTAATTGCATATACTGTACTGCGGTTTGGTACAGGAAAACTACATACTCCCACCAAATAGATTGCACATGCATGCATGACGCAGTGTAAGTTTCAACGTGGTCTTATCTAAATACTTACACGCTCTGTTTTGCCAAAAATCTCGTATTTTTTTAATAGTTTAATTTATAAAATTATATTTATTAATTACTTTATTTTATAAAATTATTTTATTTCATTCTCCGATTTTTCAAATTGAATTGATTAAATGCTTACTGAATAATAGATAATGAAATAATATGAAAATTATTAGTTTAAAATTAAAATAACAGCAAATCAATCAATATTTTTCATATATAAAAACCAAAAATGTTAATAATAATTAGTATTGTTGATATTGATAAGTGTATAACATTTCTAAAACTTATAATTGTAGAGTTACAATAGATACCTCTCAAATTTTGAAATACTATAAACTTTTTCATAAAAAATATATGAGTGAATTTATATATTTGACAAATTTTATCAGGAAATATAATTTTATTTTTAATTTCAGCTAATAATTATTCTGGAACCCAAAAAATTAACATTTAATTTAAATTAGGGTGTGGTTTGGACTTTGGATGACTGATAGGAATTAGAAAGTAGAATTGTAATTTAATTTTAATTTTGTTAGAATTTGGAATTGAATTAGAATTAAAATCATAGTTTTGAGCAATATCTCATAAATGGAATTTTAAATTTTAATTTTGGCCATATTTTTCACAATCCATTTTAAAATAATTTATGAAATCTAACAAATATAGTTATATATATATATACACACACACACATACACACACACGACAAGAGATGTATGTTTGAATTTACCAGAAAATAAATTTTAATTTTAATAAAATATATAAATTAGTGTAAGCTACCTTGCCTGTATAAAAAAAGAAAAAGAAAAAAAAAATTGGAGATTGGCCAAAATATTATGCTTGGATACCTAGAAAAAAAGATGCCCATTTGCTCATTCACGTGTAAGAATCATCAACTCATGCTTGTACTTTTCAAATATCTTATCCCAAGCAATCCACTACAATTTTTTCCACTTACAAATGTAAATGATTGCTAATTTATAATTGGAACAACCAACAAGGCTTCAGAATAAAAGGAAAAAAAAAAAAAAACTTTCTTGTTTCATATTGCAATCATTTTAAAATAATTTTCATAAATATAATTCTATTACTTGAATTTATTTCTTACAAAATTACATCATTTTTAATATGATTATTATCTTGGCTTAAAATGAATGCATTCTAGCAGTTATAGGATTTCAAACATGAGAATCGAAATAGAAATTCATCAATTAGATAACAATTAGGTCATACAAAAAAGAGTTAAATGGTAAGGTTTGCATCCACTCACTTGAAAAGGAAAAGTATAGCCATATATATACCTGATATAGAGTTAAAACTCATGTTTCTTTCCAAACAATATATATACGGGTTTGGTTCCTATCGGAATCAAAAGAAATCAGTTTAGGTTTCAGTCTCTTTGCCAAAAGTTTTGAGACTGAAATTGGTCTGAAATCATTAATTCAATCAATTGTTTTAGGCTGTTTTCAATCTCAAATTACTTTTAAAAAAGGAAAAAAAATATAAAAAGAATGATTGAACCGGAATCAAAACGGATTTTAACGAGTTATTTAATTTGCCAAAATTTGAAATTTTAAATTTTAGGACTCAATTCATATCTTAATTTCATTTCTCACCCATTCAATGAACCTGCCACCTCTATTCCTAAGAAAAACAAATTTCTGACTCCGTGTACATATAGACACACAAAAACCTAACTGAAAACATTCTTGTTTTGGTTTTTCCAGACATGAAAAGCATTACACTTGTACATGGCTCTATCGTTAATTTCCTGTAATAATTGATATGAACGAGACGAACCCCTCATTGATATGATTCCTCACGGCTTCTATTTGACCAAGCTGTGAAAACTAAAGCGTTGATGTGTATCCAATCATTCTTTTTTTATTAGTGGCCATTTCTGGATTTTAGCTATAGCCCATTTCCTTTTTTATACACCTAGGTATGTTTCATTATTTGGATTGCAATATTCAAGCTTTGGTATTCTTGATTACTGCAATTGTATTTTTTTTTCTAAAAAAAGTATTATGACATAAAGTATATTGTCCTAATATTGTAAATTGGAAGGACGTCTTTCATAGCTAAAAGGATATTTAATTCAGCTAATTCATACAGTTAATAACTGATTCATATAAGTCTCAGTTAATTAATAATTTGTATTTATATTATACTTTCATTAAATAATATTGAAGTATTTTTTGTACCAGCATTAGTAGCTTGTTTGGATTTATCTTCTATTTATACGTTATTAACTCCATAAAATAATTATTTATAAAATTATTTTTTAAAAAATTAATATTTTATGATTCATTTTATTTATAGTTACTAAAATAATAATTTTTCTATATTTTAAAATTTCAATTAATAATTTTTATTTATATAATATGAAAATAAAAAATAACATATTTACCTTAAAAGTTAAAAATTTCAAAAAATATACACATTATACATCAAAATATGTAAAAACAAGTATATCATTATTCGTCATTTTATGCTTTAACATCAACCGCTATAAAAATTTTTATCAAAATCCAATATTCATCAACTAACAATTATCATTCAATAGTAACTAATTATTATCAACCTTTATCAGCTACGAGCTGGTACGAACAGATAAACTAAATTGAGCTTAAAACTTTCCTTTTTGATGACCGAAAAGAAAAAAAAAAATCTATGATAATGGAAAAAGAAAGGCTATGGCACTATAAAATACGATTATTAATGGTGTCGTATGTATCAACACGATACAATACAATAGGACAAGAGTAAATGCGTGGGCTGGTCCACTGCCTGAGAAGATCATTTGTGGGCCCAAATAGACCCAAATTGTTGTTTGGCGTGCAAGTGAAGTTCCTGTCCAAAACCGACACTTGCTTGTTCCATAGCCACATCAAAATTTGCAATTATAAAAACTGTGGGTGATTGTTATGTTTCCCTGTAAGTGGGGAATTTGACTTGTTAGCCGACTTGGAAACGACACTGCAATTTTGGATTTAATTAGCTAAATCCAACTCTCAATTCCCATCTATTTCTAAAGTCAATTTAGAAAGTGAAACAATTATATTTTCTATCATGTATATTTTTACATTTCATTTATATATAAAAATGAAAGATCATGGTATAAACAGCAAAGTTTAGAATCAAATTTATTATTCAGCGATTATAAAATTATTATTAAAAAGTTTAAATATATTGATCTTGGACATTATATATTTATTTGTTTATGTTACGCTTGAACTGATGCAAACTAAATTTAATACTAGCTTTTAAAATGGAAGTTTAATTGAAGAAGTTTAACAAACATTTATGGGCAACCTTAAGAGATGAAGAATCTCAATTTTAAGGCGTGGTTTGATTCGCGGAATAGAATAACCATTTCATGGAACAAATTGTTTTACTTTTTATAAAATTGGTTTAAGTTATCTATCTCATTAATTTGTTAAATTTAGTTTAATTCTGGGATAATGGCTAGGGTGATGAAATTATTTTACATTATTTTGAATTTTCAAATGCTATTTACCTCTTCTCAAGGTGATAGTATAGTTGGTTTAGACTGTGTTGACGCAAGGGTTGACTGATGAGCATAATTGCTGATCGCTAACCGATAATATCAGTATAGCTTCTAATGCGGTATTTATTATTATTTAAAAAAAAAAAAAAAAAAGGCGAAGGAAGCTGGGTGTTGCAGCATAAGATGAGCAAAATGTACGATATGATGGAATGGGAGTTCATAAAAACAATTATGTAGAAAATGGGTGTTTTTGTTCAATGGGTAACTAAAATTTTATCTTATTTGAGCTGTGCTTCGTGGTGACAACATCAAAATATATATATCAATTCTTCTTCTTCTTTTTCAAGGTCGATTAGTTATATGTCTTTTTTTTTTTTTTAAATGTCTTTTTGTCAAGATTCAAATCCGAACTATTCGCTTTAGGCTACGATGCATAGACACCTTCAAAGGTCTAATGCACCGATATCTTATTCATGTCGGATATCTACACTCTTCGGATATGTCTTGGACACTTTAAAAAATGTGTCCGACTATTGTTTTAATTTTATTAATTTCAGATGCTTCAAAGACACCTCTGAATGCTTATAAAAATTTTGTTGACCTTCTAGATAAATTTGTTAGCAAAAAAAATTTAAATCGACGTAATAAACATAAATTAGATAAATATATATATTTAAAATAAAAAATTACACTATATATAAGAAAAAAAATCCTAAATTATTATGCAGGGTTTATAATTTTATTGCCAAATTAAAAAAAAAGTGATTTTTATTTGTAGTAGTCTTTGACTTTTATCAAGAAGAAGTCCATAATATTATATAGAAAAGATATAAAGCATTAAACCAGATCAATTTGATTCTTTTAAATATGTTGAAATTCTTGAAATTGCTAATTCATTTTTAAATGAGTCGAAAATGAAGTTGATCTTTAATATTGATATTACTGTTAAGGATTTAAGAAAATTACGAATTTTTATTTTATATTTATAACTTGTCATGGATAGTTATTCACATATTTAATTTTTTAATAAATTATATATATATTTTTAATATAAGGCACTCCAAAACGTGTCATGTTCTATTTTTTATTTTTTTGAAAATTGCTGTACTCCATATTTGTATCGTGAATCCATGCAACCTAAAGCAACAATTAATTAGAAAGATCCTTACAATCAATTATCTCTCGATTTAGGCAAAATTATTGATTTTGAACACAGATTTCAAAAACTTGTAGTCATATCACTACTAAGAATGTATCTCCTGAATGTCACTCTCAATCTAAATATGGACATCATGTGATTCGAACCAAATTTTTTCAGAAAGAAAAGGCTTGGGATAAAAACTACATTCCAAGGTCTCTTCTACACTTTTAATTAGAGATCTTGGCTGCACATACACAATGTTATGTTTACACTTCATACTAAAAATTCAGTAGAAAAATTTCCTCCTCACTTAACCTAAAGCTCATATCCAGGAAACCTAGACCTTTCAGGTGCAAGAATATCAAACCAAAGGCAAGCAACTCCAGCAAGTCCTTGAAAAAGCGAGTAGACATGGTCAGCTCCGGTTGAAAATTTACTTGCATTGTGATATAAGAAGCTTGCAAATGCTTTTGCTCGCTCTTCATATATGCTCTCTCCTGTAAGACGGTAAAGCGAAAGGAAAGCATATGCATTTCCAGCAATACCATCAAAAAGGCCTACCTTTTTCACTAACCCACTCTTCCATACAACTTCCCCTGCTTCTATGGCTGCACTCCGGAATTCCCTATCGTTCGAAAACACCTGTGCAAATAATTTTGCAGTTAATCTCATGTCCTAGATAAACTCAACAGACCACTACTTAATTACCTGAGATGCCTTGCACAGAGAAATGGCCATGGCAGTGGCACCGTGAGACCACTGCACCAATTTGTCTCTAGGGTTTCCTTCACTTGAAGGGTAGTTTCCACTACGAGGGAACCTTTTACTCATCATGTACCTTAAAGTTGCCTTAACATCCTCAGCATCCTCATTTGAGAGTTGAAAGTGAAGTAGCACTTGCAAGATTCCAGCAAGGCCATTGGCTGCACCCCAATATCTTGTACCATGCCATCTATACATTAATGGGCATTCTGGATTATCAGATGCTCCTGCCCTGCCTCCCGCTAACACAGCATCAACAATTGGCAGCAGAATCTCACTCGGCAATGTCTGTTCCCCAAGATACTTGTTTATAAATAAAGCTGCCCATAAGAAACCAGCTCGCCCATACATAAGTTCATATGACATTCCAAAACCGCCTTCCTCAGGTCCAATTGGGAGGGCTCGCTCATGAGCTACCTATAAAAAATTACGCAAAGATATCATCAAATTAAGAAAATATTTGTAATTCATATAGTCATTCAAGCAAATTGGAGCTATTTGTTGTTTATATATTCAAAATTTTAACAAGGATCAAGGATTTTCAGGATCAAAATCCTTGATTTATATATTACGAATATTCAATTACTGAACTACTGAACTTGCAACGATAACTAAAGCGAGGGAATTAGGTAGGCTTAGTTGGATGGAAACATCCTCACAAACTAACAAAAAGAATAATAATGTGTTAAAATATATTATATGACCCATTGTTCAAGAAAAAAAAAATATGAAGAGTGCAAATATTCAAGAATTAATGCAAACCCCCTCCTAATTAGTTTTATCAATGATTTTTAAACCATTTTTGCACCACTTTGAGCGGTGCTTCTTATTCTCTGAATTTCGGGCCAACAGGCCCCAGTCGTTAAACAAAGGCCAGGATTAATCAATAATTTTTATCCATTATGAACCAATGTACAGTGGGTCATATCTCTTGAAACAGTCTCGTTGAGGACCAAAATTCATATCATAAGCAATGGGATAACTACATACGATGGCATGAGCTGCAATAATATCTCAATACCTCATAAGTGACCAAATATTCAAATTCCAATATATAAACGTTTTTAGCAGGTGTAGATTTACAGAAAGAAACAAATTGAGTATACATTAGTTGGCATTGCTAATAATGTTTCCTAGATGTGTATAATAATTTACCAAATAAATAGAATTTGTCGTTAAACGGAAGAAATTGTGTCCATTTCCTATTTGCCAAGACACTGACATTGATATTTCACACTGGTCATCTAAATCTATCCTCACCACATACTAAACAAAACAGACACTTAGACAAGAAGATAAAGCATGCATGGGGACAAGAAGATAAAGCATGCATGGGGCCGCATTCAGTAAAACCACAATTAGATTCCCTTTCTAAAATAAGAGGAGCCCCCACTTCCCTTTCACAAAGTAGAAATCCATAAATTTACGATCAAATCATTGATAATTTGTCTAATTGAAATCCTAGTGGAAATGGAAAAAGATGGGCATATGCTTAGGGCGTTATCCCTCTTTAACTTTCAACTTGGGTCATTATTCTGTCACCTTTATACAAAAATTAAGGTATGCATAATCAAAAAATATGATTCGAAATATATACGCAGTGATCTTACTTTTTCATCATGGCAAGACATCTGATGATAATCATTGAATTTAATAAAAAGAAAATTAAATAGTTGATCAATCACTATCACTTGATAGTTAATAATTCCGAGAATAACTAAGAAAAAGATTGAATTTGATAATATTAGCAACAAATATTGATTCGGTTGTGGTGTTAATGTTTATGATAACTTGTTAAAATATTTTTTTAAAAAAAAATTTACATATACAATAAACTATCGAAGTATATAGACGTTAAATGAAATCAAGCTCATTTGAGCACTTCCTGTTCCCCTCCCCCAATTTTTAATTGATTAAGATAATGAATGAACAATTTGGAGTAGGAAAATAATTAAAATTAGAAAGAAAAAAAAATGATGGTTGAAAGCTGAAAACTGAAAGTTAGAAATTTGATGTTTGACATTACCTCAAGGAAGAGGTCCAAATATGAGTCACGTCCGTGTTGGTCTCCTTTGTAATTGGCTACCACGGCTCCAAGGGCATATATTCCTCCTCTACCACATAAAAAGGTGACATGCCTATGCATGTAACATATCAAGTCAAGCCTTGCTCATAAAGCCAAAGAAATGCAGCAATTACTTTTCAAATAATAATAATAATAATAATAATAATAATTAGTTTCACCGATAGAAAGTTTTTATGTTTAATTTTCAATATAGACCAGTAATTTACAATATAGATAAATATACAAATATATGGAAACCGATATTAATATGATTTATATTTACAAGATTAATATTAAAAATATTTTTAATAATAAAAAATATTTATAATCGCTATAATTAAGTTGATTTCTAATTTTAATCATGACTACATAATATTGTAAAACAATTTAAACTATTAAAGTTCGGCTTGATAAAAGATCGATCAAAACTTGTTCTTTAATAAAATAAATTAAGCTCAAAACATATATTAAAGTTCGATTAATGTCCATGAAGAAGCTCGATTACCTATAAGCTCAACTTGGCATACTAATATTGAAACATCTTTTTTTATTTATAAAATTTATTACAAAATAAAAGTTAATTAAATATAACATAAAATTTTAGCATGCAATATAACTACTAATATGTAATATTAAAATAAAATATTATTTTTTAGATGACAAAAATGTATCAAAATTAGATAAAGAATATCAAATATTATAATTTTAATTAATTGAATAAGCTTGTGAATAAGCACTCGAAAATTGAACAAATCAAGCTTACTCAAACTCTACAAGCACTCGAAAATTGAACACATCAAGCTTACTCAAACTCTACTTGAACTTGACTCAAGCTCAAATCACATATTATCAAACCAATCTCAAATCAGCTCAATTTGTTTAAAATCCTATCTCTATAATATATTTATTATCCTAATTAATATAGATTATTTCTTAATTTATATATTTTAATCCTTAATATTAATTTAATTGAGTCCCTAACTAATATAAACAATTTACTAAAAAATAAACCAAGAATATTTGGAAAAAAATTTTAGATAAGTATGTGCAAATTTTATTAATTGACATTTTGTTTTAATATGTATCATTTATAGCATAACATTATACAATTTTATTTTTTTGTTATTTATTAATTTAAAATATATTCTTTTCATTATTATCATTAAACCTCTAAAATTCGTCTTATTTTCTCTTTGTATGAACTGCAAAGATATTTTTAAAACAAACTAATTTCCATTCTGTATTATTAAGTAATTGCAATTTAAATAGTGATCAATTTTGTACTTATTAATTATATTTTTATTATTTTCTTAACAATTTTGATCTTAATTTCTTTAAACTCAAATACATTACTTGACTTGATGGCCTGACTAATGCAGTTATTTTACTAAAAAATTAATCTTAATTCTCTTCCAGTTGAAAGTTTCAATTAAAATCCATTTAAAAGCTCAATTTTGAGTAAATTATATATTGTAATTAAAGCAAATTGAGCATCCTCTCCTTCTATAATTTGGAAAGGAATAAAAAATTAAAAAAAAAAAAGAGAAGGAAAAAGGAGAATTATAATCTCCAAACCAAATTAAAACTTCTCCATATAGGGAAAATTTTGGAAATTTGTAATTAATGCAAACCGTACACTAAAATGCCACTAATCCCACTCATCCAGGTATACTATAACCATAAGGGGAGTTATCATAGACTTATCTTTCCCAAACTTAAGTAGGGAAATCACTAAATGCACTCAAATATACATGAAAATAATACCAATTTAGCTCAAAGTTTAGGGACATTCATGAAATTGAAATAGCATGAAGTTTTGGGATTATAACTGATCCCGAGTGGAGCCCGCGAAAAAATATCGGCGGTAAAAGTAAAATAAAATTACTATTACCACATATACCTCCAATAATTTCGTATTGGATTTTGACGATCGAATCCACCAGAAATAATAACCACGGTAAAAAATTAAATAATTACCGTTAATGCTAGATGAAAAATAAGAACACCGAGATTTACGTATTTCACCCTTCAACTGTATAGGCTACGTCGACGGGACAAAAACTACGAATAATTCTTCTACTAAAAATAGTAGGTACAAAAAGAGATTACAAAAATAATGGTACTCTAAGTGTTTAACAAAAACACCCCAAAATTACAATCCTCACTATTTTCTCTCTTTCCCAATTTTAGGAACCCTTTCTTAAAATTTTCTACACTCAATTGTGTATACCTATTCTATAAATTTTTTGTACACTGAAGAGGGGTTCACTACCTCTATTTATAGGAGAGGTTATGACTTATGAGAGAGGATTTGAGAGAGCCGTGCATTACTAATGCACGTCTCTTCGTTTTGTCAAATGGCATGCCAACCTTTGAATTGTTGGCTGCAACCTTTGAAAAAATAAAAATGTGCCCTTTCTTTTTTTTTCTTTGTTCAAACTTGTGTGGGTCCCACATGTCGGAGGGACCCACAACACCACGCATTTTCTCCTTTTTTTTTTCAAATGTGTGTGATCCCACATGTTTAAGGGACCCCACAACAATTCTTCCCCTCCCGACTATATGGTGGGACTCTCCATTCCTGCCGCTTTGACACACAGTTCGAACTTTTCCTTCGAAACGACCTTTGTTAATATATCTACAGCATTTCTGTCTGTGTGGATTTTCCGCAACTGAAATTGCTTCTCTTCAATGGCAAGTCTAAGCCAATGATATATTACATCAAAGTGTTTCGTCTGTGCATGATACATAGTATTTTTGCTTAAGTCTAACACACTTTGACTATCGCAATAAACTATATATTCTTCCCGCTGCACACCCAATTCTTGAAAGAATTGCTTTAACCAAAGCATTTCCTTTCTTGCTTCCGTTGCTGCAACGTACTCTGCTTCAATCGTTGATAATGAAACACATTTTTGTAATCTTGACTGCCATGAAATAGCTCCCCCTGAGAATGTAATTAGGTATCCTGATGTAAATTTTCTTTCATCAAGATCACCGGTCATATCTGCATCTGTGTAACCAACAAGTGCAGCCTTTTCACTCCAAAAGTTAAACATAACTTTGAAGTTCCTCTCAGGTATCTGAAAATCCACTTCACTTCTTCCCAATGTGTCTTCTAGGGATTTAACAGAAATCGGCTCACAACGCCAACTGCATGAGCGATATCTGGTCTCGTACATACCATTGCGTACATCAAACTTCTGACCGCTGAAGAATATGGAACATTTGACATATCTCCTTTTTCTTTCTCTGTTGATGGGTAGGATTTCTTACTCAACTTAAGGTGAGCGGCAAGCGGAGTGCTAACTGGTTTAGCATTCTTCATATTGAACCTCTCTAGAACTCGTTCAATATATTTTTCCTGCGATAACCATAACCTGCAGAACTTTCTATCTCGAATAATCTCCATTCCAAGAATTCGCCTTACCGATCCCAAATCCTTCATGTCAAATGCTTTTAACAAATCGCTCTTTAACTTACTAATCATATGTGCATCTGGTCCAACAATTAGCATATTATCAACATATAAGAGAAGGATGATAAATTTACCATCAGGGAATTTCTGAACATATACACAAGGATCTGCATCTGTCCTTTTGTATCCTTGATTCACCATGAAAGAATCAAACTTTTTATACCATTGTTGCGGTGCTTGTTTCAACTCGTACAAGCTCTTCTTTAAGCGACAAACCATGTCCTCTTTTCCCTTGACCTTGAAACCTTCTGGTTGTTCCATATAGATTTCTTCCTCTAGATCCCCATGCAAGAATGCAATCTTTACATCAAGCTGTTTTAACTCAAGGTTCAGACTGGCTACTAGTCCTAGCACCACTCGAATAGAACTCATTTTCACAATTGGTGAAAAAATATCATCAAAGTCAACACATTTCTTTTGAGTAAAGCCTTTGACGACCAATCGAGCTTTGTATCTCACTAGGTTGCCATCATCTTTCTTCAGTTTGTACACCCATTTGTTCTTGAGTGTTCTCTTCCCTTTTGGATATTTCACTAGCTCATACGTGTCATTCTTTTTCAAAGAATTCATCTCCTCTTGCATGGCCTTTGTCCAGCAATCTCTGTCTTTGCAAGATTGCACATATTGGAAGCTCTCTGGCTCCCCGTCATCAGTAATCAAAATGTAATCAAAAATTGTTGTGGGGTCCCTCCAACATGTGGGATCACACACATTCGAAAAAAAAAAGGAGAAAATGAGTGGTGTTGTGGGTCCCACCGACATGTGGGACCCACACAAGTTTGAACAAAGAAAAAAAAAAAGAAAGGGCACGTTTTTTTTTTTTAAGGTTGGCAGCCAACAATTCAAAGGTTGGCATGCCATTTGACAAAACGGAGAGACGTGCATTAGTAATGCACGGCTCTCTCAAATCCTCTCTCATAAGTCATAACCTCTCCTATAAATAGAGGTAATGAATCCCTCTTCAGTGCAAAAAACTTATAGAATAGGTGTACACAATTGAGTGTAGAAAATTTTAGGAAAGGGTTCCTAAAATTGGGAAAGAGAAAATAGTGAGGATTGTAATTTTGGTGTGTTTTTGTTAAACATTTAGAGTACCACTATTTTTGTAATCTTTTTTTGTACCTATTATTTTTAGTAGAAGAATTATTCGGCGTTTTTGTCCCGTGGACGTAGCTCATACAGTTGAAGGGTGAACCACATAAATATCGGTGTTCTTATTTTTCATCTGGCATCAACGATAATTATTTAATTTTTACCGTGGTTATTATTTCTGGTGAATTTGATCGTCAATATCCAATACGAAATTATTGGAGGTATATTTGGTAATAGTAATTTTATTTTACTTTTACCACCGGTATTTTTCCGCGAGCTCCACTCGAGATCAGTTATAATCCCAACAGAGTGGTATCAAAGCAGACTTGCTGCACGTTCGTTACCCGCTCGACTACACACGTACTCCAGGGTTGCCGTCCAAGTCCCGCCCTGTGTCTTGTGCGGTGTCGAAGCAATGGCCCAGTCCTAGGCACCGTGATCCCAGGCGATGTCGAAGCAATGGCCCAGTCCTTGGCATCGTGACCCTGATTCCCTCCAGTGTCGAAGCAATGGCCCAGTCCTAGGCACTGCGAGGTTGGATAAAAGCAAGCTTGGCCAGAGTAGCGCTAGATACGTGGGTTGAAGTGAGGACGTAAAGCAAGAACGGTCCATGCCGCAGTTTGGGTGGGGGAGGATGTCACGGACAAATTCTGTGACCATGTAAGGCCTCATTGAAGAGCGTACCTAGCTGCGTTTCAACCTGCGTGGGTTGGGTCGGTTTAGCGGATTAAGGCGTTATTATGCCCTAGTGGCCCTTACCCCATGCAAAGCCTGCGTGCAAGCGGGGTATTGTGCCGCGGGGACAACTGGTCGGGAGCTGGGCCTCTCCCCTGATGAGCCCATGGCAGGGCGAAACCAGTGTGGTACGGTATGGCAAGGCTTACCTCGGAGCCAAATGGACAGGCTCCTGGGGCGCCGCACGAGCGCAGTGCTGCGCGAAACTCCAGGCCCGTGACAGATCAGAGCCCAGGTTACAGCAATCTCTGCCCAGTTTCCGGGAGAGTACGGGTTGTTGCTCCTCCGACCCATCGCCCGATATGTGAGGGGGAGATTGTTGGGTTATCCCACATCGGTTGTGAAAGAGGCTGGTGATCAAGTTATAAGTGTGAGGGAAAGTCTCACCTCTTGAGCTAGCTTTTGGGGTTGAGAAGGCCCAAGATCACTTATCATGAAGTTACCACTGTCATCAAATCCTCATTTAATTGCCTCACCACCAAATAAATTGCAAGATAATTCACAAAAAAAAAATCCTCGTTTAATTAGGCATGGCCGATTCCGGTTCACTAAACCGCCGGTTCGAGATTTTTAAAATTTTAAACCAGAACCGACCCTTAAACCTCCGGTTCCGGCATGGTTCAGCATGGTTCCGGCGAACCGACGGTTCAAATTACGGTTCCGATTTGGTTCCGGCATTACGCAAATTTTAAAAAAAATAATAAAATTTTGATTCCGAATTCATGAATAAATAATAATTTTAAAATGTTTAAATTTTATTAACTAGATGAATTATTATAAATTTTAAAAGAAAAACTTCTATTAACTAACTTAGAACTATTATTACATTAAATTTACAAATTTTGCTAATTTACTAATATAAAAAACTATAAATGGAATATAAAATTAATGGAATGAGTTGGAAATTATTATTTTCAAATACTAAGAAAATTATTTAAAAAATCAAATGAAGTAAATTTATGAATGGAAAAATTTGAGATCAGAGAAAGAATTTGAAATTGGATGTAAGAAAATAAAAAATAAACAATAGATAATTCCAATATTAAGGAAAATAAAGCAATAGAAAAAATAATGAACTATGAAAATTTGAGAGAATTTTGATTGAGAATAAGAGAAGAGTTAGGATATAATTGATTGTGAAATAAAAAATCATCAACTCATCATATTTATACATGTTTCTCATTTATTAGTCTTCCAAATTGTCCCTTATAACAGAAAAATAACAACTATATTTTTGGGTAATTTATTAAATTACAGTAAATAACTAAATAAATGATTAAAAATAAATAAAATTTATTTATCAAAAAATAAATAAAAAACACATATCATATCAAAAACTATCCGTTACACTCTTTTTTTTGTACATTTGAAAGTATTTTTTTATATATAAATCAACTATTAATGTACCATTTTTTATATAAATTAAGTCAAAAAATGTGTATTCTTTTCACAACTTTTTATAACTTATGTACCATTTTACTTCTATTCACCATAAATCAAATCAACTACAATCAAATCAAGTGATATAAATTTTTTTATAAAAATTTTAAGCTACAATTTTTTGTGCATCCGGTTCGAACCGGACTGGAACCGCTGGTTAACCGCCGATTCCGGACCGGTTCCGATTCATATTTTAACATTCACATGAACCTTAACCGGCCTTTGAACCACCGATTTCGGTCATATTTCAATTCATTTACAGTACGGTTCGGTTCCGATTAGAACCGAATCGGTGGCCATGCCTACATTTAATTGCCTCACCACCAAATAAATTGCAAGATAATTCACCAAAAAAGCAATCAAGTCACGCCCACAGCAATAACGTAATCAATTCGACTTGACGTGCCACCATATCATGATCACAAAATTGAAATAAAACAACCATCAAAATTACAATCAGATATTACCTAGATGATGCACGTGCTGCAGCGGCACACGTGTCGACGATCTCAGAGCATGATAACAAATCTTGCTGGTTACCTGTAAACTCATACGAGCGTAAACAGGTGAAAGCCGTTCCCAGTAAACCCGAATAAACTGTCGAGTCAACAACCGCACTCCTATCCGTACTGCAACTTCCGTTCCACGTCATTTCCACCACCTAAAAACGCAAATATTTCAACTCATCTAACGTACGCACAGTGAGTGGCACAAATTTAACCTACGCACCCCTGGTTTTTCAGACTAACCTTGTTTTTAAGGGAAATGGCTGCTCTGAGAAACGTTTCTTTAGGAAGCCACAAATTTGAAGCCGATGGTTTCATCTGGAGTATTAAATTCAAATCTAGCCGTTCGTTGTTGTTATCTTCATGGCTATGACTGTCTTGAGAAGTATACTCTATAGCAGAAGACATGGTTTTCCTCGCTTCCTTTCTTACTAACTATGGTTTTCCGGTAGAGCCTTTTAGTGTACGAAAAGAAGAAAACAGATAAATGATGCCGTTTGGGTGTTTAACCATGGTTCGTATATAAGAGCGGTGCACAACACGAAGACACGTTCGTACACACGGCATAGTGACACGTGTATCGCAACAATATTAGTCTTGTAATAATATAAACCGTTGGATAGCATGATAGTCACGTTCCTTGTTTCTGGTGGGATGGGCTGGGCCCCATTGGAGGATTTAAGATTTGTGGGCCCATCTGATTAATGTAACGTTTTGGACGGAGAAATGTGAAAGCAACTAGTAGAATCAGACTCCTAGCAAAAATATCTATATAGAATATCAATCGTCCAACGACAAATTGTAAGGATGCGCACATGGGATTTATTCTAATTGTTGTTTTATGTCAAATGATTGATTATTAATTGTCCAATCAAAAAAAGTTCTCCCTCTTTTTTTTTTTAAACTAAAAATTGGTAATAAAAACAACTCTGAAAATTGTGTTAACACGAACTTTAATAATTTTAGCTTCTAATCTACGAGTTATGGCTTAATTGACAATGCAGACTAGATATATGAAAAGAATTCTCGAATTTAATTTTTACTAAATGCACCTGCAGAAAGCAGCAAAGTGTCTTAATTGTGACTAAGCTGTGTGCTGAATTAGTGGTCCTTAGTATATGGTTCGAATATCGGTGGTTTACAAAAAAAAAAATTTAGCTTCTAAAAATTTTAAATAATTTTTATTTTCTTGATTTATAAACATAGTTTTCATATTAAGGTAATGAGATGAATTATATTAAAGTAAAACCCTCTTACTTTGTGATAAATTTTGAAGAGAAATATAAATGAATTTTATTAATCTAATAACAATATGTTTGTATATTTTTTAAAAGTTTTAAAAGCATTTAAACTTTATGTTAGAATTCTTTAATTTCTCAAATTAAAATCTTACATTGGCGATGGATTTTAAAATGATCGAGATCAAAATTTCAATTGAATGAATATCTATTAAACTGAACTCGTTAAAAAGTTTACAATTTTGGCTAAACTATCCGGAAAGAAATGGAATTTTTAGAGAAAAATTAATGAAAGAATTTCAGAAAAATGTGAACAGTGGCTTAATTCATTTTCTATCTATTAATTTTTAAAAATTTCACATTCGTTGTTAATTTTAAGATAATAAAGATCAAAATAACTAATAAAAGAAAATTTAAGGTTTTTTATATAAATAACACAAAAATAACTGCTAATCGACAAAACACAATAGTAATGAGAATATTAATTAAATTAATAAAAGTTAAAAAATTGGAGTGGGAACAAAAACATTCGTCGCGTGAAAGTAATGAGTAATTGGAGGACAGAAAGTGAAATTAATAATTATTACTTTTCCTGGACTTAGTGAACAAGATGGGCCCGGCGTGGATAAGGTAATACAATAGATTTAGGTAAATGATTTATACCGTTGGCGCTTTTTGACAAGTTAACTCAACCCAAACCAGAGTCGGAGACACGGTTTCTGATTGTGTCAATCCACAGTTAACTTATAGTGGGGGCTCGGTTCTATCAACGGATAAACGTAAAGTAAAATTAAGTTGCCCGTTCCGTTATAAAAATATGATACAGTTTTTATTTTCACGCAGATTAAAAAATATAGTTAAAGGATAATATTATTTATATAATTTTTTTATTACGTTCATTTTAAAAAATACATGAGTAATTATTATATTGGAGTACTAACTAAGAATTAATGAGGATTATTGAAAATAAGGTAAAAATAAAGGTATAGTAAATAATTTAAAATTAACTATAATGCAAATAAGGAAAGTAGATTATATTTTGAAACAAACCAAAAAGAAAATATAGATTATCTTTTTGGGACGGAAGGAGTATATAAGTAGGTATCAAAGTAGGGATGACCAAATTTCAATTTTGGGAACCAGAACTGTTGGTCTGGAACTGTGGGTTCGAAACTGATTGGAATCAGAACTGAAAATGCACGGAACTGGAACCGATTAGAACCGAGATCGTAACCAAGAGGGTTATGATTCGATTTCAGTTCTAAGTTTTTTAGAATAGGCCGAAACCGAAGATTTTGACAACTCGTTAACCACCGACCGGTTTTAACACATCTTTTTATTTTTTCAAAAAATTTTATCAAAATCTCCAAATTAACCCTCCTAACAACATTAAACAACTATATAACGTCAAGTTATATTAAGGAAATTTATTTAAGTTAGATTTTTTTTTTAAATTATGCGAATCGCTAGAAAACTATTTGGAGAACCATCGGGAACTGTTGATTTTGGAATCGTTAAGGAATCGAAATTGAAATCATAACCGACCGGTTCTAAACTGGAACCATCAATTTCCGGTTCAATTTCGATTCCACATTATTTGGAACCGGAACTATTGGTTTTACAACGGAACTGATGGTTTCAGAACCATGGCACAATTATATCAAAGCATCTCCAATGTGAATGTGAATTATAGTTGATGTATCATATGAAATAGAAGTTATGAATAGTAATGTGGCTTAATATATTTATAGACGTTGAATTTTAAAAATCTCTTTGCAATGCACTAGTTTTGAATCATTTCTCATCCTCTTTGTCTTTCTTTTTTCGAGCCCAGAATTCGATATGCAACAAATCACTACTGAACAATTAATATTTACATTGTTTAAGAGTGTCCATTTATTTTTTTTTTGACACCTCGACGTAGTATACCAAATAAACATTAGCATTGAAGAAACATTTTTTAAAAAGTCTTTCCATTTTTCTGGTACAACTGTTAAAATAGACAATCTAAATCTGAATTCCTATATAAATTAGGTTTCGAACTAATTTAAAATTTATTTTTATTATCTGAATCCATTTGAAATTTATTTATAATTACACTTTTAATATCTCAACCTTTCTAAATACTCATTTAACATTTAAAATTTTTTTGTTTTAAAAAAATATTTAAAGAATGACAAACATTATATAAATATTAACTCAATTAAAAGCTTTAAAAGAAAATTAAAAAAATTTAACAAGAAAAATTTTTAATTCACTTTTAAAAGTTATGGATAAGTTGCTAAATCCAACAATAAAATCTTAAAATCTTAACATAATGAGATGTATCTATTTATTTACGTTTTGTTTGTATTAATGTTAAATTAAATTTTCTTTTCACATTAATATTAAACCAATAAACTCAATATTATATTTTTTAATGAAACATATTTCATATTTTGTTTTTCACATTAATATTAAATTCAATACATTAATATTAATTTACTTTTCACATTAATATTAAATGAAACAATATATATCATTAATTAAATAAAATTAAAATTTATAAATTATTTTTTTCAAATTTCGAATTCAAGAATATTTTTATTCAAAGTTTATAGAGAAAATACAAAATATGAAAGATTATAGTAAATATTTTATTTAGTTATTTACTGTTTTTGTATAGTTTTATCTATGTTTTATTTAATTATTGTGTTTAATTGTTTTTTACAGGGAATTAGAATAACAATGAGAATCATTATTAGTAAATTACAAAATGAAAGTAACATATGCAAATGCATGTTTTTAAATATTAATTAAATTATCTATAATCGTAAAGATAAAAATATTTAAAACTTATTATATTTATTTTACTTAACAAATCAATCAGAAATTCTAAAAAATAAATTAAAAAAAGTTTGTTCATCATGTAAAGGACTGAAAGTTCCGATGGACATGATTTGAGCCTGTCTTTTTGATTTGATTGATGAGTGATTATAGGAGTATTCATTGAGTAGCTATATACAGTTTTGTCTTGTTATTTACGTGTAAAAACAAAAATGACCCAATTAAAACATATAATGTATAAAAATAATATACGTAAAATAAATATAAGTGATAAAAATTCCTTAAAAAGGAAAATAAACTGTTATTATTAAATATAATAATTATAGCCTATTTTTCTTTTATTAAAATCTATTTATATTAATCTTATTATCAATACTTACACATAGATACCTTTCAAGTTTTTAAATAACGACTTAAAAAATACTAGATGAACATATTGATTGAATAATTTTATTGATAGATGATAAGTGAAATTTTGCAATGGTTATTTTTTTTAAATTATCATTCCATAACTATAATATAAAACACCGCCATTGCATACAATTAAATATTTATGCTTTCTATTATAAATTAATTAATTTATTAGAGATTATAACTAGATTGAATATTATGCATATAAGTTGTATACCGTACGCCAAAATTAATTTATTAAATTTCCTAAATCATACTGCATTAGGAGAAATCAATAATTGATAATTAAAAAAAATAAAATTATAAAAGCTAATCAAGGTTACTTTTCTTTAAAGAAAAATTATTCAAATATTTTTTTTTAAATAAAAACATTTCAGAGAGGGCCCATTTTTCCTTGGATCCGAATGTGGCTTCGTGAAAATATCTGTTTGGTAAAATTAGTTTAATTATTTTAGCAGATTTATAAGACTTATTATTATTATTATTATTAAGTCTAATCTAAGGCAATGTTTGGTAAGTTGTAATTGAGTAATTAAATGGACTTCTAATGTAATGCTTACAACAAATGTATTTAATTACATCAAATTATGTTTCATTATGACTTAACAAATATAGCCTAAGGTGCCAATCAGTGATAATTTGATTAGTTTTTTTATTTATGTGAAGAGTAAGAATAAAAGCCTTCGAGTTGAATCTTCTCGATCATAGTTATTTTCGTCAATTTGGTGAGTCAACGTGCAAATGGTTTGCATTTATTTATATTTGTTTTTAACTAACAACCCTTGTTTGATACTATTGTTCAAATTGTACATATACATTTGAAGTAACATTTTAAAAGATGTAATTCACATTATAAATTGTCTGCTGGAACTTTTACTAAAAAAAAAAAATAATAATAAATCAAATACAAAAGAATTATAAAAAAGAAAAAAGAAAATCATTCACCAAGTGAAGGTTCCTTTTTGTGAGTTTGATCACCAGCAGGAGAATTCTCTTTTTTCTGGCCATCACTACCTGTAGATGAAGAATTAGTTTCCTGTTTATTACCTTCACCACCACCAGCTGTTGACCCTTCCTTTTTATTAGCTTCATTAGCAATAGCTGCTAGTTCCTTCTTATGAGCATCACCTCCAATGGATGAATCCCTTCTATGCACACTTTTTCTTCTTATTATAATATCTCCAAATCTCCTCAACAATGCTTTCTTCTTCTTTGGGTTCTTTTCTGTTTCCCCTTCTTCATTATGAGCTCCTTCTACGTATTCCAATTCCTCAGGATTTATCCCTTCTGCATCATCCGTGAAAGTTGATGATTTTCGCCGATGGTGATGGTGATGGTGATTCTTTTCTGCTGGTGGTGGTGGTGCTCCTACAGGCGAATCAACATCAAATATTGATCCTTTCAAAGGATCAATATTCTCCAATTCATCGTTTTCATCTGTCTGGTCATTCTGTTTACTTTCAGAAACTTTTACATCATCAGGTGTATCTTTAGACTTAGAACTAATTATCAGATCCTTCAAATTAATGCTAAAAGCATTACTCAACTTTCTTTCTCTATGATGATGTTGTGGTGGTGGCGGTTGTTCTTTATTATTATCTTCTCCTGCTTTGATCTCTTTTCCTGATGAGGCTTCTTCAAGGAGTCTCTTCAACTCTTTAATATTCTCATTTGCACTAGCTTCATTAATTCTGAGATTTTCGTTTTCTCGAGTAATGAAAATTAAAGCATCATCCTTTTCTGCTAATAAATCTTTAAGTTGTGAGTTTTCAACTCTTGCAATTTCTGCAGCTTCTTTAGCAACATTAGATTCATTAATTGCTTGTTTAAGAATGTCGCGCAAATTCTGGTTTTCTTGTTTTGCTGTTTTGTTTATGGTCTCTGCTGCTTTAAGTGCTTCAAGAAGTTTATTGTTTTCTTCTATTAAAGCTGTTTTTTCTTCTTCTGCTATTTTTATACAATCTACTAGACCTGTTTCCTTCTCATTCCAAGCAACAAGGGTCTCTTCTGCCTCTAATAGCAATCTATCAGTAGTATTTTTATAAAGCTCAGCTTCTGCTCTCACTTCCTCTAATACATGCTTGTGTTTATCATCAACATGCCTTAACTTTTGTTTCAGTTCTTCTGCTTCTCTTTTCAATTTCTCATATTTTTCTTCTGTCATTATAAGTTTATCTTTAGTTTGACTTGCTTCTGTTGCAACTTCTTTTAATGCAAACGCTAAATCCTCCATTGCCTTTTGGCTATTCTCTTCTGCTCCTGCTGCTTGCTTCAATTGAAATTTAAGTGATTCCATTTCTTTCATTAGGCCTTCTGCTTTATTTACTGCATTTCTCTCCGATTCTTTCATTACCCAAAATTCTGATCTAAGAGACTCTATTTGTTTTTGAAGTAATAACCGATCTTCACTGATATTCCCTTCAAGCTTTGACTCTTCAAGCAACATTTTTGTTTCTGCTAATGAATCTAACATCATACTCGCGGAATCTTTCCCATTCTCTATTTCTCTTTCGAGTTCTTGAACTCTTCCTTTGCTTTTATGCAACAATTCTAATGCGCGAGCTTCTGAAGATTGAGTTTTGCATAACTCATCTTTTAGTTTCTCTAATAACAAATCTTTGTCTGCTAATCTTGACTCTAACTCCTTCACTTTCTCCAGTTCAACTTTCAAAGCTGAAATGGCTGTTTCTTTGACTTTTATTTCTTTATTGGATTTTGATAAAGATTCAATTGCTGAATTTAGCTCTGAATAGATATCAGCAACTTTTCCATTAGACATTGCTTCTGATAATCTTCCATTGGCATCATCAGCAAGTTTCTTCATCTCTGTTAGCTCGTCGTAAAACCTATCTCTTTCTTCTTCTACTACAGACAATCTATGTTTCATATTCATCAACTCCTCCTCAAGTTGCCCTGCATTATGCTGCATCTTGGAATCTACTAAAATTGGATTCTAAACACCAAATGCCAAAATTCCATCATTACTGACATATAATCTTTATTGTTTATGCCATAGTTATTAACAAACAGCTAACTTACACGTGAAGTTGATCAATTTAAATTTAATTCTTGAAGCAAAATACTCGGAACCCTAATCAAAGACTAATTAATAGGAAAAAGAATTAGCAACAAACAAGGGGATAGCATAGTTACCTCAGATAAATTCTTCCGGTTTTCGGTTGTAGTTTTTGCTGTGATTTGATGCAGGGAGGGATTGGAATACAACCAATGAAGAATTTTCTTCTAAGAGATATCCGAAGATTCAAGATCTGAAAAATTATAAAGAGAAAATAATCAATGAGAGGACAAATACAAGAAATAAGAATATAATTAATCAATTATGAGAAGATTGAACAAGCAACCAAAGAATGGGGAATAAAAAAAAAAAAAAAAAAGAACCTACCAAGGCCAAAATCTCCCTCGATAACAGGTAAAACAAAAGTGAGATATGACCTATAAGGAGAGGAGGATGAGCTAATGCATATGAAACTTTCAAGAAAAGATCAAGAAAAATTATGCAAGAAAAGAAAGAGCTTAGGATGGAAAATTTTGAATGTAGTCTTGGTTATATACATGCAAGTTGATATATTTGGACGAGAAAAGTGGAATTAATTGCATTTTCTAAAATAGCGAGTTTCTTGGAGAAATTCTAGAAGGAGAGAAAGATGAGAGGTAGAGAGAGAAAAAATAGGGAAGTTTGGTTTTAGTTATGTAGGAATAACCGAATTTGGCGGTTTTTCCAGTAAGAAAAGCCAATGGCTTGAGTGCTTCAAGTATTTTATTATTCCAATTTTAAAAACCATATAATAATGTTAATATAAAGCTGCTTACGTTGACCGGCGTATCGCTTCATTGTTGTTTTTGTTTATTTTGATCTTTGATGGCAGACTTGGTCTTAAGGAAAATGGGGAGACTCTTCTAACAGCCAAAACCATCTGTTGTCTTGCAAAAGTATGAATTTGCCGTCTCTTGCTTCTATCGACGCAGAATCCTGTCCTTCACTTTCTCAGGAAAAACATCTAATTTTCTTAGGAAAGAGCTGAAAACAAAATAATAATAGCATGATCAGGAACCCGACGGCTCGATCAGCAAAAATAAACTACATCTTAGGCAAACTTTACCTGAAATAATAATAATATGATCAGGTAGAGATTTGTGCTTGAAAAAATATTTTGCACCAATTACTCCTTAGTGCATATTTCTTTTCTGGGATATTGAATAAGTAAATTCAAAATGTTTTAGCTATTAGGCAGACTAGAATATAAACTCAATAGCCATAAAATAGTAATTCCAGTAGGATCGAGTCAAAGTTTAATATTGTAAAGATTAATGCAAATATTTAGAAAGAAATGAGGAGAAAACAGAGATAGTTAAGAAGAGAGAAGAAAACAGATTATGACAAGCTTATAACATAGTACAACTATTCTCCAGGTATTCTCGAAATCTCAGTACTCAATTTACATCTGCCTCTTTAGCAGCTTTCTCCAGTAACATATGAAATAATTATCACTATAGGAAAAAAAAAAAAAAAAATACACATCCCATTTTGACTAACTCATTTTCTTTTACAAAGGTACAAAAAAGGACTAACACCGTTGGGAACAGCTCTAATAAAGCATACAAACAATTAGATTATACACCAATCAGCACCTAAAGAACTAAAATTATAGTTACACACCTGCAAATCAAAAAGCATCCAGCTAAGCACAACAGGAAACCAGTATGCATTTTCAGCACACAAACTGAAAGGTTGGCAAGGCAATAAAACAAGCACAAGCAACCATGCTTTGTGAAAATCCAGTACTTTTCCAGTTTAGGCTCCACCGCTATATATGTTGCTGTTTAAGTGCTCGTAAAAGCCAACTGGCCAAATTTGTGTTGTCGTTTTATCTCATTGAATAAATGGAAATTGAGTGCCTAAAGCCTGCATTTTACCCATCTAACTTCTTTCAATACTTTGTAATCCTAATTACATGTCATCAAAGTGAAAGTCATGGGCAGTCTTGAAGTGATTTGCAAGTCTTCGGACAGCTGAACACACAACATCAGAGCTAGGAGAGACGGGGCTAGGAAGATGGGGCAGGCAAACAGGGATATATTGCTCACTATCTCTTGGAGAACAGAAGGCAGATAAAACAGACCGGCAGAATATAAATCTGGTGACACATTCAACAAGCCTGTGTCAGCTGATTAGAAAAAATCTATTGATATCAGAGAAAAAAAGATAATTATTGTCAAATTCTTTTCATAAAAAGGACTGTGTTGAAGAGGGGAAAATGTCTGCAATTTCATCATTAAAATAATATCATTGTAGGAGTAAGTTGATTTCAGTCTGAAAAGGACAATATAATATCAATCATATTGCATCAAGCAAAGACACACCACTTTACTCCACTTATACAATAATTTACCATAGAGATAAAATATATAAGATCATTAGGATAGTAGCTTCGTGGCCAAACTGGCCAAATACTTGTCTTGAAGCACAAGAGGTTAGAGATTCAAATCCTATAACTCCTTCCTCTCCTAAGAGGCATTTCGTTCAAACTGATTCATGCAGCTGATAGCTAATTCGTACCTAATAGCTAAGTTTAGGCGTTTGGTAAGGATTTTGATCAGCAACTGATAGCTAATATAAGTTTCAACGAGCTGTTGATTCCATCAACCACGTGTTAAAGTTTTTTCATATCAGCTGATAGCTGATTTGTGTTATATATTATATATCCTTAATGGTCTTTTTAGATTTTAATAGCAATAACTGCTAAAATTTTATCAAACACTAACATTCATCTGCTGATCGTTATCAACTATCAGCTGATTTGAATAACTAAATCCAATAAACCCTAAATATTCGAGAGTGAATGGATTTCACACCACACATACAGAGAGAGAGAGAGAGAGAGAGAGAGAGAGAGAGAGAGAGAGACCTTAGAATAAGCCGCCGCAGAAATGGGTCAGATAACACTTGTGCCCAAACGAGATCCAGGCTTTTTGATGTGCACAGAATAACTTCCCACTCAGAGAAGGCATTGGAGAGTATCTCCTCAGCGTCATTATAAACATCCTAAAAGAAGAGTCCACTTAGCAAACGGGTCCAAGTACAAACAAGATGATTCCTATACAAATCAAAAACAGTATGCGATCAACTTACTGTATCAGCATCACCAGATGAGAGGCCAACCATCTGGCAAAATGCTTGTAGGGGAGCAGTCAAGAAAAAGGTAAACTGACTTCCATTTTGTGTTCTGTCAACACCAGATAGGTTCTTGAATGCTGGCTTCAAGGGAGAAAGCAGCAAGGCAGCTGGCTCTCCCCTTTCTGCACCATGTAAGACCTGAAAATTATCCACAATTCACAAGTAAGCTGGCAGGTAATCGAGAACCATGAAGACTGAAAGATGAAATGCAGAAAATCTTGAGGTTGGACACACATGTAGGCAGTTGAAAACTCCTACAAGATTTTGCTTTACATATTCCTCATACAAATAGCAAAAAAGAAAATTTGAACTTCTTGATATAAAAGTGTCCCATTTAAACACAAGTTATCCTATGAGGCCAATCGTAGCTGACATTTGCAACCTAACTATGTGAATAAGTAAACAAATCTCATCACACTCCCAAGTAAAGCATGTCCATTGCACCTTCATTGACTTGATTATGCTGTCATGCTACTCTTAAGGAAGCCCTCCAATGACTAAGAGGACTATTTTGTCCTAGAAAATATGATAAGAGGGCCTTCCGAGCAATTGGAGAACAGAAATGAACAGTTTTGTTCAAAATTAGTTAGAAGTTATTACTTTTATGAGATAGATTTCATTCATTATTTTCCTCCCCAGATAACATGCAATAGTTTCTAGTTCATATTGGCTTTATCAGCCACCAGAAGAATCCTCTGCATCATGGCCAATGTCTTATCTTCAGCGATAAATACAACTGAAATACTTAAATTCGCTCAGTTCTAACTGTTTAACAGCTAAAGACATCACCTGAACCAGGCAACTGGTGGCTTGCAAGTTCATATTAATGCATAGTAAACAAGATTTAAACTTTCCATAACCTTTTATATAACTTCTATCAAATTTTAAATCAATAATTTTGTATACAAAATTGTATGTTACATACAATCATTGAGACATCTAAGGTAAACCATGAAAACCAAATACTTAAGACATTAAAATGGTCCTGAAATGCATGTTTTTTAGAAGGCAGCAAATTTTGGTTTGCAGACAATGAAATGCAGAAGAATAAATCAGTCATACAAAAAGTCACACAAAAGTTATGACAAACCTGCCTTGAATGCATGGCTGTTGTCGCTATCAATAATCAAGAAAAGTGGTCTTCTAGTAAAAGGAATTATATCGCCAGGATAAAGGGCATTTGAACCTGAAAGTTCAAAAGCAGCAAAAATAAGAGTGGACCAGTGCTATGGTAAGCAGAAAACATTAGAAAGGTAATGCTCTTTTAACTGCAAAGAGACACTTCAACAATAATTACTAGAGAAAAAGCGAACAAAAAGCCACCTACCACCAGCTCCCCTGGGGCCTAACAACAGATAATTATCATGATATTCACTTGACTCTCGCTTCCCGTTAGCAAGAGATTCAGATGAAGAACTGCTCTGTTCACTAGATGTTCCAGAAACAACTCTCGGTTTTGAGGACTTCCTTGATCCTCCAGAGTTTTCCATCTGAGAAACATTAATTTGACCAGCCTTCCCTGCACAAGGGTTTAATTCATACCAAGCCACCTATCAAGATTGAACCAGCCAAATACTCTAACTAGAAAAGCTTAGGGTATACCTCAACCAGCACCATGAGAGAAGAAAGAAGAAAGTGCAGTTTTGGAAAGATTCATTTAGGTCATTAATATGGACACGATCAGTTGCATTCCAGTAGCAATATGGAGGTAAAACTAACCTGAGGCTGATAGATATATTAGCATAATGCTTTCTGCAGGGAGCTCCTCACAAATTGTTGCCATAACCTGCCCACAAATAATATGATCAAAGATTAAGTTTAATCATCTTAAGTCTATTAAAAAAGGGCATAAATAAAGTAATATTAGCACTAGCTGCTGATTCTCAATGAGTCTATATATTCATTTTATATAGTATTAACTTGTGCTAGGATTTGCTAATTGAGATAATTGACTAACTGATACTTCATTAACAGACTGCAATTGATTTAAACTGCTTCTTTACATGAGAAGTAAAGCATCTTCATAAAGTTGACTATAACAGGATAACAATATGCCTCGGCGAAAATAAAGTGACTTTAAGCTACATGTTGCATTAAGGGAGAGATCATGAAGATTTTCATTAATGATACGTGAAGTCTGGTTACTGTCCCACAAAAGTCACAGTAACTTTAGCAACACTAACCGCTAACAAATGTGTCACAGAAGGACGATAAAGAACAGCTTTCCTAGGATTTGGTGGTAAAGTTGGATCAGTCAAATCAGCAGCCAAGTTTATATCTATTAGTCCAGAAGCTCCAGAATGATCAGTTGCATTGCCATTCTCATATGAATCAACTGGACGTTTTTGGTAGACTGATTCAACTGGACGCTTTTGGTACATAGATCCGCTTGGCTCCCATTCCAAACACTGCAGCATTCTATAAGAGTCCAGAGTAATTTCTGCAAATTTAACCTGTACAAATAGATAACAGATGTCAAGGATTTTCTTTGCACAGAAAATCTGTGTTGAAATCCAAAAGACACGAGCATTAAAAGCTTTTCACCTCATTCCGGTGATAGCTTGTGAGGATTGCATCTTTAAACTTGAGGACCTTCCTTGCATGGAAACGGGCCACATAAGGACGAGAAGTTGGATGTGAATCAAACAGAACACAATAACGCAAAGGTCGGACATTTGAAAAGGCAGTATCAACTTCCATAAAGTGGAGAATTTCTTGTACTACAAGTTTCCACTCTTTGAAATTTGTTTCCTGAGAAAATAACAGTTAAGAAACCCTTGATTACACTAGTACCAAGTACCAGCAGAAAGTCATATACAGTAAGTTGCTCTTAAGAGCAATAAAATACAAAAGTATTAATCTTAAGCACGCAGAGATATGACAGGTTTAAGGAACTCCAAGTTCAAAATTTGTCTAGTGTCCTGTCAGTAATGATGGGACTCCACTGTTAGTGGCCATTACAAGTGAATAAAAAGGAATTTTTTCAAATAAATTTGAAATTTCCTGAATTACTTTGGCTACCTTGCACTTAAAAATTTTTAGATTGCTCAAGTTAAGGGTTCCATAAACAATCAGAAAAGAAAAGACACTAAATATTATTTATGGTATTGACAGCAATCTTTTGTCATTCAATAGGATGGAGAGCAATATTTATTTTATACATTATCCTGACCATCCTGTCTCAAAAGATTTACGGCTTCTTGACATTAGTGCAGACTTAGCTATGAATCGAGTGAAATGGAAACAAAGGATTGACTCCAGCTACTTTGGATTAAGGCTTCATTGTTATTATTGTTGCTATTGTTGTATCCAACTATCCGAACCTGGCAAATTATAAAGTGGAGTACAATAAAATTTTCAATCCCTCATCCATCCGACATGACAATCACATGGCTAGCCAGTCACCCACCAGTCCAGACAACTCAACTAAATCAGGGCCTTTCACTAAGAAACAAATATTTCGTTACATCCAAAACAATGGAAGTGTCTGAGACATCCATACATCATATATGTTCGAACTCTAAAGCTTTTCCCATTAGTGTTAGCTCAAGAACTGATCCCGTTAGCTGCTCTCTCACATGGCAAACATAAAAGCCAGAGAACAGATCAACTATAGGATTTGCATAACTGCAACAATGTAAAAATAGGGCATAATCTTCACTGGCTCTAAGCATAGAATTTGCAGCTTTGAGATTTTCCCTCCCAATTCAATTCACAGTAGACCTGCTGTATTTCCACTAACAGCATACCCAAAAAAGCATCCAGGCTTCAGCTGCTACCAAATAGCACAGCTGTCTACCAAAAGGAGATGTCTCTCCATGAAGAGTCAGTTACCACACTTCCAAACATATCAGGGTGGATTAAAAGTATGAGAGAGTTACCCGATACCATAACAGTTGGTTCTAAAAATTGCTATTCTTATTCATGAAGAGACAGATAACTTCACTCCCACCGTAAACTTTAATGCTGTTTAAAACATTAATTATCTCAGCATCCTAATGGATCACAAGTATCCTAAGTTCAAAACTGAGTGGGTGGCCACAGCCATAGATAAAGTGTTATGAATCAACTTTCCTTTCCTATGACGTACAATGTGGATCACATGTATCCCAAGTTCAAAATTGGATATTTGTAAGTTGATGGCCACAGCCACAGATAAAGTGTTATGAATCAACTATCCTTTCCTATGACATATAATGCCATATTAATCACACATACTAACTGCAATCTTAAATCAAATTCAGCCACCTTGGACTGAATAAAAGTCTAAATGTCATATCTAACTTGCAGTTCCTAGAATACCTACTTGATGGATCTATATAATATTGGTTTGCATAACCCGGTAATATCTTCACTCAGAGAACAAATGATGAAACTAACTATGCCCTGTAACTTCTAGACCTCCTTAGCACTATTCCAATTGTGTTTATGGAAAAGCCGAAAAGGTAAAATAGTTTCTGGACCATGGTTTTAATCTACCCAGAAGACCAAAGAAAGAAGCCAATTAGCCAACTTAATTTTTTGACAAGAACTCTAGGATCTTTTTCTGTAGCAAAAGTTATGGGGTTGTAATTTTCCAGGTAACCGAAAGAAACGTGTGAACTATTTTTATCAAGTTTGAACCATTTACTAGAAATAAAGCAGCAGATTTACAATCAAAAATTCACAAATGCTTCCTCAGGAGAACAAATACCGAATTTCATGAAAAAAGCCTCAAATTTAATTCAATTTCACAAATTCTATAAAGACCACATGGAAGACTGCTATTATGCAAAGCCTACTATAAACCCAGACATCAACCCTCACGGAAAAGCTATCACCATCTCCAATTCCAAAAATTTCCCTCATCTGCATGTCTAAGCTTGCTAAAAACAACCAGCGCGAACAAAAAGCTATTAAATGATCTAAAATTGAACTTCAACGCCAAAAACATTTAGCCTTATACAAAAAGAAAAGAAATAAATAAATAATACACCACCAAAACAAAGAAAGACCTAAAGGGACAAACAATTCGAGCCAAAATAAGCATACACATTTTGCAAAAAAAGATTTTTAAAAAAATTAAAATTGAAATTACCCGGAAATTTAACTTGCTATCATCAACCAGGGCTCTAAACTTGTCGACAAGCAATTGAACCATCTCGGTCCGGTTCAAAATCAGAGAAACAAGCAAAAACCGCGCGTAAAATCTCAATTCCTTAAATCTCACTCCGAGATCCTTAGTTTTAGCTCCTTCGAAGTACCTTCGATGCAAAATCGCTTCATAGAACACATACGCTTCAACCAAAAACCTCGCTTGACTAGTCCTCATATACTGATTAAAATAAAGCTGCCCGATCCGGCTAGCGATCTCGCCTATTTCCCACCGGTTAAGACCTGCCTCGACCAGCTTCGACCTATTCTCTTGCTGATACTTCCATAGCCGCATGTAAGCCTTAAATACCTTCTGAAAGTAGTGATTTTGTGAGTGTCCGTACGGCGGAAGGTCACGGACTCGAGCAAACTTACGGTCCGCGTTCTCCACCAGTGCGCGGAAGGTTTGCGAAACGACATCGCTTTGCGCCACAGCGGTGGCCATGAACGGAGCGGAAGAAGGCGTTACTACCGGAGGTGGTTGGTGGTTATCATCGGGAAACGAGCAGAAAAATAGGGGGAGAAAGTAGACTTCGTGCGGGTGTGTGGTGTCAGCTGTAATATATACTTTGCTTTTGCTTTTTCTTAATTTTTGTATTTTTTAAATACATAAATTATAATTTCCTTATTATTACTCTCGGAGAATTACAGTGGCAGCGTGTAGAGAGAAAATGGAGGAGGAGTAGGAGGAGGAGAAGAAGAAGCTGCTTTTGAGCTGGGCGGTGTGCAGTAAACTGGTGCAGGTTGTTAAGAGGAGAAGAGTGTCGTTGCTAAGATGTGATTGTTAACTAGAAAATCGTGGAGAAGTGATTATAGATTTTTCATCGTTGGATGGTTTTTGACTGACGGAGATCTGACGTTAGACAAATGAGGAAAACTAACGCCTTCACTGTTATTGTTTTTTGTTGACTTTTTGCTTTGATACCCTTTTAGTTTTATTTGTTAACAGTTTTCGCCCACTGATTCTTATGAAATCGCAGGATGCTCCTAATAGTGTCACCGTCACTCTCCTTCATGGTGGCCCCTGTGTATGAACTATAAAATCCACTCTATGTATTTGGTATTTAGATATGGTTGGTTGCATCAGTAATAAGCAGAGGTATGCAAAGGGTCAGTTCGATTCCGAATTAAACTTTAAATCGAAACTGAACTTTCTTCTTTTCTTAAATTGGAAGTACAGTGAATTTCTTTCGGAATTAAACTAAATTCATCGATTTGATTGATTTCAATTGATTTTGAACAAAAATCACGTATATTATATAACTAAAATCGAAATTATCTAAATTTTAAACTAAAATTATATTTTATTAATATTCAAATGTTTGAATGAGTAGGTGCTGATCAATCTTTCAATTTTAACTAAATTTTGCTCACCCTTATTAGAGTTCAATAAACTGAATAATATTATTTAGTCTTATAAAATTATATGCGCAATCAATTTCTTTGAAGTTGACTTTTAAATAATTGTTTTTGATGTTATGCTGTGCAGTAGAAATGCATTTATAACGAATTAATTTATAAACATATTATTGGAATTATGAGGCCATGGCAGGTTGATTCAAAATCCACCCATGTTATAATATATGGGTTATAAAAAAACATTTATTTCGTATTGCATATTTATTATAAAAAAAGTACTCCTCTTGAATGAAAAAGCGAAATAATTTTTTTTTATTCGTTAGAGGATCAATAATTTGAAATTACAATATGAGCTCACATTGACTCATCAAATTTGAGAAAATTACTAGAGTAGATAAGATTCCAACTCAAGACTTCTCACTAATATAAGTAGAAAGACTAATCAATCAGACCACACTTGGTTGACAATGCTTCTTTAAAACATGTAAAAGTTAATTCCGTTATACTTTAATATCTTTATTATTTTAAATTAAATCGTATTTTAGCTCCTAAAATTTAAAAGTTTATTTAATTTTAATTTAATATTATGAGTTGATATTATTAGAAAATAATTTTAAACAATTATAAAGGATAATATAAGATTCAATAAAGATTAGAGTAGTAGTGAAGAGATTGAAGAAAGTTGTTGGGCTGCAATGGAAATTGGAAAGATAGGGAATTAGGAAGCAGAATAGAGTTGGAGACAAATTCAAACCTAATTCCTCGTATGCTTTGAATATAGGAAGAGTGAAATATTTGTAATATTGACTTGGAAAAACGAATCCAAAGCTGTTTTAATGATTATGATCCAAGGGTTATAAAAAGCTGTGGTTCAATTATGCATGTGCAGGGCAATGCGTGTGCCTGTGAATTGTTGTGGTGGGAATTTCTTAACACCTAACTCATATGATATGACTTGAGATCCTTTTTATTTTTTATGAAAATCAAAACAATCTCAATTAGAAAAGCTCGTAAAATTAAGAAATAGTCTACCTCCGCTTCTCTTAAAAATAATAAAAATTTAGAATTTTAGAATTTTGGAATTTAAGACCGTGTTCGGCAATAATATTTTAAGTTAAAACGCTAAATGTTATTTTTTACATGCTCTGTTTGGTAACAAAGTTTAGAATAGTGTTTGGTGTTTTGATTACATCAAAAATATTATTTTAATTAATTATCATATTCGGTAATATCACATTTATTATAATTTTAGAATTTGAGTAGTGTTACGTTATCCTTATAACCTATAGCGTTTTACAAGTTTTTTATAACCCTCAATGCCTTTCATTTATCTTTGTCGTATTCCTGTGTTTTTATCTTTTTTGTCTTTTTATATTAAACCGCTAATCAAACATTGACTTTATCAAACTCTCTTATTTTAAACTGCTATATAAATAACTAACCATTAATAATTAAAATTTAACCACTAACTCTAATAAAACAACTGACATCTATTATAATAGTTAACAACTACTGAAACCGCTAAAATTGTCGAATATGTCATATTCGGTAACATGGCATTCGAACTAACTTTTGGAGGTTAAGATAGAATTTTATAAAAAGTTAATTTATATAACGTTTAGCTTTTAGATTTTGTGAAAAGTTAGTCAAACAACTAATAACTAAACGCTATTAAAATAACTATAAACTACTAAAACAGCTAATTTTGCCGGACAAATCTTAAAGATTTACTACTTAGGGTTTAACCTTTAGAATTTTATAGTTTAGGATTTTAGCATATCAAAATTAGAGTTTAAGATTTTAGGTTTTTAAGGTTTCGTTAGGGTTTAGAGTTTAAATTTTAAGATTTTAGGCATAGGATATAGTATTATATGGTTTAAACATTATAATATAAACTTCAATGTAATTTTTATTATTTTTTATTATTTTCCGTCTGTCGAAAATCTCGAGCCATATAGACGTATCCTTAAAAAGAAATATTAATGAATTGATTTATTTTATTAGATCCAAATATGAATTATTTGAGTTCAAAATATCATATTCTAATTACGTTCGATTTAAAAAAAAAAAAATAGATAAGTCATTTAAAGGAAACATTTACAATAAGTTCATGCACAGAATTAAAATTGGTCATCTATGAATTTGAAGTGAAAATCTCATGTTTAAGTTTTTAATTCTAAGAAGAAAAAAAGGAAAACATGTAAAAATTAATTTGATTGGATTCAACCATTCATTTTAATTCAAATTTTGATTCACTTACTATATATTTTTAATATTGGATAACTTTGGCTAAAGTTAACTGCGTAACTTCTAAAATCATATCGATTAAATATAAATAATAATGTAAAAATTATTATTTCAAAAATTATATCGACACATAAAAATTATTATTTTATATATAAAAATTAAAAAGTTACTGTTGTTGTTTTTAGCGTGGAAAAAGTATATAATATTCATGAAATCTTGGATTCTAAAGGCATGATAAGTGTCTTTTGACTTAATCTAAATGTTTTTAGTTTTAAATTATTAGAAAAATGAAAAGGGCATTCACATCAACAGACAGCAGGCAAATACACTAATTAATGAATTATGGATAATTATACTTGACTAGACTTATCTTTTCAAAAAGGTTGACCAATAAATATATATAAATAATATATATATGTTTGACCAATAAATAATAATAAAATGTTTAAATAAAAAAGAAAACTGGAAGGAAAAACAAACTAAAAATTCAATACCATGTGATTTACCTTATCCATCTCGTGGAATTTTTTCTTTTTTTTTTTTGAGATAAATACATGAATTTAACCTTATATTTTTATAAGGAAAAATCTCCTTGTACTTCCAATCTTACAAGGATTTATTATTCCTTTAAAGGTATGATTTTAATAGCATTGTACACCTCAATATATGTGCAATATTAGTTTTTTGGTTATTTTAGTTTTTATATGTAAAATATTATGTGTGATTATTATTTTTTAAATATTTAATAAGTGTTTAATTATTAAATTTTACAAATTGAAATGTTAAATAGAAAAATTTTACAAACTCAAATATTTAATAGATACAATTTATAAGTTAAAGCGTTCAATATATTAAAATAAAAGTTGAAAGTGCAAGAGATTTTCTTTGTAAAGTATAAGGTATATTTATCCGTTGGGACCTTTTATTTTATTCTTTTCCCTTCTTAGCAAATCAACTCATTTTTTCTAGTTGGCAACCAACCAATGGTCTATTTAGTAAATTTAGCTATTAGTTATTTTAGTAACGTTTAGCTATTAATTATTTGAATAATTTTTTCATAAAATGTTAAAAACTAAACGTTACATGAGTTAATTTTTTATAAAACGTTACGTTAAACTTAAAAAGTTAATTTAAACACAATATTATTAAATATTGTAAAAATAACATTTCGCATATTAATCGATCAATATGCTAAAAGTTATTTAAAAAATTACCGTGGAGAACACATTTCAAATTTCCTCTTGTTGCCCGCAGATCTCTCATCCATCTCATGATTGTACTTGTTCAGGAACCGTTGGAAACTACATTTCACTTCCCCTGTGCCAAAAGCAATGGTTTCTTTTGCTACTTCTAACAAATTTTAATTTAATAAATACAGTCCTTGTACGCTGACGGTGAATCAAATTAGTCATATCACACTTAATTAATACGATATTTTTCTGTTTTTAAATAGTAATTACTAAAATTTTCCTATTATGACAAAAATAACCCAGAAAAATTGAGAAGGATTGAAAAATAAGCCTGTGGCAGAGATTGCAAGAACAATTAATGTCAGTCAGGTAAGTGGCAAAGCCAAAGTAAGGGAATATAGTGAGAAGCTAGTGGTTCTGGGTTCACCTGAAGGGAATGTTCTTGTACAGGACAAACTTGCATTTTTTTCTGTTATCTGGCAAAATTGAATAACAAATCACAATCAATAAAATTTCCCCACCACCACCCACATTGCCGAATCCCAATTAAACTACATTTATTGTTATCCTCACATCAATTGCCAGCTCCCCAACCAATTTGCATATATAATATACTAACTTTAGCAGCCCTCTTGTTTTTTAAATTCTTAAATACAAAAGTATATACTCCATTTAATTTCCCTATTGTAAGAAATGTCAATAATTGGGACCAATTTTTTAATATTGACGTATTGTCAGCAGTTTCATACATAAGTAATGAAAAAGAATTTGATTTAATAAGGAGAAAAGGATTAGATTAACAAGGGTTAATCAGAAATTTAGTTTTTGAAGTTCACAATAAATTCTATTTTGTTGTTACAAAGAAAAACTTTTACAATCAAGTGTTTGAATCTATTAATTTTTTTTTAATTTAACGTCTATTGCCTACGTGACAAGCCAAAAATACAATTAAGACGACAAATAGTGTTGAGTTGGATTTCCAAACTGAAATCCATTAAAACTAAGAGCAAATCAAGAATTGTGTGGTTTAGATTGAATTGAACCCGAGGTGAACCAAACCAAGGTATATAATCATTGTTTAGGGTTTGAAGAGATGACCAAGTCTCCTCTTTCCTCTCTGTTTTACAATTGTAGTGTCGCCGCCTTCCCATTCCACTTTCTTTCCGGCAACGCCAGTGCAATGTGATGATTTCTGGACGAATCACCTCTCAATTGCCTTCTTTTTTCCTTCCAAGTAAATCATGCTTTGGATTGATTGGCCGGACCTCTCCCTTTATCCCTCCTCGATTTCCATTTTCCTGGTCACTAGTTGTTTCGATTCCGGCGGCTATGGAACATGAACATTTGCCCATATCCCTTTTGAGACCTTTCTATGAAAAGAGTCAAAAAAAGATTATATTGTCAGTTCAAGGACTGAAATATATGAACTGGGACTGAAAAATAACCAAAATTGTTGTTTCCCGTTCACTTTCCTCAACGATATAAATTAGGGGCAATTAAATTATTACAATTTTTATCTATCCATTTTATTAACTGCATAATCCAAACTGGCGTGTCTATTTAAAACTTAAATCATGAAGTTTTAAATGTCAAGCGAGTTAGTTATAATTTTAGCCTACCACGTAATCAGACGTTATCAAATTTAATGAATATAAACACTTGATTGTAAAACTTCTCCGTTGAGACGCCGAAATAAAATTTTTTAAAAAATTCACATACCAAATTTATAATTAATAATAATTATTCTTCTGCCAAAATCATCATCTCTCTTTTTCCATCACTTTTGGTGTTTTGCTATGTACTTGTTTGACACTAACAACTATAGCTAGAAAATCTAAAAACAGAAAAACTATTTTGGTGTAAGATATGGCATATATAGTATGTGATAATTTAACAGTTGGAAGAGGGGAAAAATAAACTTGAAAATTTTATTTCCTTCACATCATTCAAAATTTTGAAGTTTTTTAAAAGTTTGGCTTAAGATGCTAGTAAATTTAGTGAGGGCAATTCTGACTTTTCATGAAGCATGTGATAAAGAACATTAATTTTCTTAACTGTACTATTATTTATACGGATGTCTTTTCTACGTCAAAAGAATCTTTAAAATATTTATTGCCTCGTTAAGCATAATGGTGTTAGGATCTTAATTACAAGACAGAGTACGAGATTTGTTTTGGATCCGACATTAAAAGCATGAGATTTCATCGTGGGATTTATTTGAACTTGGCTCTTCATCCTCAACGGCTAGTTGTTGAGGTGTGGGTGCTACGAGATCGTAACAATTGGCATCAACAAGCAGATTCTCTAGTCTTAACGATTAATCTTTGAGGCGTGGTTCTCTTAAATTATAATAACTTGAATTTTAATTCTATATAAATAATAATTAAATACAATATTTTTAATAATTAAAAATAAAAATATTATATATTTTTTATTTTTAAAAAATAAAGTGTAGCATTACTTTTTGATTGTAGTGAAAATTTGATTACAAGAATTATAGTTCTAAAATTCAAAACTAAAATTTATTTAAAAAACTTACATTTTACCCCCTCAAATTGTAACTTCTAGTTCTGCCTTTGGTCGTAAGAGTATCAACTTAATTAATTGGCAAATTGTATCCCCAACAATTTATATCAAATCAAATTATTTCGTTTTAAATGAGGCCAATCATAAGAAATCACTATTAAAATTTACTTTCAGGTATGTAATTTAAAAAAAAATTCAAAACCATCACTGCCACTGTAAACACCAAACTATTTTATTTTTCCAAAAAATCTCAAAGTCTTATATATATATATACACACACAAAAAAATATATGAGTCGGCACTCTAATTTTTAAAAATTCTATTTTATCTTTTTTAAAAAAATTTTAAATTTTTTTCTTTATTTTTATATGTTTTAGTGGATGGTTATATTTTTTTTATGTTTAAATTAATATTTAGATAATAACAATATATTTTGACATCTGATCTAATTTAACAACTATTTTATTTTATTCAGTATTTAATTTTTATTTTCTAAAATTTAAAATTTTTAAAAATAATTTGGCTTTTGAAAAATTTTAATTGGAATTTTTGAATTTTTTAATTTGAATGAATCTAAAACCTCTACTAAAAGGATAATGTTTTTTTTTTCAATTGTACATTTCAAAGTGCGAGAGATTGGGGATTTAAAATTTGACAAACTTTTATTCTAAAAAACTGAAGAATAAAATAGTGAGTATTATTTTATTTAATTATTTTTAACATTCATTTCTTTGAAAATTAGAAAAAAAATCACAAAATCATAATTTTTACCTTCTCATTTTTAAATTTTACCAAACACATAATAATAGCTAAAACTCATATGCTGAATCAAACAATATTTATTAGAGAGATTTGTTTATGAAATTATAGCTAGTCAATTATATAATTTACGGGTCAGTCAATGCATATATGACAATATATTATTATTGATTTAGATAAAAAAAATAATTGAGAGAAACTTTTGGTGTCTAATTAATATATTTTGTCTTCTTATGATCAATCAATTTATTTGAAACATTTTTTTTCTTTATAAAACAACTATTTATTGGCATCTTTGAGCAATTATGTGGTTAATAGTTTAACCTAATTAGTTTCAAAAGTAAGATAAAGACAAAAAAGTTAATTGTCTTGACCATCTATCCAATAATAGATTTTTACACTGAGCATCTTAATCATGAAGTTTTCTTAAATGGGACCTATAAATATATATAGTGGAGAATTTAAGTGAGTCCAAATGGGCAAGCCAATGCTTCCAATCAAGTTTCTAATTGTTTTGTTCATAAAGGGAAGTTGACCCTTATAAAAGGGTAAATAAAAGAAACCTAAAAATAAGTATGAAGATGACAGATTTGATATGTGTCTAATTGTCTCAACTATTCATCTACAATCACACAAAATATATTTTACTTTTTGCCATCTCAATCAATGCAAGTGTTATTAGAGTAATAAATAATTTAGTTATAGTTTATGTAATTATAGTTTATTATTTTTTTTTCTCAAAATATAAGTTGTTTTGTATATTTTAAAAGTAATAAATAATATTTTTTTTATAATGTTGCCATTGTTTACACTAAATATAATAAATACTTTACAAGTAATTATCGGTTTTAAAATAAAAGATAATTTAGTCAAATTATCTTTGAGTTTGTTATAATCTAAGAAAATTAATTACTTCCTTAATCATTGTGCAAAAACCTTAAATAATTTATATTTTGAGACAGAGGGAGTAGATTTTTATTATAATTCATTAAATATAGGTTTAGCTACAGAGGGAGTAGATTTTTATTATAATTCATTAAATATAGGTTTAGCTAGCCTTTAGCGTCCAAGTTGAATTTTTTTTATTAACTTCGTTAACATATCTTTTATAATAGTTTTTAGAGGTTGAAGGAGTTTTTTTATTAAAAGTTTAACGCTCTGACATTTAGCGTTTTATATAATTTTTTTATAACTTTGCTCATTGTTTTTTTCGCGCTGAATTCACTAACTAAACTGCTAATATCTTTTTTATCATTTTTAAATTAAACAACTACTTCTATTGAACACTTGTAATTTAATTTGCTATATAAACCGTTATTAATTAATAGCTAATCGCTAATAGAATAGTTAATCGTTACTTCAATAACTAATATTACTGAATATTTCCTTAATCTTTTTCTTTTAAATTAAAATAAAATGTTAAATTGGTCTTGTATTTTTAAAAAATATTTTTGCAGCCTAAAGTAGAATTTTATTTTATATTTTGAATTTTGAGCCAAATTATTAATCTTTTTTACATGTACAAAAACAGACAAAAAATAATTAATAAATGTATGTGATGTCCTTTTATTTATATTTATTTGATTTGAAAGAGGAAATTAAGGAGGGGAACATAGACATTGCTAGGTACCATACATAATGCCAGAAAATAAAAGAAAGCTTGTTGGGCTCATAATGCAAGGGAGTAGTTGGATGTTTATTGTTTGAATTGGCTTTCTTGCTCAAGAATAAATAGACAAATATTAATATTAATATCTATATATAAAATATCCTCTAGCTCTAGTCCCAGTCTCAGAAGATGTCTTTATTTGCTTTTGCAAATTTCAATGGAAGTCGTTTTCTTTAGCTTTATTAGGTAAATGAATTGCTCTCTGCCGATCAATCTTGTACCCCCCTTTGTTTGAACATTACAGCGTCATGCAATACCCAATTTCCTTTTTTTTTTTTTTTTTTTTTTTTTCCTTTTCTTAGGATTTTAACGAAATTTGTATTTTGCTAATTTGTTCCACAAGCTATCTAAAACTGCTATATTGTTATGAGTCCCATACTTGCATTTACGTTCTTCGTTCTTTTCAAATTCAATATGAAAAACATAATATTCTTGGCTTTCCTGTTAAGTCTTCTTCAAATTTTCAAGAATCGTTTTGAATTTTGAAAAGGGAAATAAAAGAAAAATGAGGCCTACATTGCAATTTCTTTTCAAATGTGGAGATTCTTTTCAAACTTATTTGAGTTGACAAATGAAGCCATTCAATATTTACTTTCTTTTTTATATTTACATGAAGTATCTAGGTCCGTATTCGTTTTAACTGTTCACAAACTTGACTAATCTCCGCTCACTCTACGAGGTAAAGGCGCTGGTCCACAAATAAAGCCCTTCTATAATTCTTATACCTTTTATTTTTATAAAAATGAAACTAATGATATTACTTGTCAACTTGTGAGTGGTTTATTCATTAGACCAAACAAAATATACAAAGGTAAACTCCCTAAATTCATAAATTTGTTATAGATCAATATTTAGTCTCTAATATGCTTAGTCATCGTTACAACTTGAACCCTTTTGTTTGGTAAATATATTGATTAGCCCCTAAAATTTAGGTCCTTTAAATTATTTAGTCATTACATAAAAAAGTGTCATTTTAGGAGTAAATAACTAACTATTGATGCTTCATATTTAATATAACGTTATTATTTAGCCATTCACGTTTGCTATCGATTAATATTTAATTCTTCTTATGTTCTGAAGCCTAAAGGAATTACACTTTCTAGTTCTATATATATAAAAAAGAAGCATTTAGTCCTTCGTTGGCAAAAATCATAATTATGGACGAAAGATTAAATAATTTAACGAAGCTAAATCTTATGAGTTCATCTGTATATTTACCAAATAAGTAAGACAGAGTTATAATTATGATTAAATCTAAAGACTAAATAATTATATATCTCCTTATTATTCATAAAATAATAATCAATAGAGTTGATCAAATAATAAAATAATAATCCACTGATGAAGTGTCTTTCTAGTTGTGGATCTAGATAATTAATAACAGCCACGTGTGGTGTGATAACAACCAATTAAAGAGACAGTTAGGCAATGGAGTATAGATTTATTGCTTTGGAAAAGAAGATAAAGGTGAAAGAGCCATCCAATATATTTGACACAAAAAAGAAAGGAAGTGCTTATTATGCATATCCATCACAAAGCTTTTTCCCTTCTCATTATGTCTTTGAGAATCTTCTAAAGCATTATTTTCACTAATTCAAAGGTCAAAAGAGGGAAGAGAAGTGATCAAAAGTTAGGAGGGAAAACACAGAAGCTAAGCATCTAATGATGAAATCAGGGAAATTAAGCAAAAGAAGCGATCCTTCAAATTTTTGCTAAGTTAGTGGTTTATACTGTTTTTTTTTTTTTTTTTTTTTTTTTTTTTTTGAAGGGCCATGGGTTTGTGGGCCTTTATTATGGGCCCAACCTCTTTCATAAACAGGAATTGTGTGATTGTGTTAGTAACAGCACACTGACACAGATTGAGAGGTGGTTTTTATTGTCGGTTCATGGTTGAAGGTATTTCTAGGCAAAGGTTAAGAATGTCTCTAGCTGACAAAAAAGTTCATGATACCCACCGGGTCACGTGATCACGGTTCAGTTCCAAATCAGAATAAAACCACATAAAATAAAAAACTGAACTATAATCCATGATTTTTTATTTTAAATTAAAATTGAAATCATATGTCAATAGTTTAGTTTCGATTCTTATTTTGTAAAATTATAATTTATAGTTTCGCATGATTCTAACTTAAAACAGTAAACATAAATATTATTTAAAGCTTTTTTAAAAGTAAAATTAAGATTTTTTTTTTTTATTTTGTGAAATCAGAACCATAGTTTTTTTTTTTTTGTTGATGGCTAAAAAAAATGAAAAATAAAAATAAAAATCAGCTCTCTTACACAAGTGGGGGAGGAGGACTCACATGACTAATGAATAGTTATTTTCAGAAATTCTCGTCCTTGTCTTCTCATGTATAAAAGGAAAGTACGGACTCCTGCTCGGAAAAGCACAACCACTAACCAAGATTTTACCATTTTTATTTTCTTTTAATCCCTAAACTCCTACAAAATTCCACTCACCCCCCCCCCCCCAAAAAAAAAAAATGCAGGCAAGTTTCTAAAATTTTTGATTGTTTTATTTCATTAACTTATTGCAAGACATCTATTGATTTAATTCGGCTGTTGGAATTACGGATGTTAAAATAGATCATGATGTGCAATTATAATTCGCATAATACGAGAAATAAATGGATTAGGATTAAGGTTACTGAGTTCATGTTATACACGAATTATATACTATTGACACGACTCACTTAACCTGTTTATAATATTAGATGGGTTATGTGTGTCCTGTTCGTATTACCTATCTAATTTTTGTATCATGTTCGTGTTGACTCTAATCATGTTGCGTGTTAGGCGAATTCGTATCGAACTAGACACGCTAATCCGTTTTGATGCCCCTAGTTGGAATAGATGAAACCAAATCAATAATCCGACCTATATGCAAAACTTGAAACGCGACACCCATTTTTGAGCTGGGTTGCAAAGCTGAAAATGATGATCAATACCAAAATTGGTTCAGGAAATTTCAGAAAACAGACCTGTCCCAATTAGGCCCAAAAACTGTAGTCTCATAAATGGTACTAAAAATGGGCTTACATTTGTCTATGGGGCTCTAACCACTCTTGGCCCATATCACAGCAAATAAAATATTAGGTAAGCCACGCCCACTGGTTTAATTGGGCCCATATCAGACAGTTTTCTTTTTAATCGAGAAGTGCAAATGATACTCCAACTTGGATATTATCTTTGCTTGAATTCTTTTTGCATTTAATGTTCATCAAAATCCATACTTCCTTTTTCTGTTAACAGTTTTTGACTTTTATAACTAAATCACCTCAATTTTTTTTTTAAAGAAAAAGATAAAAGTGAATAAATTTGAGTTCGTTTGTTGAAAATAACGTATCGTTTGAAAAATATAATATTTTTTAATTTCAAAAATATTTTTCAAATGTCTTATTTTCAGTTGTTTGGTTACAATTTGAAACTTAATTAAAATTTTAACTTATAAAATCATAAAATAATAGTAATAATAATAAGAACAATAATATAAATTTTGTATTTTAAAAATTTTATTTGTTAAATATGAGAATAATGCAAAAAATATGATAAATTATGAAAGTCACCGGTAACTGATGGTGGTAGTCGACGCTGGCTAGTGGTGGTGGCCGGTAGAGGTGAACGGTGAGTGGTGGTAGTGACTACCGATGATTAATAAATTAACTAGAATCCCCAAGGAATTCCAAGAATTCTTGTTATACAATCTTCCAACCCTCGACTCTCTTTTCTAGACTCATCAATATTAAATCAATTGAGGGTACTTCTAACACTTGTTCCACTTTTAGAAGACCTTGCGCCATATCACTAGATCTTGATTTTTCATATGAAATTTGCGAATAATATTACTAATCTCGTCGGCTCGAATAGTTACCATGATTATTTCTTCGGCTCGAATAGTTACTATGATTATTTCTTCATTGTCAAAATTTGGAAAATGTTTTACGTTCTTGAAATGGAAAGTCATTTTCTTTAAAAAATAATTTAATTTTCCTTTGACCGAAAAAATATTTTTTGTTGATTTATTTTACTGAACGTCCCAAACAATAGAAAATTATGGAAAATATTTTCCTACAAATTATTTTACTAAAACGAATGAAGATAAAATGATAAAATTGAACTAAAATAACTAATATTATTTTAATTTTTTATAAGTGATCTAAATATAATAAAATAAATATTAAAAACCGTAAAATTTAATGAAATAAGGAACTACTATTTTAATAGAATAATTATTGGATGAGATTAGAAGTGGCAATTAGATTAAGTTGGATCGATTGATGTTTAGTCATT